>NC_056613.1:16303384-16903384 GCF_018340385.1 Cyprinus carpio | reverse complement strand
AAATGTGCCTTTTTTATTCATATTTATTTCAATTTTAGTATAGTTATATTTGTGCTTCAATTTGTTTTTGTTTTATTTAGTTACCAAGGTGGTATTTCAGTATTTAAACAATATATAATTTTAGTACTATTTTTAATAGTTAACGCAACATCAGTTATGATGTATTTATGATTTATCTTACTGCATACCGCATACTGCACTTTTTTTTTTTTTTGCAATGCAAAGCAAGAACATCCTCCAGTGAAGTAACTGCTGGTGTATCAGTGTACAGTAATAAATCATGTCATGTCATCTTTTAATAATTTCAGCAAAATGATACCACATATAGGGCCTGTAATACTCCACAGATGTCCTTATCACATAACGTGTGAATTATTACATTAGTACAGAATTCTACGTTAACATATAAAGTAAATTGAAAATGAGAACACAAGTCATTTTTATTTATACATTTTAACTTGTGCTACCAAAATTGCATGTCTCTTCCATAAACATCACATTATTATATTGCACCTCTTGCAAGCTGACATTTATAACTATTGTTTTGAGTTTGAGGTGCTGCCCTTTGGATTAGATCATAGTTCAATATTTCAGGACAGACAGCTTTAATAGAAAATATAAATCTTACTGTCCACAGAGACATTTTTAGAATCAGAATTTGGTGCCATATTAAATCCCCTTCTTTCTGGTCACAACTAGACTGTGTGTACAGTACAATAAATTGTAAGGCAAATATAACTTGATATAATCAAAAACAATTCACATCTGCTGTACACTGATCAGACACAACATTAAATCCACTGACAGGTGCAGTGAATAACATTGATTATAATGTTACAAATATAATATGAAGAGAGTTGTATGCAGCAAAACTCTATACACATCTGCTGTTCTGTTTTTAAGTTTGAATTTTGATGTTATATATTCTACTGAATATAAATGGAATTATAAAGGTGTGTGGTAAGGGAATAGCAGATAGTGTATCTTTTCTCTACACAACAAGCAATAACTACCTTTGATATATTACTCACTGATGCTGAACTATTTTGCATACTAAAAGCACATGAAAAGATTTTAGTTTTTTTAGATTTCCAAAATCATAATCATATTAAAATAGCAGGCTACTCCAGATTTTAAAAAGCATTCTGCAGCAATCCTGGTAATTGAAGAAAATGATGCTTCAGTACTGCTGAGGAAAATTCCATTACATGAATGACTGCTGACTCTGCTAAGAATGAACAAAGTCAAGGACTGTGAGGACAACATGGTAAATGAATCAGCTTACAATCCGTGACAAACTATGTATGCACTGTCTACTGGGGGAAGAAAAATGCTGCTTATACTTTCATGTCAATAAGGTGGCAAAACTGTTAACTGTCTGAAGACTGATCAGATCACTGCTGAGCTGCCAGCATATAAAATGGCTAGATGACAAATCAATACACATTTCTTTTTCCAGTCTAATGAAAATGCATAATCTAAAGTCTTTAAAACCACTGACAGTTGAAGTTAAAAACATTGACTATAACATTACAATGGAACATGACAAGGGGCGAGATATAAGCAGCAAGTGAACAGTCCATTCATGAATTTCCTGTGCTGAAAGTGAAAAGATCTGAGTGACTTTTATCAAGGACCAAACAGTTATGGTTAGATGTCTGGGTCAGAGCATCTCCAAAAGTTTTGAGGGTGTTCCTGCTATGCAGAGTTTAGTACCTACCAAAAGTGGTGCAAGGAAGGACAACCAGCTCACTGATGCATGTGAGGAGCGAAGGCTGTCTGGTCCGATCACACAGAACAGAATTATTGAAAAACTTAATGCTTGCCATGGTAGAAAGCTTTCAGAATACAGAGTGCATCAAGGGGGATTGCACAAGGGGGACAGTGTATGCGGCTGCATAGCCGCACACCATTCAGAGTGCCCATGATGACCCCTGTCCACCTCCGAAAGCAGCTATAATTGGCATGTGAATGTCAGAACTGGATCATGGGGCAGTGGAAGAAGGTTGCCTGGTCTGCTGAATCACGTGTTCTTTTAGATCAGGTGGATGGCTGGATGCATGTGCGCCATTCACCTTGGGAAGAGATTCCAGTAGGATTGGGAAGAAGACAGGATAGCAGAGGCGGTTTTATGCTCTGGGCAATGTTCTGCTTTGAAACCTGGGGTCCTGGCGTTCATGTGGATGTTACTTTGACACGTACCGCCTAAACTAAAGATTGCTGCAGACCACATACACTCTTTCATGGAAGTGGTGTTTCCTTATGGCAGTGGCTTATTTCAACAGGATAATGCACCTTGCCATACTGAAAACAATTGTACAGGAACTTGACAAAGAGATCAAGGTGTTGAACTCCCCAGATCTCAGTCCAAGATGTGCTGGGCCAACAAATCCAATCCACTGTTCCAGACAGACTGATAGTCTGTGCATTAATGGTGAGGATTTTTCAGTGACTCTTTCTGCAGGTTACATCATTACACAGTAGGTGTTTATTAATGTTGTATCGATAAGTCATTGTATGTTTAGATAAGTTGATTAGTTTAAATAATTTGATTGTTTTTGTGTTGCTCAGAGATACGGGTCTACTTTTTTTGAACAATTTTTGTATGAACAATTTTTTTTTGAACAATTTTTGTGGGCAGGGCAAAAAAAGACAAAGTAAGTGTCGAGGAGAAAATTCCAGTCAGAAGTGAGCATCTCTACACCATACTTACTCTGAAGGGCAGAGCCCTTGAAGTGAGGACTTTGGAGAGAGCGGGGCAATTGTGTCTTAAAATGTAGCCATTTAGAACACACTCGGTGAAGGGAGCAATAAAAGAGAGTCATTATCTTCACCTGGATTGTTACCATGACAACACAGCACGGCCTCCATCACCCCATTATCTGTTCTTTTTAGTAGTCTTATTATTGCTGTTAATTCAGTTGTTGCAAATAAATATACATTTTGTAAAGTATTTTTATATGCTTTATATACATGCTTTTCCTCTCAAATGTATGCAACTCTACTATTAAATGCATTTCTTACAAAATGTATTTAAACTGAAATGCATGTGTAATATATCACAACAAAATAACTTAAATGATTCTATTTATATATTAATTATATACAGTATGTCCCAGTACATATGGAAGATGAATTCCTTAGTAATCATCTAATATACCCTTCGCTAATAGAATTGTGAAGCAGGGGCAGACATTTTTGCACCTTGCTCCCTTCAGTTGTGGGTATTGAGTTGTGGATGAGAGTGCTGTTCATTCACTCCCCCAACCTACTATTTCCTGCCAGTACTGACAGTACAGTACAGTACAAGTCTGATCTTCAAACATTAGGCCACAACTGCCCTTACCTTTTGTATAAAAGCAATGTTGCACTTATGAGCATGATTTTGGTTGACACAAACACACTGTTGCTCATGTGATAGCTTTAAAATTACATATTTAAGAAGCTTTTAAATAAGATTTTCAATTTAAAACTATGAAAGTATAACAATCTTTTATGAGAAAAATGAAAAGGTTTCAAATTTTGATACTTTTTCATATTGCTGTAACAGAAAACTCTGTAGACATTTCTTTGAGTTGGCTCACATTGTGAGAAGAAGTCCACAGTAGATTTACTTGTTTGCATTCCCTTCACAGAAAGAAAAAAAATAACCTCCCCTTTTCCCTTGCTGCAGCCTCTGTTTTGAGTTCTCATTGATATTTTATTTCAGCCTCTCATTATAATGCTCCCCTCCACCTCACTCTCAGCCAGCAAGATCTGGGGGAGAAAACCAGTTGATGCTGAGCCAATACATCCATCCAAGCTATATATAGAACACACCTCACCCTAGTAATGGGTCAGCGAAATATTCAATTAATCTAAACACTTGCAACCTCTAGCTCCCACCTGGGATTCCAGCCAGCCGCCTGGTTAAAGCAACATGCACATACACTGAAAAAAGAGAAAGTTAAAAATAAATAAAAGATTAAGTATGAATGTCAGGGAGAAATTCAAGATCAAAATAGAGAGAAGTCGTGCAAGTGAGATCTAAAGTAGATCAAAAGCATGGCAGCATAGATGTTCTGAAGGGTTTCTTTGGAAGTAGCAGTCATATCCTTGACTCCTCTGGAATTACAGTCAAACAGCATGTGCTGACTCCTCATCCCTTCCAATCCCAGAGGAGACATCATGTCCATTCTCATCCTTACCTTCGACTTCAGGATTCCCCAGTGGAGCTGTAGATAAGCAGAAAGTGACATGCAACTGGAAGATCCTGATAAGCCTCATCTCCTCAAGCTCAGGCAGAAATAGGTAAAGGTGACACCCAATCAACAGATATATTTCTTCCAATCTGTTCCTGCAAACAAACAAGAAGAAAAATCTTTTATAAGTTACTGTAGGACCCAGTCTTTTTTTGTAACCAGATTTTCCACTTCACATTTTGTATTCCTCAACAGCCCTGAATTTCCTAAAGGGCTGTAATGGGCTTATATAGCTATTTTAATCTGGCAAAGTAAAGGAGGCCTCTATAAAACCTTCTAAATGGTTCTGTATATAAGCACACTTATAATCCACAGCCATAGTGCTTTGCTAAAGCAGTACAAGGCAACTGGTAAGATCATATTTGCCATGTGAAATTCAACACTGGAAGCTGCTTCTGTAAGTGTCATCTTGCTTTATGTTGTTAATCAAAGGATGCGATCAGAGATTTTCTTTGGGAAAAAAATACAGTTTTTATTATAAAACCTAGAGTAATATCAGATATTAGAGAGAACTTGGAGGCTTAACAAGACATAATGGATGTTTCTTCAATTTCATTAACTTTTTTACATGATAAAATATAAAGTCCATGCCTTAGTCAACTACACCATCTGTTCAAGTGGCTTTTATGTAGAGATTTTGCTTTGCCTTGTGTTTATTGTACACTTTCCAACACTTTCCAACTTAAACTATAAAAATTGTATTACAAGTTTGAAATTATGATCATAAAAAGTGAAATAAGCAAAGACCATTTCGATATTTATTGGTTGAAAATGACTTGCATCTTTTTTTTTATTATAGCTGTTCTACAATTCTGATCATTTCACCACATCAAAGGATTTTTCCTCCAACAGACATTTTTCAAAAGTTTGTGTATTTCAAGGGAAAGGTGAAAAACATAAAAAACATATGGTAGATATTAAATATGAGTCATGTGACATGTAAAAAGAGGGGAAAATAATGTGCACCATTTATAATCCATTTACTAGTACAATTTACAAATGTTTATTTTAAAAATCTTATGTAAGCGTATTAATGGGCCTATGTATTATACATAAAATGCTTGCTAAGTCAGGAATGGGAATGGAAATAGACTTATCCTGAGATGTTTATACATTATTGCACATTATCAATAGACGAGTATAAAAGTAGCTTTAATAGAGCTTATTTTCTAAAGTGAAAAACAAACAGCCATACATTGATTATAAATTAATGAAGAAAAACAAGTGTTTCGAAATGATTGAATTATTTCACCTTTGTCACCATTGCTTTTTCAGGGTGATGTGTTTTGACATGGAGATGTTTGCTCATGAGAACGTTCCCATTGACCACACTGTATGGTGACCCTTCATGCAATGTCAATGTTTTTCTGTGGCATAGCATAAGCTCATTCACGTGCATGGCAAACACTAGCCAAATATTTTTTTTACACTGGGTCAAGGGGTTGCTGCTCAAAATGTTATGTAACATGGATTAGAACGTTATCTTGCTAAGATCAGAAAACTGGCCTCTATTTATATACTGTGAGCCCCTAAAAAAGAATAGGCACTGTTTAACTTTCCACTGCCGGTGGATGTTCTCCCTGTCAGTCAGAGAGATGCTCACTGAGTCAGCAGTTTGACATTTGACCCAAGTGTTTTTTCAAGTAGTCAAGTGAAGTGAAGAGTGAAAGCCAATAAATGGACAGATGTTAGTAAAGAGCTTAAACCCAAATGTGCTGTGCGTAAACATTACATTTTTTTCATTCTGCAATGTGAAACAGCAGGAAGTAGGCATAAAAATAACTGATAGACCAACAGCCCAGGCTGATCTAACAGGTTTAAATTGACATAAGGGTGAGTAAATGAATCTTCTATTTAGACACATTCTTTCATGACTGATGCTGCTGAATTCAATATAAGTACATTTAATCATTCATAGCGTATCTAAGTGGTTAAAAAGGCACGATACAAATGTAAAAATGATCGAAATGAACAATATTACAAATTAATTATATTAATTATAAAAACAAATATATATGTAAAAACAAAATATAAATAAATCAAATGTGTGTTGATTTGTTAGATTTTGCCTGAAATTTTTTATTTTGATTCCCTCTTAGACTTTCATCACTGTGCCAATAAACACAGCCACCTGGTTGTTGAATAAAATGTAGGAAATATTTTTTTGACATTGTGTCTGTTTTTGCCCAGTAACTTTCATTTGCTCCTATATTTGGGTTGTTGTAACATTCATTTCAACAGAGATATTCAACAAATAATGAAAATTCTGCAGAACAACCCAGGGTCTCTTACATGGAAACTCTCTGATGTTACTTTAAAGAAAGAAAGATAAAAAAAAGAAAGAAAGTAAAAGTTAAGTGAGAAATAGTATTACTGGAACCTCATTTGCAATGCATTAAAAGGAAGGATGTGTTATAAACAGAAAATGTGTCCCTGTGTCCCTGCACTTTCTGACCTGAAATATAGCTTAGTGGAAATGTTAAAGTTCTGGAGCAGGGCATGGTTCATTTCCATTATGTTTTATTATTAGTAGTATTATTCCTAAGAGCTATACCATAAACACAGTCCTTTTTTTCCACTTTTCAGTATCACACTCACAATCATGCTATTGTTCTAAATGTCAACAGCTGTGACCTGCCAGCCATAAATAAGATATAACTAGATAACTGAATCTAACTGTTATATAATTTCTATGAATATATTGAAAATACATAATGGTAGCAAAACATTGTGCGCTAATCGTCATTAACTGCTGTCCTGTGGCTAGCCTACAGTCTCAATACAATAACATGGGTAACATTTTTTTTCCAGTTACTGGCTATGAAAATGGATTTATGTGGATGATAATAGATCAAATTCTTGTTTAAAAAGTACCTCTAATTAGAAGCATGGTATAGTAAACACATCGCTTCTCTGCCAGACTCACAACACTTCCTTTAGTTTAATGAGAGCTTGTGTATGTGCTGCTCAATAAACTAAGCTGACAGGAGTCAAATGTCACTGTTTATACACTTCTTACACACTATTACTACATTATGGGTTCTTGAGGATGGTGACAAGCACTAGACCAAAGACTTATTGCATGAGACAGCAGATGTAAAATGCTAAATAAAATCTTTTACAATTGCCATTGTATTTGGCAAGTAGATAAATTTGAATATGTGATATGTAAAGAATAATGTACAGTCAATAATAAAATAAAATAAAAATAAAAATAAAATAAAATAAAATAAAATAAAATAAAATAAAATAAAATAAAATAAAATAAAATAAAAAAGACCACTTGGCCCAGACAGGGGGCCAACCCGTTATTGGCCTCTATGAATAATTTTACATTTTGTTCTATAACAACTAAGTTTACAAATGTTTCTATTTCCTATAATACCACATTGGCTGATGCATCATCATCCTGCACATGCTAAACTTTTATCTAAATATATTACAATTTAAAAGTAAATGCACATTGTTTTTAAGAGGTTTTAAGATCTTTCCCATTCTTTTACACTATATTAAATAAGCTACATATCTATTCAGTAATGGCCATTCTGCATGTTACCAAAATTGATCCCGTAAATGTGACGCAGCTGAGCCAGCCAGATTTATTTTGTTGGATATGAAAGATATGTTCACAGCAACGCAATTGCTTGAAATAAGATCCATGCCAATATTATGGCCTATGTTTTGTATGGTGATTCCAAAATCAAACTTGCAGAAAATAATAGTGGCACATGAAGGAAGCTTATTAACACTGTGAGCATGGAATGTGAGTGCACGTGTGCCTTTGATGCTCTTCTGTCATTGCCCAAAGGACCCATAATTTTAGCCACCTCAGTGAGAGAAAGTACGATTGCCAAGGTGAAATGACAATGGGAAAAAGGAAAGGGAAACAGAAGCTAGCGTATATGGGAAATGATGGTGACTTTTTTTCAACAAGTTTTCAACACAATTGTATATCATGTCTACAGTCTGTGCAGATAACACAAAGGCAGTAGTTATGCAAAGTTAAATAAACTCTTTAAAACTAATATATCACATGTCCATATTATATGCATGCATACTGCAAACACTCTGTATGCAGTCATTGTCATTTGGTATTGACAACCCCCTCTGTTCATGTTGAAACAGATATATTTTTCCCTTAAGCAACATTGTGCCTTTTCATTTTCATCTCAATAGGAGATGTATTAGGAATGCAGGACTTTAACACATTTACAGCTGGAACATTACACATTCCAAAGCTATTATGGAAATTTTGCTGTAGTGATGGATGGTTTGAACTAGAATGACACATAAGAAGAATATGTATTAATCAATGCAAGTTGTATAAATAGTTGAAATGCGCACAAAAGCAGCCTTGAACAGTGTTTTAGAATTTCTACTGCTTTGTAACTTGTGACAAGCTGTACTCTAAAACCAAGAGAAAATATCTCTCATATCTTAGGTTATTACATAGAATAGAGCTATTCAGTTTGTAGTCCTAAAACCCAAAAGAGAATCATGAGGTCTGTGGTTATTATTTGGAGATCTTTTCACATTTCTTTTTTTTCTACATAAATTACAAGAAAGCCCCAAGGATGAATTCTGAAGCTTGAGTGTTTTTCAAAAAGGAAAGCTACTAGAAAGATGTGAATTTATGAAAACTGTTAGTCCTTTCTGCTCGATTCATGATACACTTAGATGCCCATAACGTTTTGGACAAGACCACTTTTTTTGTTGACATATTTCTTATTGAAATGAAGATGAGACCATGTTGTGTGACTAGTGCAGTCCGATTCCCTAACAAATGACTCTTATGAGCCGGTTCTTTTTAATGAATCAAAAAATATAGCATGACCAAAGCAGTTCAATTGCAGGTCAAATGACTCTTATGTGTGCTGATTCTTTTAAATCAGAAATACAGCACGGAAACCCTAACCCTAACGGCCTAACCAGGTTTTATTTTTATTTTTTTTGGCGTATTGACTATCATTTTATAACCACAGTTTTACTGCAAATGCCATGGTTAAACTATGGTTAGTGTTCCAAAACCATGGTTAATTTGTGGTTACCATGGTTTAACTAGTAACCTCAATTTTTTGGTTATTTGTAGTAAAACCATGGTTAATTTTCATAGTGTAGTCCGATTCTCAAAACACTTTCATTCAGATCAATTTCTGAAATAGGCTAATCAGCTTAGTTTCGTCATTTCTGCCTCAAAATGAACCAAATGTTGCTGTGTCATGTTCAGGCACAGATTAACGCACAGGCTTGTCTAGGCTGCAGCCTATAGGGGCCCCATGTGTGCAGGGGCCTCAGATTGGCCGGACTATTTTTTTTTGTATTATTTTAAATTTTCTTCATCACGAACAAAAAGACCCTCACTGGCCCATAAGAAACATCAAAGGGGGATTCATTGCAGAGCGTCTGACAAAATTAATGTCTTGTACGCTCAGCACCGCTGAGAGTTCACGTGATCGTTAAATCGAAACCAAAAGTAAAATGCACACGCGCATTCAAAAGCGATTTTAATAGCCCGCGTTTTGAGAGCGACTCCCTGATGCGCGCAAATTAGCCTACATAACATATGTAGGCTGTTATTAGCATCTATGCAACCAATAAATAAATTACTAGGCTACTACTAAGGAAGAGCACATATTTCTACTTGATACTGCTCTCAAAATGCACCAGATTTATGCATTTAAATTTAAAATGAACAAAATTTTCTTATACCTGCAGAACCCCCTAGACTATAGGAACCGATGTGCACCCATCACAGTCTCACAAAATCCCGTGGGGACACTGGGAATATAGTGGAAACACTGTAGTATTGGCTGTCTCAATGTGTGTGTGTGCCAATTAACCTTACTAGTTGCGTGTGGACCGTGTATGTTACTAAATACATTTCTTCAGTAAAGCAAAATGATTAAGGGGGGCCTCACACAAAGAGCAGCCTAGGGGCCCCTGATCACCTTAATCCACCTCTGGTCATGTTAGCCAAAGAATTATTTGTAAGTGTCGACTAGTTGTTTGTTTGTTTTATCTGCTTTGTTGAGATCTGAATTTAACTTCACAACAATCTGAGGGTCTTTTTCAAACCTCCAAAGTACTGGAGTCTTTCGGAAGAATCGGAACAGGAATAGTTCATCTCCTCGCGATTCCTTATTCCCATATTTCTGTCTGACATGATATGTGACCTGCGGCAATGGAGTGACGCGCATGAAATCGTGAAACCTGCCCACAGTCCGTGAACACAACACACGGAGAGCGCGAGCGCCTGTGAGCGTGGAGACGGACAGTGAGCGCCCTCATGATGAGAACAGCCAGTCCAATTATCCGTGTGCCTCCCGTGGACACTCCCTTCTCACTTCAGTGCTTACTCAACCACGAAATCCAGCGCTGGATTCCAAGATACTGCTCGCGTGGAGATTTAAAACTGGACAGGGACATAATCGCCCAGAAGAGAAGACGGAGGGATGCGAGTGCGTTTGGTGCCATGATTAACATCCAGTTTTTGCTTGTGTGCTCCGGAGAAGAACGAAAAGAGAAGAAGTCAAGTGGTCTAGCACTCAAGACAGCTGATGAGGAGCAGCAGGAAGAAAAGATCTGACAAAGTAGTAAGTGCGCAATGTTTGTTTGCATAATTGAATTGTTTATCATGTGTTGCATAGTAAATTTGGTATGATAGGCTACTTAACCCATTCAGGCCTGAATTATGTTTGCGGGACATCAAAATATGATCGTGCTTTAATTCTGCTAGAAATGTGAACATAATTGGTAACCTATCAACAGAATTTTTTTTTTTTTAAATAGTTCTTTCTCCATATTGTTTGGCATATATTCTGAACACTAAAATCTTGATAATTATAGATATTTGTTCAAGACAAAGTTAATGCAAATTCTAAAATCAAAGTGTTTTCTAAAACAAAGTAATAAAATGATAAATATTAATAAAGTAATAGCTGGAATTCAGTATGTTTGCAAAAAGATAAAGTAAAACAGTGTTGCAATAGACTTGCTGCAATGGTGATGGCTATTAGATTGCATTCTGCAGGGTCTGAACCTGTAACCTTTCAGTGACCAGCTTAGATTATGTATCACAGCGCCACACCACTTTGACATGTCAAATCTATAAGTTTTGCAGTACATTACAGCCTCTTCTGCTTACACTGGGACCCATCAAAAATAATAAATAAAATCTTTAATGCAATATAAAGGATTGTCTTATAATTACAAATATCACCTTTCAGATTCAATGTAAAACTAATTATTATGCATATTGCTGGGCAGTTCTGTTATAAAATGGGAACAAAAATATTTAAAAACAAATACCAAAGAGAAGTGATTTGAATGGATCTGCATGGGTTAAAGTTTTTGATATCCTCTGGGAAAGAATGAAAAAGTGGACATGCTCTGCTGGAGCCCCTTGGGGCTTCAATAACTAACAGATCATTAATAAGCATTGAGGTCTGAATTATGCACAGAGGGAAAATCTGCAGCTCTAAATTAGTGCTAAAACTTGTGTTGCCTTGCATAACATACTTCCACACACTGCATTCTGGATACTAGCGAGGAGAACATTACGTCCACTATCACTGGTTTGCTAGAGAGGCTTTTCACACTTGCCTGAAACACTGCAGAAGTCAGTAGAGAAGGAAAGAAAAATTACAATTCTCACAGATGAAAGGCCAGTTTCACTTCTTATATGATGTTCTTGTATAAAATTCCAGTCTAAAGTCAAGTGTAAATGCTTGTGATAAGAAATAATCAATCGAATGTTTGAACATATGTCATAAGCACAATGTTCTCGGTGTACAAATTCAAAATACTCAATGATTCAGAATAATAACAAGCCAAATCTAATTCCATAATCTAAATCATATTCATCACTGTTTTAAAACCCTGCAGCTGTCTGTGCTTTTCATAGCTGCTATTATTTATTAATGCCTCCATGTAAAAAACATGAATGTGTTTTCGTTCATGTTCAAACACACATGGAAAAATGATATTATAAATATCTATAAACAAAGCAGAACTCTTTAAATTGAAATACAAATAGTTATAAAATTAGGAGTGATTTCTTTAAAATTACAGCTGTCTTTTAAAACCCCTCTCTCCTCTCTCTCTCTCTCTCTCTCTCTCTCTCTCTCTCTCTCTCTCTCTCTCTCTCTCTCTCTCTCTCTCTCTCTGTCTTGCCCTCTCTCTCCTTTTGTTCGCCCCAGTGGCTGCACCTGATCTTTTAGATCCTAAATCAGCCACACACAACACCAAACCACGGCTGTCGTTCTCCTCCAAGCCCATTGTATATAACTCAGGGGAGGATTGTGACACCATAACCACCGTAATGAAGTGGAAAACAGTAGTGGTGATCTTCCTGCTGGTTGTTCTGTACCTGATCATCGGAGCCACGGTGTTCAAAGCCCTGGAACAGCCCCAGGAGAGCTCGCAGAAGTACCTCATCGTGCAAGAGAAAATTAACTTCCTTTCCAGGCATACCTGTGTCAACGTCTCTGAACTGGAGGACCTGGTCAAGGTACAAACTCCAATTATTTACCTGTGTGCTTGAAATTAGAATTCAAAGTATCTGTTTGTATAGGTAAAAATAGCCTTCTGGATATTGATTCAAAGCATATAGTGGTTTTGACTGCAGGATGTTGGGTGAATAAACTAATCTTTGCCAAAATCAATAATGACAGCTCGGAAGTTGGCAGAAACGGTCTGTAATCTGATTAATTGGAGCCAGAAAACACTAATTGGACATAAATTGTTCTGTGCATGTTGTTCTGTTTCTGAAGTATGATGCAGTCTTTTTTCTTAAAAATTCTAAGATTGTTATGCCGAAATCATAAAACATTTCAGACTAATTTGATCTGTATTAATTTAATATTTATAGGCTTATAACTATATACACTTTATCTGCTCTCCAAATTGGGGTTGCTGGGAGTCGGGTCTGTTATGATTTTCTTTTAAATCAGTTTTAGTGAGTTAACTTAACACTAGTTCACCTGTGGGGAAATGAAATATGCTGTTGACATTACAACACTAATTAGCTCCGTCTTCTGAAGTCTGTGATATTTACCTTTGTGCAAGAAGTAGACTGAATATAAAGTGACATTTTATAAGTGCAGAGTTTATTGTCTGCTGCAAAATGTACTAAATTAGTCTAACAGGAATTTAAAGGTCTTGGATGATTGTGTGAGCTTGGTTTCCATCGACATGGACAAAAACACCAGAATGTGAATCAAATATCTTAAATGTGCATTAAATCATAAACTTGGAAGGAATGGAAGTGCTGCTTTATTCATAATATGTTTTTTTTTTTTGTGATGTGTACTGTAAGTAAATAATTTTAATAATAAGTGATGTTCAAATTTAATTTGCAACTTGGATGGAAACAGCTAGTTTGATGTTATATTTCTTTATACGATTTGCATACTTCTAGTGCAGTTGTAGTGTGTTGTGATCCTATCCTGTTCCTGCTGTTCTCGGACAGCCCATAATTCTACATTTTCCAACCCCTCCCACTTTCCCTTACATTAAATTACATCCCAACACACTGCATTCCCCTACTTCCCATCTCTTGATTATTGGTGTTACACACTCACGTTCACACACCTCTGAACAAATGTTCATTCCTGCCAAGTTGCTTTGCTGCCAGCAACCCAAGTCCAGTGGTGATTGTGCCGACATTTGGAAGGTGTTCACAAACAGGAAAACCTCCCCACGGAATGAATGGCCTCTCTTTGCCTCTCACTTTTGGCTGAGCTCTCGTGCAGCCAGCTGGGAGCAGATGGGATACTCTCAGGGCTCTTACAGCATATCTGCTATACAGCATGTAGGCCAGGAGAACCTGCACACTCATGTGCAGATGTTTTTCACAGTGTTTACATTTCTCATTCACTGCTTTGTGGAAGTGTGCCCAGTTTTGTATTTTATTTATTTTATTTATTTATTTTATTATTTATTTTTGGGCTACAGATTTCTAGGCTAGTGAGAATATGGCTGGAATATGGATTAGGTCAGCATGGCCATCACCTGATATACCCACTACAGAATTAAAATACACATGTTAATTTTAATTATTTAATAGCAACTTTATAACTTTATTTTTGCAGTGCAATTTGTTATTTGGATATTAATTGCAATTTTATTTGTAATGTTTGCAGTATCATTTTTGTTGTCTCGACAATATTACTGTCAGGATCATGGACTGTCTGTGTGATGTTTTGCCCCTGTTTCTGTTCCCTTATTTGGTCATGTTCCTGTCCTCGTTTTGTTAATTATTTTAATTATGTTCCATTGATGTCACCTGTGTTCCCCTGATTGCCCTGTGTTTAAAAGTACTAGTCTGTTCAGTTTGTGTTGGTCAGGTCTACTTGTTTCTACATGTGTTTGCACAGCTCCTATTGTGGATTTTCATGTGTTTTCGTCATTAAAGACTGTGGATTCTACTTCGTGTCTCCTAAGTTCCTCCCGCACGATTCTTCGCGATGCGGATTTTTAGCCCGAGCCCACCGTTAACATACAGCCATTTCCTGCCGCGATCAGCGAGGCCAGCGCAAAACCGAGCGAGGATCGCCCCGGATGTAGAGCTGAACCTGTCAGACCAGGTGCGAGAGCCGATAACAATGCCTGTCACGAGGAAGAAAGCTGCGGATGGTGTAAGCACAGAGAGAAGCTCCGCCCCCTGCACTGCCTAGAGGGGGTTCCCGATCCAGAGTTTAGCCCTGAATGCCTGGAGGCTCACAAATGTCTGCCCTCCCACCCGCTCTTTCCTCCTCCACCGCTGTCGTCTGGCAGCCCCTCTGCTCACCCTCAGCCCACCATCATTACGCTGGGAGCTCTGTGGGTCTGCCATCCTCCAGTGTTGCCATGGCTGGAGAATCCCTCACCTCCGTCTCCAGCCTCCTCGGCCCGGACTCCACCTCGGCTCCTTGCTCCCTCGCCTCCACAATCACCCGTCAGTCCGCCAGCTACACTGGGCTCCCTCGTCCCTCCGGGTCCGCCTTGGTCGGGCGTCGACCCGCCATCACCTCAGGACTCCGCTCCTATGGCTGAACCTCGTCGCTACATCCCACCGGCTCCACTGGGCTCCTTCCTCCCGCCAGCTCCACCTTGGTCCTCAGTCACTCTGGATCCGTGGTGGATCTCTGCCTCCACCTCGGTCACCAGAGCACTCGGCTCCACCCTGGCCCCCCAGATCCTCTGCATCCCCTGACTTGTTGGCTCTCCGTCTCTGCCTCGGGGTCTTCCACCACCTGCTCCGCCACTGTTGGTTGGCCCCCTGGAGTCGGCAGCCATTCCTCCTCCATGGCTCCTTCCTCTGTTGGCTCCACTGTAGGTGACATTATGGCTGTGGCCTGGATCCAGGTGGGCTCCTCCTGCTCCGGGTCCCTCCTGTCTCCTCCCTGGACTCTGTCTGGCAGGCCCCTCCTGGGTGTCCGTCCCTCTCCGACCTCCTCCCAAGTTCCCACTCGCGAAGATGCGCCGTCCGGGGCGTAATGTCATCATGGACTGTCTGTGTCATGTTTTGCCCATTTCTGTTCCCTTATTTGGTCATGTTCCCGACCCTGTTTTGTTAATTAGTTTGTTAATTAGTTCTACTTGTTTCTACGTATGTTTGCCCAGCTCCTATTTTGGATTATCCCATGCTTTCGTCATTAAAGACTGTGAATTCTACTTTGTGTTCCCGAAGTTCTTCCAGCAGCAGCATAATTTGACAATTACATTTCATAATTGAAACTTTGTTTTTCAATTTTGCAATGCAGTTTACCATTATTTTAACATCTCCTTATTACAACTTTATTTTCAATCTTTGCAGTGCATTTTTTTGTTTCGTCTTTTTAATCTGGACATTACATTTTGTAATTGCAACTTTATTTTTCAGTTTTACATTATTTGGACATTATCTCATAATTTCAGCTTTTGTTTATGCATTATCTTTGCGGTGCAGTTTTTCAATTATCTGGACATTAGGTATCATAATTGCAACTTTATTTTTTTAATTTTGCAATGTAATGTTCAAATCCTTTTCAATGTTCCATAATTTGGTTACATTCCATAACTTGGTTACATTCCATAACTGCAACTTTATTTTAAATCTTTGCAGTTTTTTTTATTGTTATTTGGACATTACATCTTATTGTTGCAAATTTAACATTGCATGTCATGCAATTTACCATTATTTGAACATTGATTTTATTGTAATTGCAACTTTATTTTTTTTAATTTTCCATTACTTCAACATACATATTGTAATTGCAACTTTTTAAAAAAATATTGCAGTATCATTTTCTGTTATTTGGACATTATCTCGTAAAAGTGAAGAGATGACTATAATTCATTCTTGCCTCAAATACATTTACTGTACAACCCCAAGTCATGTATAATAATTGAGAGAGATATGTGAGTGAGCTGTGAGTTAAGGACCATGGACAGCTCCACCTTTTGTCCTCCACTTAGTTTAGTTTCTAAAATATGCATACTTGTGAAATGAGTACAGAACAACTACAGCAAAGCTTTGATCTTCCACTTACTTTTTGAGTTTTTACCTAGTGGTAAAATTATATATATATAAAAAAACAACTCTTTAATGAGCCATGCATTCCCTAAGTTTGGAATCAATCCCAGCTACTAACTACAACTACTAAGTCACTTTAGGTCTTCAGGAAACACAATGATCAGAGAAGGAGGAATATCAATCTCAATTACACCATGATCCTTTCTTTAAAAAATAGGCACAATCTGAAACACAAGAACTACAAGAGGTATAATATTATCCCTGCTGCACAAACACAGGCGCACACATTCGATAAGGCAGCCATTTACTATAACAGATTTGACAGAGAATGAAATTATAGATCAAATTCTGTCTTAACTCCCAGCTGAGTCGGTAATGTGTGACGTAAAATCCAGAGATGCTGTGGAAGACTGATGAAGAACAGATCCGTGTCTTTGTTTGAGGCACTGAATGTAGGCAGTTGGAGCCAGTCATCCTGTTCATTCAGAGACATACAGTCTGCTGTAGATTTAAACATGTTACACACAATCACAGCTGGGCTTGTACTGGAAATAGCATTGTTGCATATGATTCAGCCTGGGTGAATGGAAAATATAGCTGTCACTTTCTAAATAAACATGAATACAAAGTCTTGTATTCATGTAATACTTTACCTGCAGAGCATTTGTCATTATTTGATCACTTTCATGTCAGTCTGACCATGCAATATTTTCTTTCTTTTGTGAAACATGATTGGAGGAGGTACGAAGCAGAATGTCTCCTTTTGTGTTACACAAAGAAAGAAAATACGGTAGTCAGTATAACAGGGTAAGGGAGTAAATTATGACTTTTTCTATTTTTTGGGTGATCTGTTGCTTAGTTCTAATTTTTGGAGATTGTTCTTTAACTGTTTTCTCATCCACAGCAAGTGGTGTTTGCTATCCGGGCTGGGGTCAATCCCTCGGGTCACCCCTCCAATGAGAGCAGCATGTGGGACCTCAGCAGCTCCTTCTTCTTTGCAGGGACTGTCATCACCACTATAGGTGAGTAACAGCTGGACTCATTATGAATTCTCTAATTGATTCTGCATAATTAAAAAATATTTTAAATTATAGTTGCCACAATAATTCATCGTGAAATGTGTAAGTTACAGCATTCCATTTAGGAATGTCAGTCAGCTTGTTTTAGAAAGAAGCCTCTTATGTTCACTAAGGCATTTATTTGGTCAAAAATACAATAAAAACAGTAATGTTGTGCAATAATCTTGAAACTGAAATTAACAGGGTTTTTCTGATGATTCTCAATGTTTCTTTAATGAATAAAAGTTCAAAACAGAATTTAATTTGAAATAGAAATCTTTTGCAATATTCTAAATGCTTTTTCTGTATTTTTTTTATTTTTTATTATTAATTTAATGCATTCTGACTGAAAAAAAAAACATTATTTCTGACCAATATGACCATTTCGTCAGCAGAACGTGAAAGAATAATAATAATTTTGGGTGAACTGCTTTAACAACTAAAATGGGTTGTTTACATTTTAATATAAATTCTATCAATTGTAATAATTGCAGTTAAAATATCAAGGGTAATAATCAACAGGGAAATAATGTTTGCCATAATAGTGTAGCTCTGACTTATTTATGGTCATGTAGGGTTATTTATCTACACACGCAACATATTATAGATTAATTTCTCAGTAAATAATCAGCAGCAGCATTTTTCATTTTGACTTCATCGCTAAGGATGTGTAGGAAATTGTGTTAACATTATTTAATAAGCTTGATTAATGAACCTTGACTAATCCACTGGACATCTTTGACCGTTCTTGAATACGACGTGTATGACACCTTTGAAACCTGCTGGAACAGAGCCAAGTAGTGGATTAAAGAGCAAGCCCCCCTTCATCAATCCCCTCAGTGTCCTTCTTAGGTTGTGAAGTATGACGGGCAATTAATGAACAGAGTGGGTCTGATAGCTTGACCTTTTCTTGATCAACCTAAGGTTTTTTTGTTTAAAGAAATTAATACTTTTATTCAACAAGGATGTAATTAATTGATCACAAGTGACAGTAAACACTCACACAACCACACACACTTTGGAGTGTCCTTATGCGGTCATCTGTTGGTGACGGCATCGCATTCAGTAATACTCAGGGCATCAGCACATGAGTGCCAAGCGTTTGCCAGTGTCGCAGCCCTCACAAGACACACTTATGTTCTCATTAAGCTCATTCAGACACTGTTGTTACATCAGGTTTGCGTCAGTCATCCACTAAGTAGTGCTGCTTCACTAATGAGGGTGGCATGACAATTTTTGCTCCTTGTGTCAAACTGACTTGTTTTGTGCTCAAAGTCAGCACTTGATGTTCATTTCTCACCAAATTAGACTTAGATATCTGGCAGTTTATTGCTGAGGGCAGATATTATCCTTCTTTTTAAACTCATAATTTCAGTCATTTAGGTGTTATGATTCGTGAATGTGCTCATGGTGTTTTTTATATTGGAGTTGCTGCTTGGTTTAGGTTAGGAGTACTTTACTTTTTGAGAACTTTATTTTTGTACCTTAATGTATATTTTATTTGTTATTATTATTATTATTATTATTATTCAAAAAAGGCTGAAATTATTAAAGTAGTAAGAGACAGTCAAGTAAAAAAAAATATGGTCCATACATTCCTTCAAGAGGACTGGCTGGAGAACAAATATGACTTCACACCCTCAGTTAACAAATATATTTTTGATAACTATTATCATTATTAAGTTTTTAAGTGTTTGCCCTTTATTTTTAAAGGCAATTGTTTACAAATTTGGGTAACCGAGGAATAACTGGAGGTTCATAGTAAAAATCTACTTTATATCTGTCCTTAAGCATAAAAAAACATTTATTGAAAAGGAGAAAATATATTTTTATCTGTAGTCCTACTATTCCTTTAAGGGCTTAACAAAGGCTTTTTTTTTCTTCAGGGTTTTTTTCTTCAGTAGTTCAGATTTGTACATGATTTTCCATCTCTTTCTCTTTTTTACCAATAATTTTCACATTTCCAAAAGAAGCAAAAAATCATGTTAGGTTCAATAAATTATATTATAAGTATATTTGAGTTTGCAAGACATAAAACACACATACACTACTATTCAGAAATGTGATTGGCAAAACAAAACAAAACAAATTACAAAATTACATTAGAATATTACAGATGAGTTTTATTTTAAAAAAACACTGTTATTCTGAACTTTCTAAAGAATCTTGAAAAAGAAACACTTCCACTCTTTTCACATTTCAGTATATAGCACATTTTTAATTAACATGAAGATGTTAACAAAATGTTTCTTGAGCACTTTTAAACAGTCTGTATGTGATAAACAAATGTAGGACTTAGTGACATCAGACCAACTGGTGTGTATTCAGCATAAACTTGAGTCGAGGACTGAGGATGCTGACTCATGGTATGCTGAACCACACATAGTCACACTGTTTGCTTGTATGCAACTTCAGTGTTTAGCTTTTACAAGCACAACAGATTTAATAAATGAAACACATCAGTTTTAGCAGCGAGATTAAAAGCATTAAAAGCATTTTTCTTTGAAGGTTGGGTTTTAATCATCAATTTCTCTTACTGTGTAAGACACATCGGCATAAAAATATTAGATATGACACAATCACTGCTGGTTTATTTTTGGAAAACTTTAATCAGGCAGAGCAGCTATTTCATTTAAATCAATTGGAGTGATGCAAAAAATGATTTGCAGGCCAGATTTGTCCCACTGACCGCCACTTTGGGTTCTTATCTAGGGTCTCTGACGTATTATCAATTATTACATGTTGTTTGTTTCTATTTAAGGTCAGGAAATTAGATTTAATCTAAATAATAATGAGGTTGCTCACAGCATTGTTTGTATCAGGAAAAAAAAGAAATACTGAAGACATTAACACATGCTATAAATTTTTACTGTTGAGAAACTAACATCCTTACAGTTAATCTGCCGGAACAAGTATGATATTTTTATCCAGCCATGAACATGTGGATCATTTATCCGTAAGACTATGTGTAAAGATATTACAGTCATTCGTCTCCATTGTGCCATGTGCAATTAAGGTTGTCTCACAGAGAGCCAATTTTTATGGCTCTTTCAAGGTTTTTTGATTTAATTAGATTTCAAAGAGGACAGATTGCATGAGGAGTGATTGAGCCCAGTTAATGAGCTTCAAGGAAAAAGGAGACATAATTGGATGGAGGCTCTTGCGGAAATGCATCCCACTGCTCGCCTTCACTCAGGGTGGTTCTGTCCAGTGGCTTAGCCTTTTGCTCTTGTAATTGCTTAAATTCCTGCTGTGGTACAAGCACAACCACTGGTATCCTCACTGTCTCTGTATCTCCCATTGTAAAACTTTCTTGCAAAACCATCATGTCACCTTTATTTCTATAGCGCTTTATACAAGCGTTATGGAAACTCAACTATGGAGACAGACCAGAAAAACTGCTGTAAAAGACAATGGGGTCATTATTTTTTTCAAGTCAGTTCAGTTTTGGTTCAGTTTAGATCAATAACAGTGTGAAGTTCATCAAAGTTTAATTCAGCTATAAGTATTTCTAAAGAGTCCCAATCATAGTTTCAGCACCAGCAGCTTTTATTCTCACAGTTTTAAAGGAATATTTTAGTACAAATTAATCTAAATCCACAGAAGCTGTGGAACCTTGTTGATTAAGACAACAAATCATTTTGATTCTCTCTCTCTCATTTTCATTTAAAGAAGCAAAAATCAAGGTTCCAGTGAGGCAGTTACAATGGAAGTAAATGGAGGCAATTCTTGAGGGATTTAGAAGTATAAATGTGAATGTTATAATAATAATAAAAAAAACACTCTTGAATTAAATCTTCAACTAAAACTTGTGCATTTTTAGAGTTGTAGTGTAAATATGTTCTGATATTTTTCATTGTGTTAGCATTAGGTTTCATGTCAACAAATTTGTAAAAGTGCTGTTGTTTGAGCTTAACTTGTACTGATCCCAAATATTGAAACTTTGCCATTGAACTGATTAATATAAAACTTCTTACAATTTTTTGTTGAGTTTAGATCAAGAAAAAAAAGCCAATTTCAAGGGGGAAACCTGAATGCAGGTATAATTTACTTCACCTTACTGTTACCCAGTCTGTATAATGAACTTATTCCTCCTGGTTTCATGAGGCCTGAATAGATTTTAAAATGAGTGCATTTGATCTGAAATTCATCCCAATTACATTCCATTCATCATTTACTTTCCTATAATAATTTTATCTGCTTTGCTCTTGTCCTATAGCTAAATTTAGGTGTTGAATAGTCTTCAGTGGAGATTCTCCACGTGGGCAGGATAATACAACCCTAATGCATGCTAAAATAAAGAAAGATTTTTTTAATGCACTAGGGGAGTATGATTTAAACATTTTTTTGCTATTTGGGATAAAATGTGCTGAATTATCTGTTTGACTCAAGAAAATATCTTACAAGCTTTTGAAGCAATGAAATAATGTTTCAGAAAGCACAGCACCAATTAGTTTTGGCAGATTATACCCACACATTATGCCTGGAATCATTAGAGTCTTCCTGACAGAATGACTTCTGTTTCTGTTTCAGGCTTCGGAAACGTCTCTCCACACACAGAAGGAGGCAGGATCTTTTGCATTATCTATGCCCTGCTTGGGATCCCACTCTTTGGGTTCCTGTTGGCTGGAGTGGGCGATCAGCTGGGAACCATATTTGGTAAAGGAATTGCCAAAGTGGAAAAGATGTTTGTGGTGAGTGTTTCATTCAATTTAGCTAAAATCATTTAGAAAAACTAGCTAAATTAGGGTTTTTTCATTAATGCATTTTGTAATCTACAATTATAATCCTTGTTCAGCATTTCCATGCGTTTAAATAAAATATCAGAATTTTTGGAATGAATGAAAAACATTTTCAGTTATTTTTAACATGTTGACCTGCACAGTGTAAATAGCTATTTGAGTAAAAAAATAAAAATAAATGTTGTCCAGTTCAAATCTATTCTAAAAACAATATTAATGTTTTATTAATTTAGAAAACAGTCTGTGCACCCCAAATCCCTTTAATCAGTAATATACTATATTGTCTTCACTCAATAAGTCTCATGCTGCTCTAAAATAATGATTGTTTTGTGAAAGCGCTTGCTGACTACTGTTAACCTTGTTCTGTGGTGCTGTCAAATTTGATGATTCAGTGTAATCACTTAACTGCCTCTGCCGACCATCTTGTATACACTCGTTGCACATACACACTTTTATTCTCTGCTGAGCTGTTGTGTTTTTTGTGCAGGAACAATTTGGAATGTTGACGTGTGCAAATGAAGAGCGCAATACAGTATTTGTCAATGCAGCATAGTGAATTATTTATTGCTAATGCACTCATTCTTTTGTATAACACATAGTAAACAATTTCTTGAAGGCTGAAAGGAAAAATCCATCTTTTTTCAGTGCAAGTCTTTATTTCTTAAACTCTACTAAACCGAGTGCAGCTTTCTGTCCTGTGTTGACACATTTCCACATTATAAGTGATCGTTTATGCTAATAGTTGGTTGCAGCATTTGATTGGAAAAACTAAGTAGTGCAGCATGAGTTATCAGTTTTCTTTGTCCATTTTTATGATCCGCATTTTGGTCCTGTTCCTATTTTTGCACATTTTAAATGTTTAAATCTGCTAAAAATATTTTGGAGTACGCTGCTATATAAGGTTTCTCAAAGCTGACACACAATGACTAAAGCCCATAAAACTTTCACTTTGATTTCATATGGTTTTTAAACTTTATTATTATAGGGTAATACTTAAACCATGCAGATTATTCATCCTCCAGCATATTTGGCAATTTTCAAGCAATTGGGCAATAACTGTGACTGCTTGACTGATTAATATTAGTGTGAACATTTTTTTTTTGTTGTTGTTAATTTATTTTGATTAACAGTCCATTAACTTTGTTGTTTGTCTCAATAAACTTCTAACTTGCTACTTATTAATAGTTAGTAAGATAGTTGTTAAGTTTAAGTAATGGGTAGGATTAAGGATGTAGAATATGGTCATGCAGAATATGTGCTATATAAACACTAATAAACAGCCAATATGTTAATAATAGGCATGCTAATAGGCAACTAGTTAATAGTCAGAATTTATCCCTATACTAAAGTGTTAACAATAAAATCTTACCAGCCCCATACTCTTGAACAGTAATGTCCTTCTATTTTCTCTATTTCTCATGTGTGACAATGTAAACTAGATGTCAGACATCGCATAAGAGTGAATGTTTTCAAACAGTGTCTGGTCGAGTATTGTGAACGTCTGTCAACCGTGACTATAATGAGCTTAATTGTATTTGCACCCAGCATTCTCACCTGCCTTCGCCTCTGTTTTTCCTCAGAAATGGAACGTGAGCCAAACTAAAATCCGTGTGACATCCACGGTCCTGTTCATCCTGTTTGGGTGTCTGCTGTTTGTGGCACTCCCAGCCCTCATCTTCCAACACATTGAAGGCTGGAGCACTCTGGAGTCCATCTACTTTGTTGTCATCACTTTAACCACTATTGGATTTGGAGACTTTGTGGCAGGTGAATGAAGTCACTACTTTGCTCTTTCAGTCTCCATTTCAAGGTCTTGTGTTTGTTTTTGAAAGCAAATAAATGCCTAGAAAAACCACTCAAACTGAAGTAGTCATATTTAGTCATGAAAAGTTCAGTGGGTTGATGTGGGTTCATTTATCTCATTCAGGAGGCTCTGAGATTGAGTATCTGGACTATTACAAGCCCATCGTGTGGTTCTGGATCCTGGTGGGTCTTGCCTACTTCGCTGCAGTTCTCAGTATGATTGGAGACTGGCTTCGAGTCATCTCCAAGAAGACCAAAGAGGAGGTATGTGCTTGCTGATATGCTTTAAGCCAGCAATGCCAGGTCGAGAATTGCACTTCTCTTCCATGGATGAGCAAAAATCAGAATTGGCTCCCTCTCAATTCATGAGTGTGAATTGAATGGGCCATGAGCCACAGGATATTGAATTACAATCTAAATTGGAAAAGGAAATTTACTGGATTGTACTTTAAAGCTATTCAACACTATCACACAACAGGGGAGTTTTATTTGATCGGTATAACCAAAAGGTTGTGTTAGGAACAACAACAACAACACAAATCTGATCATTTGACACATAGGACTATTAAATGTTAAAACTGATGATATATTTACCCATTTTATCTTAAGAAATCACCCAACAAAAAATCCATTTATTTCAGGTATGGTATCAATTTCAGCAATATAGACAGCACTTGGTTATAAAAGAAATTAAGTGGTTTTTGAATATAATCGAATATTTAAAAACAGTGATTAATATAATTGATACAATATATTTTTATACTTTTATAAATACTTTAGAGATAATGTACTAACCTAATAGTTTATATATGTCAAGGATGCATTAAAAATCAATCAAAAGTGACAGTATAATGTTATAAAAGATTTTATAAAAGAAATAAAAACTGTACTTTTGAAAGTTCTAATCAAAGAATCCTGATAAAAAAAAAGGTATCAGTTTCCACAAAAATATTAAACAGCACAACTGTTTTCAACAATAATATCTAATAAATGCAGTCTTGGTGACCATAAGAGACAATCAATAATTTGATCAACCAATCAGTCAATCAATAAATTCAAATAAATTCTTACTAACGCCAAAATGTTGGAAGTGTCATTTATTGTCATTTATTATGTAATTTTGAAACTACACTTACAGCAGTTATTCTATTAATTTCTTTAATTTCATTTCCATTTTAATCTCTGATTTGAATTACAATTTAGCATTTTGTCTGCAACCTAAATTCAAATTCAGGAATTAAATGTGTAGATTTAGGGCATTCTCATATCAAGCATAAATACTGATGCACAAACTTTTTTTCTGTACATATGAATGTTTGCCAAGAAGTTACCCCAATAAAATACTGTACTATTAATTTAATATGTATTGAGCTTTATTTCTAAACAATATAAAAGCATTTGACTTTTATTGGTTATTTTGGATTTCTGTCAAATTGATGTGCAAACACCGTTGTATATGATTTGTGAGCCCTGTATAAAGTGTTCCAGGTCATGTCAGAGAGTTCATTATGTGTTATTGTGGCTTTGTTTGCTATGTAGTCCACAGTGTAAAGTTCCAGGGTGCCAGGAGCCAATCACTGCTCAGCGCTGTGTTTAGCTTTCATTTACTCCAGTGTATGAAGTGAATGGGCTTCGGCCTGGAGAATTATGTGCTTGGATTAGCTGGAACAGAGCTTTGCCCTGTCTGAAACACATAATGAGACATCTTCTCCGGACCTTTTGTGCTTTTCTGATGAAATCATAAAAGTGCAATTTTCTGACATTCTATTCCAGTATCACAAAAGACATAATTAGCATTATGTTTAGGAGTTGTGATTTGTCCCTTACAAGAACATGCAAGGAGAGTCTTTCACAAAAAGGAGATTGTAGGCCTCAGTATTATGCAGCAGAATACTGTAAATCTGAACCTGAAAATGTCTCACACCGAAGTCCATTATCACATCTCACCAGAAATAGAGGAGAAGGAAGTGGAGTGCAGGATTCATGTGAATGAAAGGTCTGAATGACCCAGCTCTGATCCATAATACATCACCTTTAAGGGTCTCTTAAATGCTGTAAAGGTGCTGTGTAGTACATACTCATATTTTCTCCTACATCAGGAAATAAACTTCTCAAATTAGAACTTTTCAAGAGTCCTGTAGGGAGCCAACTTACCATCTAATAATCTCATTAGAGAGGCAACCAAAGGAGATTTTCTCATTAGTTTTACTTGTTTATTATTTGTTTTTTTTCCCTATTACAACTACTGTTTTGAGAGTCATTGTTTCATAGTCCATCCATGCAAGTCGTCTTGCTATTATCATGGCTCATTGTGAACTTATTTCTTCCCGAGTAAATTATAGTGGTAGTTATAATATATTTTAAGAGGCTTCCTGGTAGTAGTGCAGCTGAGAACATTAAAGAGATCATTTCTGTATATTTTAGAGGTTTGGTATGTAGGCATGAACTTTACCGGTCCTTAAAAAATTGGGGTGCATTTGCAGATAGACGATTACAGTGCACTGTACAAAGACTGTATAACATATATTAACTACTAAACACATATTTTTGAAACAAATTACTTTTATTCATCTAGGATGGTTTATATTGATCGAAAATACTGTAAAGGACATATATAATGTTACAAATGGCTATTTTAAAACAACTATATAAACAGTATACTATACATTACAACTGATACAAAATTTGGAAAGAATAAGCAAATAGTATGACAGTTATGCCAAACTATTGAATAGCTGTGCATTTTGTGAACATTAGTAAAAGCCAGAGATGGTTAAAAAGGAACTGACACACTTAAGTTGCACATGATAAGTCCATTAATAGCTGTGTATTGGGATGAGGGAGTCCTAAAAATCCATAGCATGTCTGCAAATGATGGATGAACTGTACAGTCTCACAGCAGTAGCCCTGAAATTCTTTCTGAAATACTCCCAGTAGCATCAAGGCAGAATCAGCCCACATGCTTCTCATTCCCTCGAGCTGAAACATTTTCACAGAAAACAGGTTTTTGAAGTTCTGATTTGCACCTCTTAAATGCTTCTAAACACTTGACTGTGTTTGGTCCCACTGAACATTCCTTCTGTTCCAGGTGGGAGAGTTCCGCGCTCACGCCGCAGAATGGACGGCTAACGTGTCAGCGGAGTTCAAAGAGACGCGCCGCCGCCTGAGCGTGGAAATTTACGACAAGTTTCAGCGGGCAGCGTACATCAAGCGCAAGCTGTCATCAGAGCTAGGCCAAAATCCAGGTCAGGACATGATGCCCTGCAAGAGGACCCTGTCTGTAAACTTCACGGATGAACTTGAGAAAGAAGATCTCCCTACATTAACAAAAAATGGTAGCCTGTACCTAAACGGTCTAACTCCGGACTGCCCAGATCATGGTGAGATCTTCATCATTGAACATCTCAAATAAAGCTCAAGTTTCTTCTGCACATGTGAAAACAGGAAGATACATTTGTGTCTACAACTATGTTTGTTCACAAAGCTCTATCAGAAGCATTCATATCTTTCCTGGATGTGTGCTGGAATCAGTGAGCGGGTGCATTTATGCCTTGTGCCAGTCAAATGAATCTGTCTATACATTTTGTAGTCGAAAAAAACACGACAGCAACTTTTATTATCCAGTGAATCATACTTGTGCCTTAAAATCACCAGGAATAGACTTCCCAGAAGCTGCTACACTGAATGATACTGAGAAATGTATTGTTTTTTTAGAGCATGAACCACCAATCTTGTCCAAACACTGACAAACTTAATTGGTTTTTGGATGCGTATCCCAAACCCAGCATGTGTGAGCATCTGTTCAAAAACCATTATAGGGTATCAGGCAAGAATAGCTGAGCATTTATGATATTGACACAGCTGTGATTGGTGGTTCAGCAAGTTTATATCTTGCATTAGCACATGATATATTGTTTTTAAATCCACATACACATTCTGTTTAAAAGCAGTTGTGACCGAAAAGATATGAAAAAGTGTTGGAGTCGAAGCATCTCAGCTCGTTTCATTGCATAATTTTAGATGTGTTGTGCACTGATAGCATGATTTTTCTGATAGAATTGGTCGTAATTGGATATTTGACCAATACACAATCATTAATCTTTCATTGCCTGCTGAATAAAGAAGGTTGTGTGTTAATGCAATGTATAAATATATTTTTTAGCATAAATCTTGTAACATTTTATGGCAGTTATATTTGCCTTAAAGTGATAGCGCAACCAAAAATGACTTTCTGGCATCATTAACTCACCATTATGTTGTTCCAAACCAGGGTTATTATAGTTAACTAAAACTGAAACTAAAAATAAAACCATAAAAAACACTGATAAAATAAATAAAAATAATAATAATGTTAACTGAAATAAAATAAAATATACTTTTAAAAAATATATATTTTAACTATTTGACAAGGCAGCATGTCACTTTAATTTAGTTTAATTGCATTTACTAAAATAATTAAAACTGAAATAAAATGAATTTTAAAAATATGATTAGAGAACACATTCACTATTAACTAAGAGTGATCCCTCAATAAACTCCTAATTTGCTGCTTATTGATAGTAAGGTAGTTGTTTGTAGCGGTTATTCTTAGGTATTGGTTAAGGGACCTAGAATATGGTCGTGTAGAATAAGGCTTTAATATGTGCTTTATAAGTACTAATAAACAGATAATATGTTAGTAATATGCATGCTAATAAGCAACTAGTTAATAGTGAATAGTGTTCCTTAATCTAAAATGTTACCATAAAATTACATAAAAAACAATAAAATTGCTAAAACATTCAAATTAAAATGAAAAATATAAAAATACAAATATTTTTATAAAATTATAATAGTATATGATTCTAATGTGACTACCGTAACATTACTTTTTTCATAAAACGCACAAAATCATTCTTCTGATCTGTTTTTTTCTCGGTGTATGATTCGGTCACAAAAGTCTTATGGTGAATAAATGATGACAGAATTTGACTTTTAGGTGAACTTTTCCTTTAAATTTACATACTTTAAAGCCAAATAAAATGTCACTTGATGAATGTGGAAGCTGGTGAACAGAGGAATGGCCAAAGATGAGAAAAAGCTATGACTTTGCAGACTGTTCAGTTACAATTTGTTTTGTCACAAGCAATTTTTTTGTCATATGTTTTTAATAATAGCAAACATTTGCCATTAAGTGATGCTTTGAGGACTAAAGGAGGAATGACCATGAATGTTCTCTCAAATGCATGTACATGTAGGCTTTGTGTCAATACTAAGTGGATAATATACCATAATAATCGAGCCCAGACAAATAGTCTGCATATGACAACCCACAGTAGACGACGGAGAGGGAAAAATCATCAGGTGTATAAAACCTGTAAAAAAAATTTTTTATTGCAAAAGCTTTATTTTTGACACTGGCATGAACCGAAATGTTGCCTGTAGCATCTCCTTGTAGTGTATTATTAGTTTAGTAATGGTATGGTATGATTGGAAATATTTTCAACACTAGCTAAACATCCGATTCATTACACTTTTTCAATGTAGAAATGTGGTTTATTTAAACAAGATATATGCATTTCATTGTGATGATATTTTCTGGTTTAAGAACACTGAGAAACTGGATAAGCAATTTTCTAGATTTTACCACATTTGATTTGTCAGAGGAGCAGTGCCAGACTAACTGTAATAAAAGTATGTTCATCTTGCCTTTGCTCTGTCTTCACCACTTCGGCTAACATTTCTTGAAAACTGCTAGAAGTCTTGCTTGTTAAGCTTGGATTGTTCTTGTTATGCTATTACCGTTGTAATTTTTTTTCAGCATTTTTATGAGAATTCCCTGAGCATTGTTTGTGATGTTTCTACACAGTTTCACATCTCGGTGCTTTGCCTTTAAATAAGCAGAATAAACCAACAATATTCTTATTCTTCAGAAGATTGAGGGTATTTTTCCTAATCAGTGACTAGTAAAACGGGCACTTTTAGAAAATTATTTTGTTTCTGAATTGAAGACCTTTAGATCAGGCCTTTGTGGGAAACTGCTGGATCGGGTCCTTGTGGGAAAGAGCGATGCTACCGTAAACAAGTGCAACACACTCACAGATCCGGCTCTCGGTCGCTGATACAGTCGGAAGCTGACGGCAAATCTTTCCGTCATCGAGAGCCAATCAGGACTCTGCACTTCAAGCATGAGCAGATGTTATGTAAGCATGTCTGAGCGTCCAAAGAAAACAAGAGCCACAGTGTGAAAGAACATTTCCACTCATTAAATCCTGCTGCTCTGCCACTAGTTTGATCAGAGGACATCCTGAACAAAAACAACAGCAGACTTTAAATCTGTAAACACAACCTGTGTGAACTTCAACAAGTCCACTGACTTAGATCATAGGGGCATCAGATCTATCTATCTATCTATCTATCTATCTATCTATCTGTCTGTCTGTCTGTCCATCTATTCATCTAGAAAACAATTGGATTTTTAGGCTTATTCAAACACTTTCATATCTGTTGTCTAACAGGCAGGAATATTTTAAGGTGAAGATGGAATGTAGAGAGATATTTGGTGGCAAATATCAAGCTGAACTTGTGTTTGTTCTCATTTATAATTTAGATGTGTGCGAAGAACTAAATGTCATAATATATTATTTAATAAACACTGACTGTTCCCATAAAGGATTGTATTTTAACATGCACACTTACAAAAAGCTAGTCAAATTAGAACGGTCTTAAAAGGTGATTCGCTTCCAATATAAGATTTTAAAACATGTCAAATAATCTTATATTTCAAGTAAATACAGAAATGGATGCATGTTTTAACAAAACAAACAATCTGTTGAGTCAGTGTGATTTACATTCCTGTTTGGCACTGGAAGGAAAGGGCTGCACAGTGCAGATGAATTGCTGGCTTTCTACGCATTGTTGTTCTCTCTACCTTCTACCTTTTGTTAAGGGGTCTGTTCTGCTTCTATTGTACTATTCTATTTTTAACTGTTACCATGGTGCATTTGCTGAAAAAAAAGAAAGAAAAAAAGTAGCAGTCTTGGGTCATGAGGGTGGAAAGAACTTTTATTTGTATTAACAAGACTTGATTAAACTGTAGGCAGCCCCACAAAACAACAAATCAAGATCCAATTAACGCAACTTTTTTAACCCTTCACAGAAATTATATTACATTCCATAGGATCATTGACTTCCCTGGCCAAACCTCTGAGCCTACACTTTGCACACTGCAAAAAGCCTCTTGAGTTTGAAGTGTGGATATTCCCATGCAGCAGCGGTGGGACGCCTCCGAGGGGTTCTCTAGTGTCCAGAACTTTGATGTTACAGCAGAACAACCAATGCGGCACTATATCCAACATGCTTTTACTTTTATTGCTTTTTGATATTCCCCAGATATTTTCAATACCAGACTTTTAACTTGATATATGTTACTAATTGTCACATTTTTTCCATTAACATCTACCCTTTAAACTTTGATTTCAGCAATATTATAAGCTAATAAAATTCGGAAACCTTTTACACAGTTTCGATTGATAAAACACACACACACAAAAAATCCAATATTACTTTTTTCTTCCTCTATCCATGAGCGGTTCCCTTAATGAGAGCCCTGAGAATGCTGAGTTACAGCAGCTCCCACTAGAACCCCGTCGATCGCTCAGTTCTCAAGGGAGCTGAGCGGCCCACTGAGGCAGACGGCCTGTACAGTAGCTTCCCATGATGCAGCAGACCTCCGCTGTCAGTTAATCCAGAGTCTGAGTGACAGCCAAGCGACACACAGATCTCATTCCCAAAGGTGAGAAAGCAAAACATTCACACACTGCTACATGCAAACAGAGGAAAGCCTCTGTGATAAAAGGTCTGTTTATACTGAAATATAAAAAAACAAACCTTCTTCTTTTTCCTTTTATATAACAATTCTTGTTGTTGTTGTTGTTGTTGTTATTATTGTTGTCATTGTTAAATGGTCTTCTATTATTTAATTTAATATTCTGTTTTTATTGTGTTTATCTTAATTATTATTTAAAAACAAATATTATATAATACATTTTTATTCTGTATATATTTACTTATTGCTGATTTCAAAATGTAGTATATTTTTAACAAAATAATATTTTTCTTCCATTTTAAATAATATACTATTATTGTTGTTGTTGTAGTTGTTTTGTTGCTGTTTAATTGTTTTGATAATAACTATTAATATTTTTGTTAGTATTGTTGTTTGCTTAAATTATTATTTAAAAATATTATTCATCTTTTGCTGATTCAGAAACAAAAATCTTAAAAATCTTAACTGGTTAAACTAGCTGACAAGGTGTTAATCTTTCAGGTGAGGCTGGTTGACTAAGCTAATCATCTCTAATCTAATCTACACATTCATCAGTGTGACTAGAATAACAGCCACCTTCCTGTCTATAAGAACTTTCTTTTTATTAATTACATACAATTTACAAGCAATTACATTAATTATGTTTTAATGTGCAATCATTGTGCTTTCACTTTGTGTGTCTATTCAACAGATGACTACTTTCAAAAAAGTCCTGTAACCCAGCTGACATCATATAACACTGTGAAGAAATGTCTGTCCCAGTTCAGCAGCACTTTCTGGCCAGGTTCTGTTTGTGCTGCTCAACCCAGAGACAGTGGGATCGGAGAGAGAAAAGAAAACAACAGCTTGTGCATAGTTCACACCAGTCAGAACAGTGAAAATATGCTCATCATCTTTATCATGCTCTACTTATCATTGGCACTAATTTCCTTTTTTGCTGATAGAGACAAGAAAGTGCACTAGTGCTCCTCTCTGGCTCCACACAGGCTTTTAAAAACATATCTGCATATCTTATTGTGGTCATTCATTTAGTATCACATTGCATGGATAATATTTTTATTTATAGCATGATCCACATTAATTCTGATTGGATGGAATGTGTGTGTTAAAATTGTGTAATGCACAGGTAGTCACAGTCAAATTAAGGGAAGTCGTGGCCTAATGGTTAGATAGAGAGTTTGACTCCTAACCCTGAGGTTGTAGGTTTGAGTCTTGGGCCGGCAACACCATGACTGAGATTCCCTTGAGCAAGGCACCGAACCCCCAACTGCTCCCCAGGCGCCGCAGCATAAATGGCTGCCCACTGCTCTGGGTGTGTGTGTGTGTTCACTGCTGTGTGTGTGCACTTTGGATGGGTTAAATGCAGAGCACGAATTCTGAGTATGGGTCACCATACTTGGCTGTATGTCACGTTACTATTCACTTTTAATCATAGTTCTATATTTACTGAAGCACACACATAATACTAAATATATATATATATATAGCGTCTGCTAAATGCATAAATGTTAAATGTTAAATGTGTGTGTGTGACTGATAAGTCACATGGCATTTACAGCTCAGGTGAGTGGCTCAAAATAACTTGGCAGCAGCACTGAGTCCCCATGAATAAAGATATTTCCCATCACACACTTCGGTGGGGTCCTGCACCATCCACGCATGTGTCATTGAGATGAATGAGAATGCTAACAGATAGTTTTAGTTATAGGCTCCTTGTTCGACTTTCAGTTAATTAATCACTCCTTGCGACTGTTTAATTTGTCACTGTTTGTCACACTATTCAGTTTTATTCTTAGGCCAATCACATCTCAGTAAGTGTTACTGATTATTTTATTTTCAGGAAATATCTTGATTTATACCTTTTTTTGCTACTAGTTCTGGCCATTGGTTTGATTGATTTGATGTAAACATCAAATTACATTTAACTCTACAATGCAACTTTGCTGAATTAGGCTTATGAAATCAAGTATTTTATATTTAATCTCAACTGTAAGGTTTTCCTTTAAATTTGCAAACATTTTCAAATTAATGTTCATATAATGTACAATCGTTGATTAAACAAGATGTGCTATGTAGGTGTGTAGCATAAATACATTCCCGGAAATACTCTGTCCGCTTTGACTTTTGACATGATGCCCCTATGATCTACTAACAACAACCGTAATATCAGTTTACTCAGGTGTGGTTAAACAAGCAGAATTTAACCATAAGGAAAAGCTTGGTTCCTATAGCACTGGATTAGAAGGATTAGCATTAAACTGTTTATAATGTTTGTGAAAACACAATAGCATTTTGGCTGAACTCTCTATCTGGCAGTGAGGCAGAACAGATGGTACCGAAAGCAATGCATGAAACAGGCACAGCTGTTACTAAACTGAACATTATCCACACACTTTTTAGATGTACAAATGGCTAAGAAAAAAGCCGTTCAATTTATTATCATGTATGTAACTAACTATATCAAACCAGTGAAAACAACCTTATCAAATAATGCTTATTCTATTAGACCGAGGATTGAGATAATTGCATTATCATTACAGTAGATTGTTAGCCATTTATAAATACTTGCTACCATGAAAAATCTATGGAAAAGTCTGTGTACTCTTGGGTGCAGTACAAATGATGCCTTTACCTGTGTTTCTGACAGCACCTCCCAATGACCTCTGTCCTGTGCTGACATCAATGATCAGCTGGACACAGATGAAATGGGAAGATATATTCAATCAACATTAGATTCACGTACAGTACGACTGACTGCGAGCAAGGCAGGTATTGATCTACCCACCATAAACTAAGCATTTATGCACTTTGAGTTGATCAGCTACAAGTGAATCAATTACATCAACTCTGAGTGTCTACAAGTCAAGGTGATCCTATGAAAAAAAGCTGTATATGCGATCTGACAGACAGAAGATAGATAGATAGATAGATAGATAGATAGATAGATAGATAGATAGATAGATAGATAGATCTCAGTTGTACAAAATGTGTTATTTTGGCTTTAATTGTTTTGTTATTGTGACTTCATAACTCACTATGTGAAAAATCTTTCAACAAAACGAAAACTGGCTTTTATTTTAATACTTTGTCGTAGCCTTTAAAACGGAAGCAACGCCATCATGTGTCAAAACTGTGTAAAACATAAGCCTCATTTACAGTAAACCTACTACCACTATCATTTTTATTCTTTTCACAGTAATATATCATTAATTCTTAATTAACTTAATTATTAAATCAACATGTTGTTATCATCATCATCATCATCATCATTAGTGTTATGCATTGGTGAGTGGGTTTCACGAAGACACATTATAGTTGCATGCCACCTTGTGGCTAAACTGTGCAAAACCATTGATTTTTACATAAAGCAGGAATAGGTTTGTCAGCAGCAGGATTTTATGAAACATTTGTGCATTACACAATTTTAAACAGAAAAAAATATATAAAGACCTTTTCTGCTGACGTTCTGTGTTCTCTTGTTCTCCAAAGGCTAATTAAAGAAATAGCTCTTACACTGGTCACTTACTGACAGGATTTTAGGTATTGCACACTAGAGGCGGTGCATGCGGAGGAACTGCATGTAGTAGATTCAGTGTGTTAGCGACTGCGTGGCGATGATGGGAACCGGTGGAGAGCGCGACGAGGAGCTGATCTTATCCGGTCAACTATCCGAAATAAGCTCAACAATCTACGCGTCGTCCACGGAATCCACGTGTAGCCCGTCAGTGACGCAAACACACGGGGCTGTGCCCGGGGTGGGTTTCATCACGGAGCGACCGCTAACCGCCGCTGCGAGAGGTACAGGCACGTTTCACTTCTAGCTTTCCTGTTACATCCTTACTGTCTGCTTTGGTCGTCTCTAAACCATACTAGCATCCATTAGTACAGTGCACATAAAAAAAAGAAAGAGAAAGAAAAAGAAAAGACCAGTCTTCATTGTTCTCACAGTGTAAGGAGTTCGGTCACTGTCATACTCCTCACATCCGAAAGAGTCATTTTGGTATTTGATTCAAACAGTACAACAGTTGCTGTATCATTCTTGAGTGATCGATTTGCCTCTCTAATGATTCACGAGTCGTCTGATTGCGGTGACAGGTGTGGCAAAACGATCCAGTGGAGCAGTTAATATGATCACAACACGGTTTCTGTTCTTGCTCATCCTCCCTTCACTGAGTCTGTGTGCTCCACAACTTCAGCAAACACTCAGGTAGGCCGCATTAACGCTATGCTAGTATACTGTACTGTACTGCGCTATGACTGTAATATATTGTAGTATTGGTGCCCCCCAGTGGGATTTTACTGAAAAATTGAAACATATTCAGAGAGGATCATACAATATAGCCTATTACTGTATAGATCTATGTACCATTTGCTCATTTAGATGAAAAAAAAATTAAATGTAGAATATGTAAAATCCATCTTATATAAAAAGTATTATTATTTTTTTCAATTACTACTACTACTGCTATCTGTTGGAAAGTATGTCAATAAAGTGAAACGCAATATAAAATATTCTATGTAAATGTGTTTTGACAATTAGTTGAGTAATTTAAGCAATCATTGAATAATGACAGACAAATCAAATAAAAAGCAATAGACTCAAGATTGAATGTTTTTCAATTGGCCTACAGGCAAAAATGATTAAATATTTAACTCTTGAGTGAATTATTATAGTGGATTATATTAATTTAAATAATTATATAAATAATTGTATATTAGACTTTGATTATGTATATTATATATTATGCATATTAGATTAGGCTATATTCAGTCTGAACAATTGTACATTTGTACATAACATTTCAGAATTGTACATCTGTAAGTAACATATTGAACTGCATACCTATAAATAACATATCTGTAATTAATCAATTATACATATATTTTAAGCTCTTTCTGATTACAGTTTACCATAGTGGATGGAATTTCATTCAGATTGATAGATAGTTATCCAATAGCAAATATAAGTATCTTGGGATTGATTTTTTTTCTAAACGTGAAATAAACTCGGCTCATTTTTCTTGTGACTGTTGTTTTTCCAGTGATGACATCGTTGTACCAGACCTTGCAAATCCTTTTGGCTCCAGCGAAGACAACCGCAGGTAAATTTTTTTGACTACTACTCCATGAGTCTTGCTTTACTATCTTCAGACCCGCCTGATCAAATAAGGTTGTACAGTTCAAAGTCTGTTGAGATAATGCTGAGATTTCCACAACTGACACACTGACATGCTGAACAAGCAATAGCTAAAAAGGTGCCAAAACAAAATCATAGTTGTGCATTCAGACTTATTTAAAATGAAATAAGTGCTAAAGAAAGATGTTATGCAGTTGTGCACGTTTAACACAATGCTTCCAGTAGATTTTATAATGTTCCAATTCAGGAAAGTATTGCATGAATTCAAATCCTTGCTCTTTTTCCTCTTTAAATACTGTAATCATATAACGCGGAACTAAAGTGGCCTATGATCTTTGATTCTGTATGACAGGCTCTTGCAAAGCTACATCAAGAGCAGCCTGAAGGAAGGACAGACCAGTCCAGAGCTGAACACAAGGGAACAAGGTTAATATAGTTCATTATTAAAACAGTCTCTGTTAACCACTTTTATTTCCTCTACTTCTGTGTGCCTTTCCATTTTGCATACAATTGCAAAATAATTTTTTTTATCTTCTATTTCATATTAAGATAATTCCACTGCCTCGGTTAAGTTTTAAGTATTTATGTATTAAGTTAATTCTATAAAAACTAATGTGCTATTTTGAATTTCTTAAAGGGATACTCCACCCCAAAATGAAAATTTTGTCATTAATCACTTACCCCCATGTCGTTCCAAACCCGTAAAAGCTCAGTTCGTCTTCAGAACACAATTTAAGATATTTTGGATAGAAACAGGGAGGCCTGTGACTGTCCCATTGACTGCCAAGTAAATAACAGTGTCAAGGTCCATAAAAGGTATGAATGTTGTCGTCAGAATACTCCATCTGCCATCAGACGTGCAATCTGGGTTAAATTAAGTGACAGCAACACTTTTTGTAAGTGAAGAAAACAAAAATAACGACTTTTAAGTAATTCATTTGTCAACAGTCTCTGTGTCTCTCCATATCACCGTATGCTGCGTATGCGCTTCTGTATCATCCTCGCCACAAGGATGTGCTGTTTTCTTTCAAATCAAAGTCAAATCTAAATACATGTAGAAACAGCGCATCCTTGTGTCGCGGATGATACACTTTGCTTACAAAAAGTGTTCCCATAGCTTCATATAACCCAGATTGCACGTCTGATGGCCGATGGAGTATTCTAACAACGACTTTCATACCTTTTATGGACCTTGACACTGTTATTTACTTGGCAGTCTATGGGACAGTCACAGTCCTCCCGGTTTTCATCCAAAATATCTTAAATTGTTTCCCGAAGACGAACAAAGTTTTCATGGGTTTGGAACAACATGGGGGTAAGTGATTAATGACAAAATTTTCATTTTGGGATGGAGTATCCTTTTAATAGATTTCTTTTCCTAGAAGCACAGCAGATGATCTACACACAAAAGGCATGCACACGTCACAGTTGTTAAATATAATAAACATTCAACTTATCTGTATATGAATAAAATATAAGATTGTTTACAATTGCCATAATTACATTGTTTGTATTGTAATATATGTTGTTTAATATATTTAAAATAAATTTTTTTGAGCTTACATTTTTACATGGTAGATACAAAAGATCAGATGTTCTCAGCTGTGCAGTTTACCTTGGGTGCTCTCAGGTTTTCATAAGCTTCTTATTGTCTGATTTGTTCTCCTCTTGTCACAGAGGTGTTTTTCCTTTTCTCCCTGTATGACTATGACAGAAGTGGGCAGATGGATGGCCTTGAACTGATGCAACTACTGACAGATTTTCTGACTTACCATGAAATGTTGCCAAAGTCTGCAGATTCTGTGAGTGCTGCTTAGTTTTATTCAACAGTTTAACATTCAAAGTAAAAAAAAAAACTCTTGAATTCTGTTAAGACTTGAAGTTGTTTACACTTTAGGTTGTATCTTTGGTGGATTATCTGCTACAAACTCAAGATCTGAACCAGGATGGACTACTGGCTCCTTCAGATCTGTTATCATCATCCACGATAGACCATCAACAAGAAAACAAAATTGTTCCCCCTGCTGAGGAAGCATTAAATCAGGAGCAAACACATACAAAATCAGAGGACGGAGTTTCTGAAACTCATCAACAAGATACAGAGGTCAACCAAGAGTCTGAACATGAAAATAGGACACAAGACTCAGCAAAAGAAGAAAACATGGGGGCTGAGAATCACAACCAGATACCAGAAAAGCTTGAAGAACATCAGAACTAACTGCAGCCTCCTGAAGAGCTGGGGCTGCAAGATGATCATCAGGAACAGAAGAAAATACCAGCCCATCAAGAGCAACCAGAGACGTAATGCCAAATTAAGCATGAATAGCAACTTCAGAGACTCATACAAATCAGTCATACATTGGAAACCACTTACCTGCTGCATAAACTGTACGACTGATGCATAATTTAATTCTGGATATACTAAAGTTATGAAAGTACAAGAGCATGGGTTACTGATATTAGAATTGTGGTACACAATCAAGTTATTGCAAACCCTCTGAACTGAATTATAGAACCCAAACTCAATCATCTGAATTAGTAATGCCCCGTTCAAACCATGTAAACCCAGAAAGTACAGCTTGGATTTACTGAGAGTTTAATGCAGAAATCCAGTCACAGCCCAGGTTTAGCAACTATTGTTAGGGTTTCGTATCAAACTCTCGGCATATTCCTATACCCAGCTCCTCTTGAGGTTTTATACCTCCGAAATAAACGGCTCAATTAGAAGTGGAGTGTAAAGAATGTTCTTCAAGAATGTTGCCGAAAGAGTTTAATTTTTCTGATGAGCATGTAACAATTTGGATGGGATCAGGATGCAGAGGGCTGAAATTCTCTTGCCGTAAATGAAAAGTTTAACGATGCCATTTTGCTGAACAATGAAGCTGTATTGCACTTCCAATGAGACAAGAGAGCACTCATGCTACATTTCCAGTACAGATTTCTCAGCCGTAGAGCCTCTGCAATCTTGATTTCTATACGAAGTGCAAAACCCCACATTTTTGCCTATAGGTCTGATATTCCTTTTCATTCTCTACCTAGCTACTTTTGGTTGAAAACTTGTTGCAAGTGATTTAAAAAAAAAAAAATAAATAAATAAAAATAAAAAGTTAAGACAGTACATACTTTGGTTTTAATATTTATTACATTTTAGACAGTGCATTAAAAGTTAAACCAAAATAAAAGTAAAAACCATACAACCTAGATAAGCTCATTTAAAAAAGTAAAAACATTGAGTAAAGTTGGCTGAGGCATCAAGTTGTGCTGAAATTTTAGACTCTGGTCTAAAACTGACACCAATGACCTGGACTAGTTAACATTGAGGTACATAAAGGTCACACCCATTCTGAAACGTACCTGATCCCTATCTAAAGACTTTCATATAAAATCCACTGATTAACAATGTAACATGGCCATAAGGGATGACAGTCAGCTTAAGTTGGAGACATTAAGTGTCTGCGTTTTGAACAGGGTGCTCATTTCAGCCCTCCTTGTTTTTTGGTGGTTACTGTGGGATTCCAGCCACAATTTCAGATTCAATGCCACAGTGGTCCTCACCTCGGAGAATCTTGAAATATCCTAAAGTTGCAAAAATAAATATTGGTCAATGAAGCAAACTCCTGTACATTCTGATAAAACTGGAAATACATTGGTACAAAACACATGAACACTTCCTTGGCAGTTTACTGGGTTGGGTAACAAACTGCAGACAATAAAAAGCAGCATTTTAGTCTTAATACAAAAGAAAAATGACCCTCACCATTATCACCCCAGTCAGTGTTCCAGGAGTTAGCAGCAAGCCAGTAGGGGACACCATTCTCTTCTCCCCAGCCCAGGATCTTAATGGCATGACCACCTAGTGCAGGTCCACTCACATGCTGATATACACCTACAAAAAGGAGTAAAGAACCACCAAATTATCAACTGTTACATGTTATTAGTACTCTTGCTATGTACATGAACAGACAGAAACCAACCAGATTTATATGACAGGAAGTCCTCATAGACAGTGAAAGCTCCCTCTACTGGGCCATTCTTGTAGAGCTCTTTCATAATGTCCTTCTGATTAGATGGGACACTATAGGACGTCTTTCCTGCAGTGACAAACAATGACAAAAAGGTCAATGAACTCGTCTTTTGGCAGCATTCAGAAATAAATCTTGACATTAAACCAGCAATTCTGGAATGGGGGAACCACGAGGAACCTTGAAATAAGGAACAGCGTAATAAAACAAAAAAGGCCTTTAAATATTTCTGTGGACTGTGAGTCAAATAGGTTTAGAACCACTGACCTAAAGTGATGCCTGACTAGATTTAGACAAGTAACACTTACCAAAGTGTTTGTCCTGCTTGTAAGAGGGGCTGTAGCCAGGCTCACAGGACATATCACAGTTAGGAGTATCTCCACCCTCTCCGGTACAAGGAGGGCGACTGCCATTCACATGATGCTCACAGGGTTCAATAGTGTATGGACGACAGCCTAAAATAAGAAATTTATTAAGCTAAAAGGTTTCCAAATGCAACAACAAGAACAAAAATAAAGTCACTAACCAATATGAGAGTTATACAGGCCACCGGTGACCAGACCATCTGAGCTCCAGAAGTCCCAAGCAGCAGAAGGGTATCCACCATTACATCTGAGATTAAAAACAGAATTAATATTGTATGGGAGAAAAAGAAAACAAAAACAAAGCAGCTTTAAAACACAATCTGGTAGTGTGATCCTCAGTCAATTGATGAACATCACATAACCAATAAAACAAAGATCTATAATTTAAAGCCAGCATTCTTGTTTAGTGTTATCCTGAGCATTGAGTAACTTACCCCATACCACAGCCGTCACAGCAGGTAAGCAGGTCCTGAGCGGAGATCTCCACACTCACTTTGGCATTGCTGTGGATGCATACTCTGTCAGATATGGCTTCAGCAGCCCCAAATGCCTATGAAAAGAATGAAGAATCCCAGTAAATGTATGAAGTGTACAAATAACAGATCGAAGGTCATATTGCATCCACCGGAGACAAGACCTCACCCAGCATGAGCCGCAAGAACCCTGGTCTCTGATCTCTTTAAGAGTGGGGCAGTTGGGCCACTGCTCTCTGGCATCAAAGTTAGTGGGAAGCTTTAAGTCATCAGCATACTGTACCCTGGTTAAAGATGAACCAAAAACTGTTATACCACAACACAGAACTGAAAGGAATAAGCATGAGGAAACAAAGAACAGTATCAGATGACAAATGAGTCATACTATGCAATGACTGCAATGTTAACTAGTTGCACTTCTTTAATCTCCACACACAAAATTCAACTGAACTCACATGACAGGGAGTCTGGGTCCTTTCAGTAAAGTACCACACAGCCGCTTCACATAGCTGTAGTCCACATCATGGAAGTTGTGTCCAGCCTATAGGTGACAATCAAGTTTGATGTGAAATTATGAAAGCGCTGAAGAAAATGCATCAATACAAAGGTCTTTCCAATAGTGGCTCATTTCTCCTCACTAGGATGCAGTTAAGAGCATCAGTGAATAGAACAGCTTCTTACCTTCCAAGTAGTGTTTGCTTTATTGATGAAATTGACCATCTCACGGGACAGAGGAGCAAATCGAGGACGAGCCCAGCTAACTGAAAGGGCTGAGATCACACACAGGAAAGCCAGCCGCCACATTCTGAAACAAAAACGCCATTAATCTCACTTGTATACAGAAAGTGTTATTCTAGCGGTCCAAAAATCCCACTTTAAACACTTAATATAAGCTGCAGCTAAAATGCTGCATCTTAGTTTCACAAATCATTAAACTGAGAGGTTCCAAACGTCACAGTCTTAAATCAACAACAGTCAGGAAGCACATCAAGAACACTTCTCAATCAGGTGAACCAGATCACGGACTGCAGTAGTGTTAGCTTCAGACTGCAGTCATGCAGAAGAGAAAGCGGTAGACATCTTAAACATGGCCAAGACTCCTAATGGTTAAACAACCAGACAAACAAGCCTTGACTCTGGGTGAGAAGTCTAGAGTTTAGACTTTTTTTTTTTTTTTTTAAAGGGCTCCTAACTCAGTGGAGAATGCAGAGTTGTTTTAAAAACTTCACTTCCTTATTCCCCATTATTGACTTGCCACAATCTTGACAACTACAGTGAATTTTCACAAAGCACCAATTCATCAATATTTTCATACACGCTGGGTTGCACTTCTTCTAAAAGGTCTATAATGCAATCAATCATAAGACGTGAATGAGTCAGCAATTTCAAGGAAAACCTGCTTATTTGAAAAAAGCCAGCCTACTCGGACCTTAAACCTCGCAGTAATCTCGACGACTTGTTAAAAATACTGCTTTAAATGGTATTAACACCGCCAGGTGTCAGTTATATAGTGAGGAACGCAAATCGTTCGCGGCATTTAAAGTTCCCACTTTACTGTAATAGTGTGAGACGTAAAATAACTGAGGCAACTTATGTTTGAAATCTAATAGTGTATTTTTAAGTACACGAGCAGCGTAATATCACTTAGAGCAGCTGAAGCATTCACATGTGTTCAAACAAACTCTGGTTTCCATTTCCCCGCTTTCCTTTTTAACTGCAGGCCTTGTTTGTATAGTAAAACGAACAATGAATCCAGATTTTAAAATCTAAATAAGTCACAGTAAGACTGCAATATTATCTCATAGCAAAGCAGTAAGTGTCTTTGAAATAAAATCATGCTACTCCCGAATAAAGAGTTTCGCATTGTAATTTTTGTATGATATAACGTTATGTAAAAGACATGCTACTATAGCCCCATGACCCTTTTCAATATCTATCTAAAGGTTAAATTATAAACAAACAAGAAACACTAATAATAATAATAATAATATACGTCCTCGTGATTTAAAAGCAGACTTTAGGAACAAAGTCCTACCTGTCTTTGGTCTGCTGGCCGTGTTTTATTTGAAATGTGCGTCTCACTCCCCAAAAGTTCCACTGAGCGGCAATAAACAACATTAGAAGAGCACGCTGATGGCTTTATAAAGCAACGACGGATCACGTGAAAAGTCATGTGCGCTTGGGGTCTTATGACTCTCACGTGATCAAATCTCTTTACTTGAGAAATCACAGTACTTTGTTGTTAATATCGTTTGTAATGTAAATAATATGATGAATAGTATGGAAGCCAAAGAAAATTATGCTCTGGTAAATCATAATGATGACATTAAGGGTCGAATTTTCTATGTCATAATTATGACATTTTATGTCAGTTATGACTTTCAGGTCTCTTTTTTTGGGGATAATTTAACTAGTGCGATTATTCGTTTGACAGCACTAAATTTAACCTATTACCTTGTAATGTCGACTTTGTTTAGATTATTTGTCATAAGAGTTTTTTTATTATTATTGTTGTGTGATATTTTTCAATTTAGTTTTTTATATTTTAGTATATCATAGATCCTAGCTTGCTACATACAGGTGCATCTCAATAAATTAGAATGTCATGAAAAAGTTCATTTATTTCAGTAATTCAACTCAAATTGTGAAACTTGTGTATTAAATAAATTCAATGCATACAGACTGAAGTAGTTTAAGTCTGGTTCTTTTAATTGTGATGATTTTGGCTCACAATTAACAAAAACCTACCAATTTACTATCTCAACAAATTAGAATATGGTGTCATGATAATCAGCTAATCAACTCAAAACACCTGCAAAGGTTTCCTGAGCCTTCAAAATGGTCTCTCAGTTTGGTTCACTAGGCTGCACAATCATGGGGAAGACTGCTGATCTGACAGTTGTCCAGAAGACAATCACTGACACCCCTTCACAAGAAGGGTAAGCCACAAACATTCATTGCCAACGAAGCTGGCTGTTCACAGAGTGCTGTATCCAAGCATGTCAACAGAAAGTTGAGTGGAAGGAAAAAGTGTGGAAGAAAAAGATGCACAACCAACTGAGAGAATCGCAGACTTATGAGGATTGTTAAGTGGCTTCTGAACCACAGACAATGTCAGAGGCGTCTTACCTGGGCTAAGAAGAAGAAGAACTGGACTGTTGCCCAGTGATCCAAAGTGATCTTTTCAGATGATAGCAAGTTTTGTATTTCATTTGGAAACCAAGGTCCTAGAGTCTAGAGGAAGGGTGGAGAAGCTCATAGCCCAAGTTGCTTGAAGTCCAGGGTTAAGTTTCCACAGTCTGTGATGATTTGAGGTGCAATGTCATCTGTTGGTGTTGGTCCATTGTGTTTTTTGAAAACCAAAGTCACTGCACCAGTTTACCAAGAAATTTTGGAGCACTTCATGCTTTCTTCTGCTGACCAGCTTTTTAAAGATGTTGATTTCATTTTCCAGCAGAATTTGGCACCTGTCCACACTGCCAAAAATTGTTTAAATGACCATGGTGTTGATGTGCTTGACTGGCCAGCAAACCCATTGGGACTTATGAAATATTTTAATTTGTTGAGATAGTGAATTGGTGGGTTTTTGTTAAATGTGAGCCAAAATCATCACAATTAAAGGAACCAAAGACTTAAACTACTTCAGTCTGTGTGCATTGAATTTATTTAATACACAAGTTTCACAATTTGAGTTGAATCACTGAAATGAACTTTTCCACGACATTCTAATTTATTGGGAAGCACCTGTAAGCAAGCGGTTTTATTTATTTAACTTTTTTTTTTTTTTTTTTTTTTTAATACAGTCATGGCCAAAAGTTTTGGCAGTGACAAACTTTGTTTTGCAAGGTTTGCTGCTTCATTATTTGTAGATTTTTCCCATATTTATACCAAAAAACAATGATAAACATATGTTTTAAAAATTAGTCAATATTTACAGTATTGACCCTTGTTCTTCATAACCTCTGGCATGCTGGATATTAGCTTCTGGAAAAAAGCATGGATCATCACCGAACTGCTCATGGATCAAGAAGTCGCTCTTGCTGGACGTTTTGATACCATTCTTTATTCCTGGCAGTGTTTTTGGGCAGAATTATGAGAGAGCCCACTCCCTCAGTTGAAAGGAACCCCTCACATGGATGGTCTCAGAATGCTTCACTGTTGGCACAACAAAGTCAGACAGGAGCTTCATCAGAGAAAATAACTTTGCACCAGTCTTCTGCTTTCCAATCCTTGTTCTTCCTGCAGAATTTGGGAGTGCTTCTTCCCTCCTTTTATAGCAATCAGTCTGCTCTTGCAATCTAATTAGTATGATTTCACCTGACTAGTACTCATTCACACTTTCACATGTGCTGCTGACATGACAGTCAATTAATGTTAGCTTGTCATTTTGTGCATTGGCTGCCCACTGCTTCGGGGGTGTGTGTGCGCGTGTTTGTCACTACTTACTGCTGTGTGTGTGCACTTGGATGGGTTAAATGCAGAGCACCATACTTGGCCACACATCACGTCCTTTCCTTTCCTAAAAATAATAATAAATAAAATCAATGCTGAAACATTCAAAATGAGAGCAAACAGTCCAAGTTTTATTAGCTTTTTTGAAGGTAGACACATGTTTTTAAAATAGATCTTTAACTTTTTTGAACGGGAGCGCGGGTTTATTAATACATTATATGTGTTTCATATAATATTGCTCGGTGCGTGACGTCACATTGAGCGGTAGCCTCCAAAACCTGATCAGAAAGACGTCACACACACAAAGCGCAGCTAGCGCACGAGCTCACTGTCCTTCAATAGCTGCAGAAGTAATACCACAAACTTTGAAAAAACACGCTTTAGTGCAACGATGCAGAATCGAAAGGGAAGTGCGATCATATGGAGTCACGTCTGCCTCTACTCTTTTTCAGGAGTCATTGTTTTATTGGAGAAAGCGGCACGTAAGTTATTTTTCCGATGAATCATTCCTTTCCAAACCGCTATCTGTGCTTACTGAACATATTTTGCAAACTGCATCGGTATGTGGATGTGGGTTTTTGCCTGTTTGTTCATGTTGTATTATGAGTTCAGTTTTGTTATTGCTGCTATGGTTTTACAGCATTTGAGCGCCTTTTTCATGAATGGAGAGCAGGGGGCGTGTTCTGTCACACAGATGCTTTACATTAGTTTGTGCATTCAAATTCGCATTATAGATGTTTGTGAATGACTTATTAAAGTTATAATAGTTTACCATTTTTTGTTTATTAAGATATGCATTATATTACGATTTATCTATTTAAAAAAAAAAAAAAATATATATATATATATATATATATCATCAATAATGAAATAAGTTCATATCAGCTATAAGCAGCTCTACAGAAGACAATAGTGTCGTTATTCAGCTCTAGTGTTGTTGTTGAAAATGGACTCTGCTGTTTGACATATTTGTTGTTTACTGTATGTCATCAGTGGTACTGTGCTTTACTCACTACCTCTGGATGGGAAAGGAGCTGCTGGCCTGGCTGACTCTGGCTCTGTGTCTGCCCGTCACGCTTGTGCAGCTGCTCAGTCTCAAGTGGTACATCACTGATGCAGAACGATACAAGCCCTCACTTCTCCTTGTGCATTGTCTGCATCTGGGCGTCTATCACAGGTCAAAAACATTCTATCATTTAGAACTGTTGTAATTCAGTTATAATGAATTCATGAGAACATGCTCAGGTCACATATAACTCCAAAATCATGAAAATGTCACAATGTAAAACATCTTAAAGGCCCTATAATAAGATTTATTATATATATATATATATATATATATATATATATACATTAATCTACCAATAAGTTTTAGGGGTCGACCGATTATCGGCGTGGCCGATTATCGGCGCCGATATTAAGCATTTTTATTGTTATCGGCATCGGCCATTTTCAAAACCGATTTGCCGATAAAACCATTTTATTTTGAAATGCGCGATCTGACACTGATCCAGCCACCTCAGTCAGAGCGCACTGCTCTGTGGCCTAGACTAAGCCCTGCCCATCGTCCGTCTGATTTGTTGGGAGTCACGAGCCTGGCCAATCAATACGGCTGGCGCGGCTGGAAAATGTTCCGCTCTCACACCGAAAGCACAGGAGCTGCTTCAGTGATCATCATCACACATCAATAAGTTATCTCTCGAATGTAAAAGAATGCAGTAAACGTTCCTGAAGTTGCAATAAATCACTACACTGAAGTTGCAAAACACCTAAATATAATCGATTTATGATGACAAGCCCCGTTCAGTTATTATACCGTGAATTCCCGGTCAATGTCCGTCATTGCAGTGATATGCTTTAATGGATCATCACATCAGTGCTGAGATAGTGAAACTAAAACCTACTTCTCTCACCATTCGGCCAACTTAACATTATATTGTGAATAGATTATCAACACGAATGAATTCACTCACGTCTGCTGCGTTTTTTTTTTTTTTTTTTTTTGTCTTGTTCACATAGCTTCACTGAACAGCGTCCTTTCCGTTAGGGCTCTTAGTCAAATAAATTGCGCATATTTGGAGAAATGTTGCTTTATTCTAACATGATTGCAAAATAATTTATCATACAGATTCAGAATTACCATTATGCAATTTTGAAGAGCTGAAAGGGCATCAAGCGCGAGCTCTGACGCCCTGACGCGACGCGAGCTCCCTATTCCTGATTTAGTTATCTCCGCGGCCGCGCTCTCTCATTTGACTAATAACCAGGATGGGGGGGATTTCCCCCCTTCTGGTTTATGCATCCCTGCCTCTGCTGAATAACTTTTATCCCCGGTGGGGATAAAAACATCATGCAAACCCGCTCTGACGTCCAGATCTGATTGAAGCGCATCGAAACAGTGAATCATTTTGCGACGCAATGGTTTAACTGATTCGGAGTTTCAAAAAGCTCCGTTGTGTTCTTTGCTCGCTTTCTCAATGTAATTTGTTGTTTGAATAACCGTGGACATTAATTCATTGCAATTAATAGGCCTAACGTAGGCTTACAATGTTTTTATTAAACTGAGATCACACTAAATACAATTTCCGTCGTATTAAAAACATTTCATAAAATTTTTCAAAAGCATCCCCCCCTTTGTTTATTTCACAAATGGCACCCTGCTAATAACCCTATGCTAATAACTTAAATTGTCAATAATCTCACATTGCACGTTTCTGGATGACGCTGTCCTGTATACTTCCTAGTTTGTATCGCCGTGATTAACAGTCAAACAAACATTTTACACATCAAAAAAACAAAAAAAACACTATTACAATATGGGTTGTGTGTGATTTTAATGCAATTCTGGGTTGCAAATAAAATGTTAAATATAACACACACACACATATATATATATATAGAGAGAGAGAGAGAGAGAGAGAGAGAGAGATTACATTTATTTTCCATTATTTGTTCATTTGTTGCTGTTTAAATTTGCTTTAAGTTTTACTTTGTTTACAGAATGCTGCTGATGGATGCTCCCAGCACTTTTTATGTTTGTTGTTATTATTATTATTAATGTTGTTATTATGAACAGTTCTCAGAATTAAAGATGTGTTAAAATAATTTAAAGAGAGTCTTTGTCAGAGGCCTTTTTATTCTTAATTTTGACATTAATTTTCATTTTTACACAAGACACATATCGGTTCAAAATATCGGTTATCGGTCTCCTTGATCTGTAATAATCGGTATCGGCATCGGCCCTGAAAAATGCATATCGGTCGATCCCTAATATATATATAACGATGTACACTATAATTCAAGAGGTTTGGTGTCGGTAAGAATTTTTTTTATAGAAATTATTCTTTTTCAGCAAGGGTGCATTAAATTGATCAAAGGTGACGTTAAGGACATTTATATTGTTACATAAATGTATTTTTCAAGTAAATGCTGTTTTTAACCTACATCAAAAAATCCTGACAAAATATCCTAATTTCCACAAAAATATTTAGCAGCACAACTGTTTTCAACACTGATAATAATAAGAAATGTTTCTTGAGGACCAAATCAGCATGTTAGAATGATTTCTGAAGGATCACGTGACATTGAAGACTGGAGTAATGGCTGCTGACCATTCAGCTTTGCCATCACAGGAATACATTACATCTAAAACTATAAAATGGTTATTTTAAATTGTAATAATATTTCACAATTGTACTGTATTTTTGATCAAAAACATAAAAAACATTTTTTCAAACTGTAGTGTAATTTCTCATTGTGGTTGAAATATGACCTGTGCATGTTCATATCAGGTTTCATCCAATGATATTATTTATCTCACAATAGCCTACTTGTTTCTGAGATTGAGCTTGTATTTTTTATGTTTGCAGGTTATGGTGCTGCATGAAGTCTCAGGGTGGGCAGGTTAAGTTCGGTGCATTACTAATGCAGCAGGCCGATGTGTCAGCTCTGTTGCTGATCGAGGCCCTGACACTCAGCTTGCCTCAAAGTCTACTGCAGGCCTACAGTTTATTCACCCTTCACCCTGGCTTTCTGTCACCAGGTACACAACTACAGAACAGAACTTGCATCATATCAACAGTTTTCTGTGGAAGTAGTAAATTAGTCACTGAGCAATAAAAAACATTTGCTGTGCTTTTGTAAATGTTATGGTAACACAAGACATACTGTACTATGTAATTGTTAATTAATCACAAGAACTTAAAGTTCACCCAAAAATGAAAATTTGCTGAACTTTTACTCACCGTCTGGCAGTTTTTGAAACAGATTTTGAGAAATTACAGCATTATATCTCGTGTTCACCAATACAGTAGATCCTCTGCAGTGAATGGGTGCCGTCAAAATGAGAGTCCAAACAGATGATAAAAACATCACAATAATCCACACAACACCAGTCGCTCAAATAATGTCTTGTGAATTAATGTGTTCTGGCTCACTTATCCATAATATTGCTTTAAAAAAGTATGAACCAGGAAAGAAATTTGTGCAGATCAAATATCTAAACAAATATTTTGGTGAATTCTGATGTGAGAGGACAACGGGATGGACGTTTTCACTGAAGGAAGCGATGTTATAGATTATGGATTGGTATTTTGGCAGTTTAAAGTTAAAACGCATAATGATGGATTTTTTTCACTTCACAAGATGTTAATTGATGGACTGGAGTCATGTGGATTATCGTGATGTTTTTTATGAGCTGTTTGGACTCTTATTCTGACGGCACCCATTCACTGCAGAGGACCTATTGGTGAGCAAGCGATGTAACGATGTTCCGATAAAGAAACAAACTCATCTGCTGTGCATCTTGGATGGTCCGAGAGTACATTTTCAGCCTTTTTCTTATATATATATATATGTGTGTATATATATATATATATATATATATATATATATATTTATTTATATATATATATATATACATACATACATATTTTTGGGTAAACTGTTCCTTGAATCAGTTTCCATGGATCTCTTGAATCTTTTTTACAGTGGTCTTATGTGTCGGGCTAAGCCTGCTGAATGTGTCCTGGTGTCTGGTCCTGTACAGCCGCTCATGCTTTCTGCTCCGTCCCGGTCACTTGCACATGACTCCCGCTGCAATGCTGTGCCAGCTCATATGGAGAGGGGGCATGCTGGGTGCCAGGGTGGCCAGCCTCATGTTCTTCTCCAGTTCGTTTCACTAGTGGTCCTGTGGAGTCGTGCGTTGTGTAGACAAATACTGCACACACAAAAGCTTTCACAGTTAATTCGCGTGACAGCCATGAGTGCTTTTAAGTATTTTGTCATTGCCCAACTTGAAAAGGATGACTTGTTAATAAATGGCTGCTTTGTGGTTGTCTCTTTAAATCCCTGCTCAGGTTTCCACTGGCTCATAATGACATTCTGGCAAGTGTCCCAGCAGACAGATATCTGCATTAACCATGCTTCCTGGCGGCTCTTCAACTTCATCTTCGGGGCAATTCACATTTTTGTCTTCCTTAACGTTAAAGATGGGCCATCTAGGTATCGCATGACTGGATTCTATTTGGTTGGTCTCACTGCACTGCAGTGTTTTTCGTATTATTTATATACTTTTTTTAGTATTTATTAATATTTTGAATTGCCTTTTGTTTGCGGTTTTTGCATTTCGTAAAATAAATTGTTTAAATTATTTAAAAATATATTTAAAATTTCAGATTTCTGCTCATTCTAAATCAGATGAAGATAAAGTACCATAGTAAAGATTACATTTATATGAATGCATTAGTGTGAGCGATTGCGTGTGTGAATTAATTCTACATGGCAGCATCTCTCTAGTAGTAGTGATGCTGTGGGATTTAGTTATTAAGAAATATATGCTTGAACTTTTCAGTTTCTATGCTATTTTACTGAGAAATCACAGAACAGTGTTGAAATACATTTATGTAAGTACATAAAGATGTACATAAAATAAATTTCTGTGCTGAATGATTCTGTGTGCACGCAATGCCGCGATCTGTGCATGATGTACAAGCTACTTTCTGAAGCCTACAGTATGTGTGTGCGTTACAGTGTCGCAACGCATTAGATTAAAACGGCGATTAATTTACCTGTACAATAAGCTGTTTAAAACGTGCATTCTGCAATTTCGAGCATCCATTAATATAATCACACTTGTCTTGTGGAGCTTTCAGAGTATACATTTATTTGTCATTTTAACTGTTTGGAAATGGAGCGTAAATGTGGAAGTCCTTCAAAGATTTCTTAACCTGTTGCGCCCTCTATAGAACAAGCGACTAGTCGACGTCAAGCTTAAAGCGTCATGGCACTGCTGATGGCAGAGCATTAGGGTGTACTCACACTAGGCGTTTTGAACCGTGCCCAAGCACGTTTGACCCCAAAGCCCAGTTCGTTTGACTAGTGTGAGCGCTCCGTGCCGTGCTCGGACGCAGTTTGTTTAGCCGGCCCTGGCCCGGTTGGAAGAGGTGGGCGAGGGCATGGTTCGGTTGGGCTCGGGCACGGTACACATGCAGTGTGAGCACTAACCGTGCCGGAGCGCAGAACACATACTATTTTGTGTGCACTACTGTCATCATTACGACCGCAAACATATTTTATTACTACTACTACACTACACTTTTCAGTTAATTTAATTCAATCAAGTATATTTAGGTTTATAATGACTCTGGTTCTTACCTTATGGAAGAACAGGAAATGTAGTTTGCGAGTAAAGCTGCAAATTATTAACTAAAGTGGTCATATGATGCGATTACAGTTTTTATTTTTATTCCTGTCTACTGATTTCAAAGATCACTAATCCAGATCTTTTATCTGTGTTGTAGTTAATGCTGCTGGAGAACACGTTCCTTCTGCTTTTGGCATCTGACTCGCTCAGCGGGATTTCGTGGGACAGCATGAGTGTTCCTCTGAACATCTTATGCAGCTTCCTTATCGGTAAAGATTAAGAATGCTCTAATATTAAAATAGCTGATCTTTATAATCATTTAATTTAGAATCAGTAAAGGACTACAATTTGTAAGAAATCTATCCAGCACTGATTATATTGTAACATATAAAAAATGGATATTCATTCTGAGATTTACTAATGATTATATTTAAAGGGATAGTTCGCCCAAAAATGAGGGTCAGCTTTCTGATATGATTTTTCTAACATTACAAATATAGTTTGCTCTGTTCTCTATTTTCTAGGTGTGATTTTTGTTGTTCTTTACTACCGATTTCTTCATCCAAAATCTACGGAGATCCTCCAGAGTCTCAGACTCCAAATGAGCCTGACAACTAATGACAGAACAACCGATGGGGACTGCAAGGACACAACACTTGAATCCTCCACACACAATCATGGCACTTTCTCAGTGACTGGTTTTGACAAGCAGGCAGGATGTTCTTCTGTTCAGCCTCTAGAGGGCGACTGGCACCATCATCAAATGTTAATACGTCTGGCTCTCAAAACTGGAAACACAGTCAAGATCAACTGCATGTATGGAGACAGAGGGCTTTCAGTCATCCTGGAGAATGATGATGTGCCCGACATAGACTCTGGAGGGGACGGTTGTAACCAGCCAAACATGGAAGCAGGTGAGCAATCTAAAAGTTGTCCAGTTGAAAACCGTGAACGATTTTCTTTTGCTGAAGAGAAACAGTCTCCAGAGAAGGGTGCAGTGTATAACACCTGTCCTGCAGACTGCAGTAGCACTGTTTACTTCAGTGCAGAACCCCACTCCTCTTATAGCGTCAGTGATGCTACGTTTGTTGGAGAGGTTGTGGGTGTGTTGGTTCACTTTGTGATTGGTGTTGGTGTGTGCATTTCTGCCAAACAACTGTTGAACAGGAACCCATGTTATACCTCAACTCCAATACCAGACCTCAAAACAATGCAGAGTACAAGTCCTCGATTAGGAGGGGCGAGAAGACACATATATTTTTAATACTAGGTTTTATTTGGGATAAATCTGGTAAATATTTTCATTTTGCTAGGTTTCTGCAAGTCTTAAAGATTTTTAATTCAGCTCCTTGCACAATTTAAGGCCTTAAATCAGAGCAGATCTTAAATTCATAAAGTCGTGGAAATAAAAGTTGCATGAATTGCCAAAAATGAAAGTCTTCCTCTGTGTATTTGTTTTCATATACAAATGTCTAAACATCCTTTAATCAAGATATATTTACCTGAGATGCAAATGTAAAATTTAGTGTTGAAAAATGTAACAAAAGGAACTGTTTATGCTTTAAAATATGGGGTATGAAAACTTTTTTTCCTTTGTGTTTTGGTTTTTTGAGCCCAATTGCAGATATTTGTTGTCGTTTTAATCTTAAACTTACTTAATTTTGATCAAATGAAGAACAAGAAGTAAATTTATTTTGATTTAAGAATCTTTAGAGATTTGCATTGGAAAATAAGACAAAAGAAGAGGAAGAACATCATATTTTTGCAGCATGATCATAAGGTACAGTAACTTATTTCCATATTTTAGTGGTTGGGAGCAGCAGAGCTATTGAAGTTTTTTTTTTTTTTTTTTTTTTTTTTGAAAAATGTATTAACAAGTATAATGACGATCAATTGAAGTGTTGCTCATTACAGCTCCAGTTTTTAATTTATTCCTTACATTTCCTTTAAGTGGTCTTTAAAAAGTCATTTCATTTACCTTCATTAAACATGTAGAAACTCTGGTTTATTGTTAGCAAATATTATAACCACTATAAGCTGCCAGTTATCTGTATCTTCAGTTTGGTACAATAAGTTATAAGTTCAGTGAATTAAAATTGGTTTACATTTACTATGTACGTTTACTATATGTTACACTGACATATTTTACTTGCTGCTCTTTTTTTGTTTTACCATAATGTTTGTTACATTTATATTTTTTTTCATGTATTTTTTATATTTTGTATAATTTGATCTAAATTTTATTTTATCAAGTATATGCATTGCAAAGTGAACACATAGTATTTTATAGCAATTGTTATATTTATGGTTTTTAAATAATTGTATAAATCATTGTCAAAATAAGTTTAAAAATGTTTGTACTAAACATTCTGCATTTACACTTTTTTGTACTAATATAAAGCATGGTCATGTACTATTTAATGCTAATTTAGACATGTCTTTATACATTTTCTTTCTGTTTATACTGCCCATCTATTTGTCTGCATGCCCTCAGATGGGAATAAAAATCTTTGAAATGTTTATGATTCTGTCATTATAGCTGTTCATCAGACAGCAGAGGGCACTATTGCATTCAGTTAGGATTTGCGCAAAGACACATTCAGAATTACAGGAGTAGTGGCATAAACAAAACATTTTTTTTCTTTGTTTTTATTTTATGGAAAGATATAATGACTTTATCCAGACAGACAAACTTTTGGCACATTACTTTATACACATTCAAAACAACCATGTTAAAAGACAACCAAATGCAAATTCATTTTCTAATAATCCATATATGTATATGAAATTAAAATATTGCTGAAACACTTAAACTGAATGAGAATGGAATGAGACAGTGGAAGCACGTGAGCCTCTTGGTTACATTATTAAAATGCTGCATGTGTTGAACACCAAAGGGTTAAATAAGGACAGGAACATATTTGATATATCTGACATTTCTGGACCATAAAGTTGGACTGAACTGTGCTCACGCACGGATGGATTTTACCTATAGCACCATGTAGAAAATTGATACTATTCTGTGAAAAATCTAGTACAAACAGAGGTGATTGTCTTTTCATGCATAATATTTGCTTGAAGAAGGCATACACCATAAGAATGAAAAGATACTCTGATCAGCACACTGGCAGAACCACTTTTAGAAAAAGCATCTAGCCTATAGGTTTTCCACCTCAAGTATCTTTTAATTTTTACAGTGAAGTTTTCTAAAATGAAGGCACAGACCATCATTTTGTTTTGTCGGTTAACAAAATATGACAAATGAAGAGAAATCCTTTACAGAGGTCATGAAAACCCTGAGCTCCAAGACAAAGCTTTAGTATAATAAAAGTGTTTGTAACAGAAAGACATTTTGCTTAAATAAAAAAGATATCAGCCAACTAAAGAATAACATCTCAATAAAAATAGGTGTCTGAATTGTCCAATGTCCAAGTGGCCAAACCTAATTTCAGACAAAATTCATTCTAATTAAAAAATACAGTATTTCAAGTCAAGCATATTCAAAGCTCAAGCATATTATTTTTTCTCCACCTGTTTTACACGTTAGTGAATTCTTCATTAAAACAAGTTTCATTAAAGGTGCACTCTGTAATTTTCCCTCATTGAAGTTCTACACAAAGCAATGAATAGCAGTTTAAAACATATTTAAAATCATGAAGTCAACAGTCAAATCAGTCACTTGCACTTCCACACAAGTTTCTTACTCACTCGTGGAATAAATAAATCATGTTGAATAAAGCATTTCAACTGTGTTATTAGTTTATTTGGACATTTTTAATTAGGAGATTGCAATGGCAAAAAGTGTCTAAATTTACATAAATTTACCTCTAACTAAAAACATTGCTTTTTCATCCACGGCACCAGGTGTCAGTATTGGTGTCATCAGCATAAGTACAAAAGGACTATCAGCGCAACATAAACAAAAAATGTACTGAGTGCACCTTCAGAAACACAAATGCTTCACTAGTATTGCTGGTTCAACCAGAAGAGATGTTCCAAAACGTATTTTAATGGTTGGCTTTTCCCATATTTCAGTCCCTTACTGTATCCCAAATACTTTTAATAGCTATTGTATAATATTTCCTCAAACTTTCCGTCTCGTTGCTTCAGAGACTTTAATAGTAGCGGTTGAGGCTGCGTGTGGCCGGCATGTCCGGCTGTCCGTTCATCCAGATCTCCCGGATAATCCGCTCGCGTTCCTCTAATCGCTGCGCGCGCTCCAGCTCCTCCGCGGAGGTGAACACGTTACCGAGCGTCCGTTCAAAGCGCCGGTGGCGGCGTGCCGAGAGGTCAGAGCTATTGTCCCAGTCCGAGTCGCTGTCGCTCGTGTCGCTGGTGCTCTCTGCAGTCTTGCCGGTTTTCTTGGGCGCTTGTTGCGTTCTGCAGTCGGTTCGACAGGAGATCTGCACCACTAACGCGATGAGAGTGAGAACCAGTCCCAAACACACTCCACACACAAAATACAGTGCCGCCCGTTCCGGGTGATCTGCAGAAACAGTTCAGAAGGTTAGTTTTCATTGGACCACTGTTACAGTGTATGACGGAATACAAAGTAGGCCTGGTTTGTAATCATTTGTTTATAGCCTAATAACTTGCACACACCTCTTCTTTAGTAATCTTTCTGATTTCTAAATGAAGAATGTATAGCCTAGCTATATGTGTGTGCATAGCCTATGGAAGCATTCAGTTCTGCATAATCTTTTATTATGATTTCTTTAAAATGAGCCTGTGACGAGGGAGGCAGGGCCGAGAGCCGGTGGAGTTTATGATAATGATAATGGAGTGACACCTGCACCACTCACCAGTCTCGGGTCCCACGGAGGAGCTCCTGAAGGATAAAAGGAGTAATGACAGTGAAGGAGGAGAAAGGACCAGGCCTGGATTTTTATGTTGTTTTGGTTCTGTTTGTGCACGGCTGTCATGCTATTTTAAGTTTTGTGTTTATTTTATTTTTAAAGTTATGTTTAGATGTTCGCCGGCTCCAGCCTCCTTCTTCCCGATCTACGAACGTTTGTTACAGAACCATTTTTAATGCACTTTTTAAAAAGGATCCATTGATTAACACATTTGTTGTGTTAACTATTTTAACACGTTTTGTGTAATTTTGAGTACATATTTGGCATAAATTGTGTAACTATAACACATAGGGTGTAGAAAATTAGTATGAATAACACATGGTTGAGTTAAAAGTAAAACAAAAGGTGTTGTCCTTAACACAGTGGTGTGTTTTGAACATATATTTCCCCTCTTGGATTTCCTTGTACTTTAAATATAATAAATATAATTACAAAAAAAAAATTAAAAAAAATTAAGAATAAAAAACTGAAAAAAATTAAGTAAAGTGAGGTTATACACACACACACACACACACATATATATATATATAAAATAAAAATAATAAATGAAAATACATTGCATTAAAAATTTGTTCCTTAGTCCTTGATCTAACTTTTTTAAATTAATATTTGTGTATATTTAATTAATGATTAGTAGTTTTCAGTAAACACTACTGAGCAATTTAAAAAAAGATATATAGGTTTAGATTATATAAAAAAAAATCTAAAATATTACATTAAATAAATAAATAAAAATTTGCCATGTAAAGCAATTTTGGCATGTAAAAGAAAAAAGTGCATTGGATATATAACACAAAACAAAGCAGAACCATCATCGCTAAAGGGAATGTGACACTGTTATATTATGATTATTGACAAGATTATTCTTTGTTCAACTGTTGGAAGACAAAATTGTAATTGAAAATAAAATTCAATTAATCACCCAGCTTTAGTACAGAGTATAGTTTTGGGGCTGTTAGTGTATAGTAGTGTACCAAACCTGTTTTTACCTGCTATGAAGGAGTAAGCAGCCAGTGCATTGCTTACTAAAGCCATCTCCTCAGTAGTAGCTTGCCTTTCATTGAGGAAAGTTGTAACCATTTCATCCACAGACGCTCTCTGGGTCACTTATTGTGTGTTACTGAAAGAAAGTGAAAGAGGGAGAGACCGCAAGTTAAAACCGGTCTGAACCCACCTTCATTTTTTTAAATCCCTATAAAGAGAAGCGCTGAACTGTAGCTTATAATGATGTTGTTTTAAAGAGTGTAATTATATTGGGATTTCTCCCTACATTTAGGATGTACCATAACCTCATGTCAGAGAAAACTATTTTTACAGACAGGCTGGAAATTTCCGAACAGCAGAATAATGCTATATCTTACTGTGCAACCACAGACATTGTAACAACCTAAAGTTTAATTTCTCCTCATCAAACTGTCACACAAGATCAGACAAAAAAACATTCTGATCCAACATATGCATTATTATTCACTGACAAGATGATTGATGATTGCAGTTGAGAAGATCATAATAGAAATTATAACCTTTCATAAAGAATTAATTATAGAATGCCATCGTACCCCTTACATTCTGTCATTCTCTCTCCCCCTCGTAAAACCACTTCTAGGCATCAGGGAAAGTTTACCAGTAAATTGTTGCCAAATTACCAAGACATATTGGCTGGTTTGTGACTTTCATCCCAAGAAGAGTATTTTTTTTTTTTTATAAAACAAAGGAGGCTAGAACACAAACAACAGAGAATCAGTGTAGAAGGATGGTTGGACAGAAAGCTTGAGTTTTTCAGCAGTAGTCTGGGCTGAAGGTAGACGGCACTCAGGGCCAGTCATTCACGTGGGTGTAATGGAATGTAGTCTCAGTCTGTCTCACTTAGAGGAAGACAGGCTCCTATTTTAGTGTAAATGAGGAATTAGACTGGTGGCACTTTCAACAAATATAGGTACACATTGGTCATTTTAAAAACATCAAATGTCTTCGTCCTTAAAATTGTGATTCTTGCCCTCTCCGACCTCAGATGTTTGACCTTCTTCACTATATCTGTATCAAACCAATAGGCAACATTCATAAAACAATGTCATCATTTTGACATAATATGATAACTGATTTTCCATTCATTGTTATTGAAAACTAAACTCATTTTAATAATTGCAGGAAGAAATTTTCATTCCGTTTTATATATACAGTTGAGATCAAAAGTTTACATCCCCCTTTCAGAACCTGCAAAATGTTAATTATTTGACCAAAATAAGAGGGATCATACAAAATGCATATTATTGTTTATTTAGTACTGACCTGAATTAGATATTTCACATAAAAGATGTTTACAAAGCCTATAGTCCACAAGAGAAAGTAATACTTGAATTTATAAAAATGACTCAAAAGTTCAAAAGTTATATCCAGTTGATGTGTTGTTACCTGAATGATCCACAGATTTTTTTGTTTGGTGATAGTTGTTCATGAGTCCCTTGTTTGTCCTGAACAGTTAAACTGCCTGCTGTCCTTCAGGTCCCACAAATTCTTTGGTTTTCCAGCATTTTTGTGTATTTGAACCCTTTCCAATAATAACTGTATGATTTTGAGAGCTATCTTTTCACACTGAGAACAACTGAGGGACTCATATGCAACTATTACAGAAGGTTCAAATGCTCACTGATGCTCCAGAAGGAAAAACAATGCATTAAGATCTGGGGCGTGAAAACTTTTGAACAGAATGGAGATTTTTTTTTATTTTTAATTGATATTTATTACAATATTTTTTTTTAAAAAAGCCATTACTTCAGTCTCCAGTGTCACATGAGCCTCAATTTCTTATTATTATCAGTGTTGAAAACAAATACTACAAATACTGTAGATTCTTTGATAAATAGAAAATTCAAATGAACAACATTTATTTGAAATAGAAATCTTTTAACATTATTTATTTGAAATAGAAATCTTTTTACAGATCTTTGGTGAACACATCTTTGTTGAGGTAAATATATATATATATATATATATATATATATATATATATATATATATATATATATATATATATATATAAATATATATAATTTATATACAAACACAAACACACACACACACAATCTACAATCTGTCTGTCTGTCTGTCTGTCCGTCTGTCTATTATTATATTTTTATAACACAAAGTTCTGCTTCTTTTGTTTTGTTTTAGATATGATAATATTTATGTAATGTTACAAAAATTGCTAACCTTAAAATCAATAGAAAATTAAATAGCTTGTATAAAATTTTGTTAAAATCTCTAAATGTAAGAATTTAAAGCCTTATTTTGTACCATATATGTGGAAAGTATCTTTTACCAAAGTTTGCTAAGCTCATTTAACTGTTGGGTCTGTTCTTCTGTGCAGTCTTACATTACGACACTCTACATTCACCCTCATTACTATCTTATAATTATGAATCTCTCCCAGGCTCTGCACCATAATTTGATGTTTAAACAATATTTTCAGGTGTAAATACTCAAAACACTGTGAAGCCTCCATGCGAGGCAATCTCATAAACAATCCCATAATCAAGTGCTACTTTCTGCGATGCTTGTACTCTCTCACAAAAATTACAGCAACACAAATTAATTACTATTATTAATACTATCTTACCTGGAGTGTGTTGATACATTGTGGTCCATCTATGCGATCTCACACTGTAGAGAAAAGAGAACAAAAGAAAGTAAGACAAAATGAGAAAGAAACTTCAGCATCCTCCCTTTGGCTCTTCAGAACTGATGGACAAAGCAAAAGAAAAAAAATGAAGGGCTACTGTATGAGTCATAATGATCTATATAACAGAGCAGCCCCCTCAGCGTTACGATAAGACCTTCAATGGAAAAACTCTCTTTCCCAATCTGTGTTCCTGTGTTTGTGTGTGTCAGAGACCGTACATCACACAGTATCACTATGAGTCCTTTTCCGGTACACACACTCCTCCATTCAACCACAGTGATTAGTCAAGACCAAAACCCTCCCTAACTAGACAGAAAAAAAAAAAAAAAAACGAGAAAAAAAACAAACAATAATGTGTGTTTAAGTTGTATGGCGTTCGCCTGGGCCAGGCCAATTATCTGACTATTTGAAAGCCACAGTGCGTAAAACACAAATTTCTGCTTACTAAATTAGGACATGAACTTGTAAAAATGAATCATATCAGGATGTGATGTTATGTGAGAGCAATATATTGAGAAATAACTAGTCAGTGAGCATTTCTTTCTAATTATGCACATGCACAGTTTAAAAATCATTATCTGCAGACCTGTTTGTACTTCAGGCTATTTTTATGGTTGGAAAACAGTGTAGGACTAAACTGTTGTTCTTGTGGTTTATATCTTTTCATGTTTTTGGAAGCTGCACTGGATTTTTCCCAGGACAAGTCCTTCTTTCCCACAGAAATCTCATGGGTCGTATCCTGTCTTCATATTAAAATAGATCTAAATTGCTTAACTTCTTCCAATATCAATACAAGGTTAAGAAAGGCCTGTCATTTAATCTTAAAACTTGAAAAGGATGATTACATCAGCCTAATTAACTGAATTCAGTGGTAAAGGTTTTTAAAGTTTACGCAGCATAACATTTTATGAAAATATTTGACTAATTCATGAGAGATAAAACAAAAGCAAGGGGGAATTTAGCATTACATCACTTGCTCACCAGTGGATCCTCAGCAGTGAGAGTCTAAACATCTGATAAAAACATTACAGTAATCCACAAGTAATCCACATGACTCCAGTCCACCAATTAACATCTTGTGAAGTAAAAAGCAGCGTGTTTGTAAGAAACAAAACCACCATTAAAGGATTAGTTCACTTCCAGTATAAATATTTCCTGAAAATTTACTCACCCCATGTCATTCAAAATGTTCATGTCTTTTTTCTTCAGTCAAAAAGATATTTTGAGGAAAACATTCCAGGATTTTTCTCCATATATCAGTGGGAACCAGGGGTTGAAGCTTCAAATTGCAGTTTCAGTGCAGCTGCAAAGGCCTCTGCACAATCCCAGCCAAGGAATCAGGGACTTATCTAGCAAAACAACTGGTCATTTTAAAAAAAAGTTAAAAATATTAATACTTTTTAACCACAAATGCTCGTCTTGCACTAGCTCGACCTGACGCATTACGTTATCACACACACGTGACGTAGGTGGAACCAACTCAGTGTCTACAAAGCGAACGTTCAAAGAAAGTCAAACTCATTTACAAAAAAGGTAAAACAACCATGTCGGATGATTTTGAAGTTTTTCACCCTACCGTACCTTTTTGAACTGGAGTACACAGACGAAGAGCTAACCACCCGTGACCTTTGCAATGTGATTATGTAATGCGTGAAGTCTCACATCGCAGAGCTAATGCAAGATAATGCGAGTATTTGTTGTTAAAAAGTATAAGGTTGTTTTTTTTTTTTTTTTTTTTTTAGAGATAAGACCCTTATTTGTCGGCTGGGATCACATAGAGCCCTTTGAAGCTGCATAAACTGCAGTTTGGACCTTTAACCCGTTGGGTCCCATTGAAGTCCACTATTTAGAGAAAAATCCTGGAATGTTTTCCTTCTTGGATGACATGGTAAATGATCAGGAAAACAGTGTTTGCTTGTGCATATTTCTCTTCTGATTCAACTTTTTCACTGCAGAAATCAAAATTATGGATTTAGGACTCATTGGATTTTAGCCGGAAGCAGGAAAGTTAAAACATCTTGATGGATTTTCTTTCTTACAAACATGTCGTTTTTCTCTTCACAAGGCATTAATTGATGGACTGGAGTGGAGTTGTGTGGATTATTGTTATCTTTATATCAGCTGTTTGGACTCTCATTCTGACGGAAGCCATTCACTTTAGCGGATCCATTGGTGAGCAAGTGATGTATTGCTAAATTTCTCCAAATCTGTTACGATGAAGAAACAAACTCATCAACATATTGGATGGCCTGAGGGTGAGTACATTTTTAGCAAATTTCAAATTTTAGTTGAATTATTTCTTTAAATATTATTAAATTAAATTAGGTATGGCTGATATTGAGTCTTTACTATGCACTATTCTTTGACAGACAGGTTTGGCTTCAAACAATGCATTGTAAACATTAGTAAGTCATTGAAAAACAACTCTGAATCCATTTTCCATCACATGCCTCTTCATTGTAATGTCTAAATACATTCATCAGAAAATCGTTTTTGTGAAGCTTAGTCACAGGTCCCATAATTCTTGAATACTTTGAGAGAGTTTTCACCATTGTCCTCCAGATGGAACCACCGTTATGGACCGCAATCAAGAGTGGAAAGCAGCAGCTCATTTTTGGCATGGATTTATTGAAGCCAGCAGTCTGTAGTATTTCAGGGCCTTGACCAACAGAGCCTGGCTTTAATCAGACACCGAGCCAAACCTGAGCTTCAAAGCTGGCATGAGCCAATACTCTTTCATTTGACTTCACGAATAGACGTCAAGCGAACGAGTCACTTTAAAATTATGTTGTTCCTCATTGAACAAGTTGAGCGGCGCGGCTGTTCTTTCATTTCAACTCTCGCACAGTCACACATAACAAACCTATTTTACTTTTCCAGGCTCTAATAGTTTTAACAGGAATCCAAGCACCTGTTTCTCAACTATAACATGATATTTAAGTTGAGACGATAATGGGTGCACAACTGCTGTCATTAGTATTCACAGCCAGGGTTAAAATGAGTCAGTGTCAACTAGACCTCCCACAAGCATGCCAACCAGCCTGCTGCAAAGTATTGTTGACCAAGCAGGTCACTTTTAGCTGGCCAGGCATTTTCCTGTGCCATCCGTGTCAATTCCTCAAGAACAAACAAACAGGTGGAGTGGTAAACAGGTGCATTTTGCAAGTGTTTTTTGAGTTCTTAAAGGAATAGTTCATCCAAAAAATGAAAATTCTGGTATCATTTACTCACCTTCAGTGCAAACCTGTATGACTTTTATACTTCTGTGGATTAAGATATTTTGAAGAATGTTTCTCCCTTTTTTCCCATACAGTAAAAGTCAGTAACAACTTCAGACCCCACTGACTTTAATTTTTTTTTATACTATACTAAACTTTACTATAAGAATTGGTTAAAAGTCCACGTGCTAAATGTTGACTGCTTAAAAAAAAGAGTTTCCTACAAACTCTTCTTTCAGCATGAAAATAAACAAGAAACAGACCACATCTTGTGGAAAAAAACATTACATAAACTTTTTCATCAGAGGATTAGGATACAAACTGCGTACAAGTGCAAGACCATTTAAATTCCTAAATATCAGAGACAGCCTCTTATTGTCCTTATGAAGTGGCCTTATAAAAATATGTCCTCTCGCTTGGGTCTGTTTATCATGAACTTATGAGATCCAGCAGAGAAATGAAAGAGCAGAGGGAGTTAACGAGACTTCATCATTGTTTTCATAGGAGAGAGAGATTAAACTAGTCCTCACACACACACACACAAAAAAAGATTCATTAGGGAGTTTCAGATTTCTATTTTTAGAGGAAATGTTTAAAAATAGAGGTCAACATACAGTTTTCCAACAGCTGTTTCTGATCAGAAGGGATGACAAAATGGAGCTCTGCTTAAAATATTCAGAGAAAGAAAGATATAAGATGTACGAGAGTGTAAAACAAAGGAATCCCTCAACTAGTCTTGTCTTTGCTACATAATCAAACCTCTCAAATATATTCAGAGTAAAATGGGTGAGTGTGAGCATTTCATCAGACGTAAAGCAAGCTGAATTCCCACCACTAATGACTGTTTTTTTGTATCATTCAATTTTTATCCTATCCAGAGGTAGTAACCACAAACCACTAGATCTCCTCACACCTCATAAAGGAAGATTAGTAGAGACGGCACATATGAATGCTCAAAATGTCTATGTCTGATCACATAATCCCACACACACATTTGACTCTGCCTAATAATTCACTTCACCTAATCCACTATGAGCCTGCATGGTTTATAGACTAAACTGAAGTGCACATTTACAGAAACACTGTCATTTAACAGAAAGCAAAGCTTTTAACATTTTTCAGTAACTAAGCTCTATAGTCTTTATCTTCTACACAAAGGATAAAAAGAAATTGTTTTCTATTATGATTTGTATTTAATGTATTTTGTTTTAACAGGAAAAAGATTGACTTTCAATATCTGTTATTGAACATGTACTGTTGAATATTAATATTCAAATAACAATTCCATGTTTCATATTAAATCATATTTCATATTAAATCTTCTATATTGTTCACTTTATACATATAAAATTGATAAGCGCCATGATTTACTAATTTAGTTACTAAAAATTATAAATAATAACTTTTAAGTTTAACTTTTAAATAGTATTTTTCTTTTTTTTAATTATGAAATAATATAAATAAATACATTTCCTGTGATATTTTAAGATTTATTGGACAGACATTGTCATTCTTAAGAGCAATTACTATTAGTATTAGTATTTGGGGTCGTTTTACTGAAAGAAAGACTGTACATTTTATATATAGGAGCATTTGTCAACTTTCAGAGGTACACTTGCATATCCAAAGCAAAAATACTCACGTAACAAAAGTCTAGTTTCAATTTTATAGGGTCTTTTAGAGATATGATCTTACTGAAAAATACCAGAACTTAAAACATAATTAAATCTACTGAGCATTTCATGTTAGGACCTGAGTTCCTAAATACGGCCATGATTTATTTTCCTCTCATTTGCCTGCGCCACACTGCTTCACCCTCATTATAATCACAAAACATGACTTTGGGCAGATTCATTTGCCAGCCTTAATGCTACACTTCCTCTCTGCCCTGTTTTTTCTTTTCTTTTCTTTTTTCCCCTTGCTTTTTTTCTTCTGTAATATTAGGTTTCAGAATGCAGGGCCAGTCTCAGCTCTCTCCAGCTCAGCCTCTGTTAGCTCACTGAAGCAGAACAGTGGAGCTGGAGGACCTAAATGTACTTAACCCCACACAGATGGGAAACTAAAGCTTTTCCATACCTCAGCTGCCTAGAAAAGAAGAGAGACGGACAGAACACTATATTATTTGATGTCACTATAGACATTTTCTTTTCAGAACTGTTTTTATAATGCCACATTTAACTGTTTGTTCTCATGATGAGAGATTTAGTTAGATGGATAACAAGAGGGCTGTTGAAGGATGTTGCCCTTTCGTACTGATTTAGCATCAGTTTCTTTGACCCATAACCACTAGTATGAGAGAAAAGTGGGTGCTTAGGAGAGCTGTGTTTAACATGCTGCTTGTTTTTACTGTTACAGAAAGAAAACATGATGAGTTCATTTAGGACTGGCTTCCTGGAAACAGAACGAAGCTTTTGATTAAAGAGAATTTTTTTGTAGAATCACCTCTTTTTTTTGAGCACTTTAGTGGAGAACTATGTCCAAACCGGCCCCAAGGGATGTCAGTGTGTGTTCTGTGTCTGTACGGCTCTGTGTATCTTGGCTCTAAGTGACTGGCACAGCATTCCCAGTTGAATCCTATCTTCAAGTGAATGTTTCTTTAAGTTTGGGGTTATGGGTAATTATTCTTGAAATGCACAACCTCCACATGGGCACAAAATAAGTACAGAAGTAGTTCAAGCAGAAACATATAACCAGATGCTATTGAGCCATATTGTCCTCCATGTAAAAAAAAAAAAAAAAAAAAAAATTATACTATTTCGTTTCCATTGTTTTAGAACATTGTGGCCAAGTTGTACTGATTCACTCCCTTGTTTTATTAAATCGTGGCCATGTGACTAATTAGTTACCATCATTTTATAAAATCGTGGCCACATTGTATTCATTAGTTCCTTCATTTTAGTAAGTATTAAGAATTCTTAAGAAATCTTACAGTTTATTCATTCGTTCCCTCACTTTAAATCATGTTGTCCCAAGTCGTTCCCTTGTAACTCATGGTTAAGTTGTATTAATTTGTTCCCTCGTTTTAATGAAATCAAAATGAGGGAACAAATTAGTACGACGTGGCTACGTTTACTACAAAAAGGAACCAACTAGTTAATTGTCTGATGAATTCTTAATTTGTGGCCATGATTTAACTAAAGGTAGGGAGTGAATGAATAATACGAGGGAATAAATTCTGAATTTGTGGCCACAATAAATATATTTTTTTATCTGCATGTCATGTGCAGGGCTCTAAAGTAATAATGTATACCTTGTAAGCTTCATACCATTCCACTGTCCTTCACAAAAGTCCTGTCTCTGAGAACACAGAGGTAAGTAAGCCGGAGGCCAGATTATGCTCTTACTGACAGCTCACACGGATATTGAAGAGCATGCACACACATTCAGAACAGACCCTACAGGATAAACAAACAAACATTCAGCCAGTCCTCTTACCATCGCAGTCCACATGGTACACAGTATCATCTTTGATCAGGTACCTGAGAATCCTATTTGATGATTATGAAGGACACTTTCTTTTGCAATTTTATTTCCATCTTAGAAAAATCATATACTCTGCATTTCTGTTAGTTGCCTACCAAATAATATTGGTTAACCTTCAAAAGAACCCCAACAAATTAAAACAACTGGCTGAAGTTACTTGCTACACTGCGTGTAAAATAATCTCAGTTCTGAAAGAAAAGAAAGCCATTTTGTACTAGCGATGGTTAGTAGCGAACAGCTGAACTGTTGCCTGCGCAGTCGATCTGCTAGAGGTGATGTACACCTGGCTCAGAATTAAACAATTAGCTTCTCCATAATTCAGCTCTGTTAACATCAGACATTAACCAATCTGTTTCACTATGAAAAAAACTGTCTCTGTGGATAGATGCTAAGTAGTACCATATTTATGCAAGATCAAGCTTGAACAGAAACTATGATCAGTTTCTAATGCAGATTAGACTTCCTGGCTGCCACAGGACTGTTAAAAGCTTTTGGGGTCTTATTATGCTGAACTTGTTCACCACACAAGCTCATGAAAGACATAATAAGGGTTAGTGTCTATAAAATTTAAATTCTTTTATTATTCACATCACGTCTTCCAAACCCATATGAACTTCTTTCACAGAACACATAATTAAGTGAAGTTTTGAACTATTTTAACTACTATAATTAATGAGGTCTGAAGCTATGAAATGCCTTCAGAATTGTAATGTAGCGTGCTGACTTTACACCAGACGCAAAAGCTGCGTGTCCTGTCAAAAGCAAATAAACCCATTATGATCAACGAAGCTGTCTACATAGATGTGTCACTTCACAATGCATCAAGTTGTCAACAGTAAAGAGTTGTATTATTATTATGTTTCTGAGGTGTTCGCTGCATGTGTGCTGATTTCAATAACATTCGCTTTGATGCATATAGTGTAGCTGTTTTGTGGTGTAGTAGACATGTTGCATCTTCGACCAGTACATTCTTCAAATCTAGAGATGCTTTTTTTAAAAGTTTTATATTTAGTCCATGTTTACATAAAACAATGGAAGGCTATGCAGTAGAATGCAAAAACACATTCTGTGCATGCAAACGGTTTTTATTGTCATAGAGTAGAGTTTGCAAAAAAACAGAAAATCAAACCTGATCCGATTTTTTTTTTTTTATGACGGACAAAAGTTGTAAGCGTGGCAGTGTGTAAACGTGATTGACACAATTTGTGGTCATATTTATTTTTTAACGTGCAAAAATTTCGGACGAGAATTTCAGACTCAATGTGCAAAGACCTTAAGACTTTTGAAACTTTTGAAAATGGTAAGCAGTGCATTGTAGTTTTGAGGCAGGCTTGTTTTAAAATGACGCAAACCTTAAAATGGACAACAAAAAGGCCTATTGTTTTTAGTTTGTTCCTTGCGTTTTTCATTTTAAACATAGCCACTTGTTCTTGTTTTCTTTTTAATTGCTTAACTGCAGCCCATTGGCAGAGCTGCTGTATGCTGAATCATGAAGGCATGCGATAGGTCTGCCATAGTGCAGGATAAAACACATATCTCATACAAAACATAGGCAAATCCTTGAGTTTAATGGCATAGGGGCTCATAAAATACCACATGCTCGCTGCCAGAGTATTATTGAGCCTGATTCATACTGACAGAAGGCTTTTTTCCACTTTGTTGAATTACATTATAACAGTACATAGTGACTTCAACCAGCCAAACCAACAGGGAAAAAATTAAATTAAGTTTGGAGAACAGCTAAAAAATGTAAGAAAATAACCCCCACCAACAACAACAATAACCATGAAACATGGAGCATAATAAACAACAACAGACAACAAGAAATATCTAAAAACATGGTGATAAAATGTTATTCATTGTGACACAAACTACTTTGCAAGTATGTTTATAGGAATTATACAGTTCTTTTTATCTTTTATGGATCTGGACGGGCCCTATATTTACTGTATTTTTTCAATTAACAGAAAAGAGCAGCAAGAACATTCTACTAAATATCTCCATTTGTGTTTCCACAGGAGAACGAAAGTCATACAGGTCTGGAACAACATGACCATTCAGTTTGAAGTCACTGGTCACTACATTTACTTCAACTTAGACCTGTTTGAATCCTGTGTGTCCAGCCTGTTTCACTGAACAATGCCGCCCACTGTGTGTTCAGGGCCCACGGTTACTGCTCTAGGAGCGGGACAGGAGGTGACACAAAGCAGCTGTCTGAGACCACTAGTGTGGCAGGAAGTCCTGCCAACATCTGGTCCTTCTATTAGAGACCCTCGAGAACCAGACAGGGGACAGCAGGCAGACTCTAAAGGTGAGTGAAAGTATTGTTTCTGGTCATGAGGTTTGTGGCCACAAGGACATCACATTCTAACAACTGGGTAGGTAGCTATTAGCTAATAGTTCAATTATGGTTTAGACATTGAGGTCTTTGTGTATTTGAGGATAGAGGTATAAAATAGGAGAAATTACTTCCTCTCCATTGACTCTGGTGACCAGCACAGAGAATCTCCTGTTAGATAAGAATGTTATGCCAAACATCCTGATTAAGGTATTTGGGCCTGCAGTTGTGTGTGTTTACATGTTTACACACAATTTCTGTCTAAATACTAATTATGAGTATCAACATTTTCCAATTAGATTCAGTATGTTAACTTAGTAGCTGAATATTAAATTACTTTTACTACAGCAGTTTAATTTAGTTTATGTGAATTTTTTACATATACTAATACATTTTTTAAAGTGCCCCATTATGGATTTTTGAAAATTACCTTTCATGCAGTGTGTAACACAGCTCTAAGTGAATGAAAACATCCTGCAAAGTCTGAAAGTGCATTGTGTATAAAGTTATTGTCTCTCAAAAGAAAAAGTCGACTCTGAATCATTGAAGCGAGTCGTTTTTAAAAACAAATCCCAAACCATTAAATGTTGACGTCAACATTAAATATTAGTATATTTCCCACCCACTTGTTGGTCCTCTCGCGTTGGTCTGAATGAAAATGCAAATTCATTCTTTGCCACTAGGTGCAGTTTTTGAAACGGTAAAAATAGTTGTTTCCCCGGTAACGCTGTACACAATGTTGAAATTCGTTCTTTGACGCTGGTTTATAATTTTTTAGAGGTATGATAGATTTTTTTGTGGAAATTCTGTTAAATCACCGCAGATTAGCGTCACGCTACTTACGCACGGTTTTGAAAAAAATAATCCTTGAGCGAATCGTTTGGGAGTCGTTGAGCAAGTAAGGTAAAATAAACACATATTATAAGACAATGAAGGTGTTTTTTGACCTTGCATGTATGGCAACCTGTTGTTGGGGACTCTCAAAGCCAAAATATGAACGTTCATTACCCATAATAGGAGCACTTTAACATTCCATAGTGTAGAAATTGGCACTGGCTAATGTACTATAAACACTCATGAATTAACAATCAACAATATTATGTTTGTACATTAGCCTAGATTAATAAGTGATGCTGTTTATTGTTAATGCATGATACATTATGCATTAACTATTGGCACTGAGCTGAAACTTATTGTAATGTGTTAATCAAAAATCCACAAAAAATACCCTAAACTTGCTTTAATTGTTTAGGTAATTCCACAAAGTGTCTACAAACAGCCATAATCAACATTTAGGTTTTGTTTCAGTCTCAGTGGGTGTCTGGTTGTGCTCGAGGGACAATGTTGACCCTGTTCGGCCCTCCCGAGCAGAGAAAGACATCAATCTAATGTGAAGTGTTAAAGGAAATCCTGCGAGCGTGCTGTTGTTCAAACAGAGTCCATAACCCCTGAGAGTCATTCAACAGCTTTTATTTAACACAGAGAGCAAAGGTGTTCCCTTTCAACTTCAACATGGCGCTCAGTCACAAACCCCCCACCTGAGACTGATGAACTGACTTTCAGTCTAATATACACCTGTGAATATAGATAATTTGGCACTTTGCAATTTAAATGACTATTTTATCCCAAAAAAATAAAAAACAATCTGCAGTTAGGACATTGGCGTGTTGTGCAATTACATCTTCCATAAATTATCTTCCTTGTTTGCTCTCAGCCACATTATGGAAAATATTAATATAGTAGATTACTAGATTTATATCATGTCTGTATATATGGCCATGAGACAGGAGAAATGCAGTCAAATGCATCAAATTGTGTTGAGGAGAACCTCACTTTTTTATATTTTTATATTTTAATATTACAGTTGTAGTCAATACACAATTGACATTCCACTTGTGAAAACTGGGTTGTTAAAAACTTTAAAGCAACTGGGCAGTAAAGGACCTATGAAGCAGCCTTTAATGTGATATAATATAATATAATTTATTTGTATTAAGATTATATATTATATAATTTACAATTTTATAATAATATATATTTATTTAATAAGTGTAACTAATTTCATTTAGTTTGAGTAACTGTTAATGCACAATCATAATGACAACATAATCATCATTCAGTTGCATTCAAACTCACCCGATGTATTCTGTCCTTTCTCTTGTCCATGCACACACATCTGAGCTGAAGCTTTTACTTGAGTATTCCACTGTTTATAAGTGAGCTTTCTGTGTAAATGAGACTGCATTCAAGTAGGAAAAAAAACTCAAAGAAGGAAGGAAGAAAAAGGAAAGGTAAATTCTCCTAGAGAGTGTGTTTACCTATTCAAAACAGTTCAAAAAAGTCACTGGAGGTAAAAGGTGATCATAACGCTGTGTGCGGATGCATACTGGAGCTGTACTTCTCTTTATAACCCATGTCAGGAGGACGCTGTGCCATGGAAGCTGGAATGTGACAGAGAAGGCAAGAGGCAGAAATATTCACCACATTGACGGATACAGACGAGTCAGAATGGAACTCTGGAGAGCAGTGAGTATAAAAAGAAAGAGAAAGAGGGAGGTCTGCAAAACTGAGAGAGATAGAGAGAGGGAGGGAGTCTGGAAAAGAAGGAGAAGGAGGGGGATGGTTGGACGACTAGTAGAGAACACGACATGACATGGGAATTTCATTCAGCCTGGACTTGGAATCTGCCTTTTAACTTTTGCTGGGAATTCTGCCCTGAGGCTCTCTGGAAAAAAGCATTTTTGTACACGTGTATGCGTGTGCATGTGTACAGGAGTGAAATTCATAGAAAATTCATGTTCATTAAAATGCATGACCATCAAACAGCCATGAAAGACACAAAGTGGCCACAGAATATATTAGTACACATAAGCCACAATTAATAATGTATGAATTTCTTTGCAGTGTATCAAAATATAAAATCAAGTGGCTTTTATTTGAAAGAAGAACAGCACAAGTGCACTTTTGTGTTTGCAAGGTTTTAATAAAAAAACAATAGATATGCTGTTGAAAATTATAAGTATTGTGACACTTTCTAGTTATGAAATGTTAGTGCATCATGTTCATAGTTTTTGTGTGAAATATGTGTTTTTGTGTGTGGGATATGTGTGTGATTTTGGGGGATGTGGTATATTTTTAAAGTTTTAAAAAAATAAGAATTAAGACACTTATTTAGCAATGTTGAATTAAATTGATCAAACGTTACAGTAGACATGTTTGTTTTTTTGTTTTTTGTTTTTAAATACGTGATGTTCCTTTGAACTTTCTCTTAATAAAAGAATCCTAAAAAACATATAGCAGTTTTCAAAACATTTTACTGACCCTAAACCTTTAATTTGGCATTGTTATATTCACTAAATGTGACTTTAGGACCAAAAAAAATCATTTGTTTACAGATGCCACTTGAAATGTTATTAAATGCAATTAAATTCATAAAAAAATTTTAAACGTGGCTTACGTTTCCAAATGCTGCATGACTGTATTAAAAAAAAAAAAAAAAAAAAAAAGTTTAATGCTTTTAACTCACGTATGTCCATATAAACAATGAGCATTCCCATGACCTTTGAGCACACTCACTAAGCCGAGTTTGTTGCTTTTATAGACCATAAAAGCTTTAGATAGTCTTTGACCTGTCTCCCCCTCCCAATGTGACCATCTTCCTCTAATCTGATAGGAACCACTAGCTGTCTGTCTGTGATTGAGACTTGAGCTTTTGATCGCTCAGCCTGATCTTCTAACAACTCCACCACCACCATCCATGAAATGATCAAAGTCAGTTTATAATTATAAATGTGACAGGACAGAACTATGGTTAAAAACAAACAAAATCACTAATGAACAAAGTCTGAAATGTGATCTGAATCAATGTTGAGATAAGGAAAGTGACAAAAAAATGTTCAAATTTGCACAACAAAGTGTAGTTCCAATATTGCATGAGAGCGCATGATCAAAGAGTAGCACAGTGTTGTCATATCTCAAGTCAAAATGTCTATTGATAACCTGACTAGTTAATAGCTGGTAATAAAGCTATTCAAGTAGAGATAACCAGTTATAAACAAACAATGGAAAACAATGAGCTCTGTATACATTGTTGTCTTGCCTGTCTTTTATTTTCAATTCTCAACAGGTTGAAAAACACTGCCACTATTAACTAACCAGTTAAACTTAATGGGGCCGTCATGATTAAGAAAACCTCTTTTCCCAGGGAAGGTAATTAAGCATTTAATGGACATGTTAATAGTTCACCAACAGCACATGAGACCACGTGATCGAATAAAAGCAGAGAGACAGAGCTGTGCTCTGCCAGATGAGATCTACAGATTCTGAAGGCACATTATGTAGCAGAGCAACTGAAGTCCAAACTCACTCATGGAGATGATTTGATTAGCGTGATTGTTCAAAAGCTTTACATAACGCTGGAGCATCTCCGGGAAAAAATAATCAGGAAATCATTGCCGGGCTAAAGATTACATCTACAGCAAAAACCATATTGATGAAGCACACAAAGTGAAAATAATATACGAAAAAAAATCTATGCATTTAACTAAACTATGTAAAAATGCTTTTATGGTCTACACCGGTAAAAACACTGAAACATTATGACTTACCAGCTTTGCAATTCAAAATGAACTTTCCAATGTATATAAGCATAAAACACATCCTTAACTACATCCCATCCCCCTGTTGTGTTCCTGCTGAAACAACGGGCGTAAGGGTCTGCTGAAGCAGCACAATTCATCCAGTGCTGGCCTTTATTGCCCTGCTGCCCAGAGTCAACAAACCAGGGCTGATGGGGTGTGCCTGCATTTGACACAGAGCCTCAGCACTGGAAAAATCACAATATGAAACTGTATACCGCATGCATTATGATAGACCTATAGAAAAACATATTTGACTCTTTCTTTTCTAAGAATCGCTTAACTCGAAGAGCTGTAAAAAGAAAAATTGAAAAAAGGTACTTTATGATATGTTGCCATATGGTAACAGCATACAGTAGTGGATCTAACTTAGAATAAGTGTAAGTTTACTTATAGTTAATATTTTTCCTCATAAATGTTGTTTGTGTTGATTCAGTTGGTGCTATTATAAGCTTTAACACATTACTTATAATTGACACCTTATACATACTTTTCCAACAACTTTTGCTTTTATTTATTTCATTCTTTTTTTGCTGAATAATGGTTTATATTTTTTTAATTTCATTACTTTTTCATTAATATTATTTAAATTGCAAATTTATACAGTTAAAACAAATATAATAATGTATGTCATGTATCATAAAACACTGACATAAAACCAAAAACATTGCAATTCATGAAAATTCAGCATTACGCATCTTATGAGAGGAAGACTATAAACATGAGCACCCCACCCCCATCCCCCCACCCCCCCATAATCCTTGAAAGATCACCCTTTTTATGTATGAAACTTCACAAAGCAGAATTTTCGACTGCAGGAAGAGCCAGTTTTGCCCTTTTCTTTTTTACCTTGCTGTAGAATTTGGCCGTGCTCACTGATGTAACATTACATGTCTTCATATTTAATCAAAAGTACAATTTACATTGCCAACGAATATGGCCGAGCTCCCTGACGTAAAATTACCTATATTCATATTTAATCAAAAGTAAAATTGGCATTTAAATTTGATTATATCCCTATACAAATTCCATTAACATACGTCTAATCAACATTATATCACTAGTATTAATGTTGTTAATGTTACAGCTTAACAGATTGCAGCTGACATTGCTAGCTAGCTAAACTATTGCAATAATGTCATTCCACTATTGGCAACACATACATTTGAACGATTTACCAAAAACTATTTTCATAAAAACTTTTTTGAGAGTTGAATATGTCATCATAACATCATAACAGTGATGATTTTTTTTTTTTTTGTGGAAGTGACACGGACTGGTCCTTGTTTGTTACTGACATTTTAGTGTGCTTTCAGCAACTACCGACAAGAGATCGCAGTCTGTTAGAAAACACATGTCATGTGTCTTAACCAAAGCACATCATTGGCTAAACTAAGGTCTTCTCTTTCCAACAAAAAACAGAGAATGTTCTCTTAAAGAGACAGTGGCAAGGGAATTAACACAAAGAGTATGTTACCATGCGGTAGAGGGTTGAATACATTAATACAGTGCATCCACAATTAGAAGGGCTTTAGGGGCCGTTTACATGACAATTTTTTCAGCCAAAAATGGGAAACTTTTATTCATTTTGCCTGTTCGTTTACATGACAATGGCACTTTGGGGACTGAAAACACATATTTTTAAAAACGGGTTTCAAAGTGCAAGTTTTTGAAAACGCCACCATTGTCGTTTCCATGTAAACATTCAATACAGGAATCTTTGAAAACGGTGACATCTTGCGCATGCATAGTAATGTATTAGGTATGTAGACATGCACAGTACGTGTCGATTTTAAAGGCAAGCACGAACATACATACACAACAATGGCGGAGTACATGGTACTGTTGTTGCTGCTTTAGAGTTTGCTAACGCTTCTTCAACATACAACATATAATCGTCACTTCCCTACAGGTACTGTTTACTAACAAGGTGACAGCGCCAACTACTGGCCTGGCATACGTAATAAGGCGTTTTTAGCCATTTCCATAGATATGTGTAAACGCTTATCGTTTTGAAAACGTTGTCGTGTATTTGTGAAACTTTTTAAAAGGGCAAGGGAAAAACTTTTCCATTTTTGACTACATCGTTGTCATGTTTGTAGCCTTAATCAGTGTTCAGTTCAAGTGTGTGGGTTATAGCATTGATTATTTTCATTCTTCTGTGCATCACACAGACAAAAAAAAAAAAAAAACATTTTGATGCCAATATATTTAATCAATTTAATAGTGTAACTACATACAGAAAATGCATTTGAGGTTGACCTACCTGCAGTTTGCCTTCTGTGATACTAAAGAAAAGTAAGATTTATTATTGTGGAGAGGATACCTATTAATAAAGTAGAAGTTAGCAGCCACAAGGACATATTTTCAGTTCAGTTAGTACATAAATCCTCACAGTTGTTTTACTGTACTAGGAAATGGGACACTCTACAGACTAATAAAACTTTGGAATGTGACAGCATTTAAAAATGTTTTGTGTGTGATATAGAACTTTGTATCCATAATATATGCTAGATTATATGTGATCCTGCAAAACAAAACCAGTCCTAAGTCGCACAGGTATATTTGTAGCTATAGCCAACAATACATTGTATGGGTCAAAATTATCGATTTTTCTTGTATGCTAAAAATCATTAGGATCCATGAAGATATTTTGTAAATTTTCTACCGTAAATATATCAAAACTTAATTTTTGTTTAGTAATATGCATTGCTAAGAAGTTAATTTGGACAAATTTAAGGGGGATTATGTTGAGGAAGGAGAATTGATATAAAAGTGAATTTTTGTGTTGAAGTTTGAAATTATGGTGTTACAGTTCTCCATTTTTTGTTGAAATCAAAAGTCTAATTTATGATTGGAAAGCTTATATTTATGATGTTGTAAAAATCTTAATTTCAAAAAACCTGGGCCTGGAATGAACAGTTGTATTTCTATTAACTGACTAAGATTAATATATACTGTGAGAAATGTATTGTTTATTGGTAGTTGAAGTAAGATAATGCAATAACTAATGCGAACCAATGGGAGCTTATTGAGTTTTACATTATTAATATTAATAATTACAAAATAAAAATGTGCATCTTGTGGGGGAAAAAATGCTGCCAACAAAGTGCTTGGAGATGAAGCTATTTTGGTCTCATGACAGGCTGCCTGAACAATGCCCACCCAAGCATTTATATGCCCTATTTCCTACTTTTCCTGCTGGCTATGTCTGCTTTCACATGAAATGTCTTGGTGATGCTTTTCTTATTCATATGACATTAGCTGAACATCTTTAAAAACTCTCACTTTTAGAAATACACAAGAAAAATAATATTGCCTTTAAAACCACTGAATAAAATAATTTAATGAATTATTTAAATGTGCGTTTACATTATATTTAAACGTATATAATATACACAAACATTCACACTCATGTTTAAATCTGTGAACATATATAAGAGATAGATGAGCATAATTTACTTGTTCCAAAATGTGTATATAAAAGCAATCAAATAAACAAAGAGATTAGGATTTAGAGCAGCACTAGATGTAGAGTTACTTTAACAGTGCTTGACATTTGGAGTCCTGCTCTGGTTGCCTCCAGATAGCGTGTGTTAGCATAGAGTTGACAGTACAGTCGGAGTGCATTAGACGTGAGTGCCCTTAACTCTCTCCTGTCTAACAGCCTCGCCAGGAGACACACAATTAATCACATCCTTTTGGCATGACACAAAAATATGGACTCTGTGAAGCTAGCAGACAAATATTACCTCAGTGTACAGTGGGGCTCAGAGTCACATTGAAGAGCTGGGATTCAGTTTAAACCTGGTAGTAAACAGAACATTAAGGATTTGAAATATTAAAAACAAAGAAGGGTTGAGATGCTGCTGGAACATAGTAAATGTTTCAATTCAACTTTTTTATAAAAATGCAAAATACAAGTATATATGTTTATTTCGTTTCGTTTTTTCTTTTCTTTTTTGTTTTCATTTTACTCTTAAAGGGATAGTTCATCTTTAAAAAAAAATAAAAATCTGTCATCATTTCTGCACCCTTAAGATGTTTCAAACATGTCTGAGTTTCTTTCTTCTGTTAAACAAAAGAATATCATGGATGTCAATGGCTACCGCCAACTATTCTTCAAAATACATTATTTTGTGTTCAACAGAAGAAAGAAATGCATACGGGTACTTGAGGTATAAGTAAATAATGACAGAATGTTCATTTTTGATTGAACTATCCCTTTAAATGTCTTGTTTGCTTATAACATGCTCTTTGGATTCTTTGGGAGTCATCTTCAGAACTGATGCAAAATGCTCTCTGTACGATGTAATGGTAGAAATAGGGCTGATGATATAATTCTACCTTGTGACTCATAAGATGGAGAAATCCAATAGGAAAGCAAAGTTCAGGATGAGGCGAAATATATGTATTCAGCAACTCCCATTAAAATGTTCAGCCTTTGTTTTTACAAAAGTTGAAATCTGAATCTGTTTAAGTCATTAGGAAGGAATACCACCCCCTCCTGACAGAGACCGGAAAATTTGAATCCCCATCAAACTATACCCCTGGGATAACCTCTGTAGTAATTTTGTGTAACCAAAAAGACATGAATGAATCAAGAGAGGCACAACAAGGATCAAATGCCTCTGCCTGAGGGAAGGAAGACGAAAGGAAAATAATTTTAGTTTTATGAGACCCCGTCTAGTAGAAAATAAGTACTTGGATCCTAATATGAACACCTAATTCAATTTGAGAATGGATGCCAAATCCTAGCCTTTGCTCCAGATCTACTTTTCATTTGGTTTTTAGACCATTTGATCACCAAGTGTACATGTACAGTCCAGAGTTGGCATCTAACGTACATGCCATTGCAAATCCTGGATCAGAGCTTTTGAACTGCAAACCTAAACTTAAGAGAAAAGATCTTTGGGGTAAGAAGGTTCAAGTCAGGGACATTTTAGGTTAGTTCATTATACAGAAACTTTAAATGCAGTGAAACTTCTTAATGAGAACATTTCCCTATCAAAAGGTAACTCCCATTGCATCGTCGTTTGCCGACTGCTTGGGGAAACTCCTGTTTACTCTATTACTGAAGCCTGATTGGTTAACATTGTAGATGCACAAACCAATGACGCTCGAGCCCGCCAGAAGGGGTGGAGCCGACCGCTATATAAGTCGGCTCGGAGCGCCATCTCATCAGAATCTTCTCCTTCAGTGATGAGACCATCTATTCACTGAGTCTGCAATAAAGAAGCCGAAGAAGGAAGAAGCTCAAACTGCAGCTCGCCACCCTAGAAGAGTCCTGGCAGTGGAAGAAGCAAGAAGACTTGCCCTGCGGCTATTCGGCTGGTAGGAGCAATTCCTGAGCAATTTCTCTGCAACGTTTTTGCAAATGTCGCACCACGAGTGTGGCTCGTGCAGGGAATCCTGCATGATTCAGAAGGGCAGTGAGTGCGTGACCTGTCTGGGCAGTTCACTGAGATGGAATGATCTCACAGAGAGCATGTGAAAGCAGCCTGTCTCAGAATGCTCTCACAAAGAGCATGAGTCTCGCTCTTCTCCACTCGCGAATCACCTTTTTAAATGAAGGCAGCCCCACTCTCCTGTTTCTCCTCTCTCAGCGAGCTCAGAGAAAGCAACAGTGCAGTCATGGAGCTGAGCAACCGGGTTTGAATGATCTCATGCCAGCAAGAGCCCACATGCTCATTCTCCCCTGGCACTTTGATCCGCTGGTGTGTGTTTTGCACATGAGGTCAGTGCCCCTCTTACATCGAGTGGCTCAATCCCTCTAGGCAGATCAGAGTAGAATGCTGTCACCAATGATTTAGATCACTGACAGCTTCACATTTATGTGTACGTCACTGAGGCTGCGCTCACTGAGACTTTCACAGACGAAAGCACGAGTTTGTCACTGCATCGCTTGCAGATCCCCTTCTTCAATGACGGATTCATGCAGCACTTTGATTTGCTAGTGTGTTTACACATGAGGATCATCAACACCGCTCATCTAACAAGCGGTTTGATCTTTTTAGGCAGATTAAAAGAGAATGCTGGCAGCTTCAGATTAGACGTATCTGGTCCATGCCCACTCGTTGCGCTCACGGGGACTGGCTGCTTGCACTGACAAAGCATTGAGTCTAGCAAAGCAAACTTTTGAGAGGAAAAGGAAAGGATCAGTTCTCCCTGAGGCCGGAGCTTCATCGAAGAAAGCTCAAGCTCGCTCTCCATCCTTCCATTCAACACTGAGCGAAGGAAATTCTACTCAAGCTGGGCACATCCTTCTCATTCAGCACGTGCCCAAGCAAACTACCACTGTGATAGTGGACCCACAAGAGCAATTCTCCTCTCCTCACACTGCGCATGCCAGTTCCCCGCCCCTGTGCTGTGAACTGCCATTAATAGGAAAGCCAACCCCGGCATGTCAAGCTGGATTCTAAAAACCATGGGACAAGTTACTCGCTCCAGTTCACTCACAGGCCACCTCGCTTCAGAGGTATTATTCACACTTCGGTACGGGAAAATGCATGTTCTTCGGTCCGAAGTACATACACTGCTTGCAAAGGTGCCGTGGAAATGGTCCCCTTAGTGAACAGCGAGTCAGGTTATACAGCTGTTACTTCCTCATTCCTAAGAATGGGTGGGCTCAGACCAATACTCAATCTCAGACATATGAACTGGGCTCTCTTGCGACGGCTTTTCAGAATATTAACTTTAAATAGATCCTCACGCAAATATGCCCGGGGACTGGTTTCTGTCTGTGGATCTAAAAGATGCTTACTTTCACATCCAAATAGCGCTCCGACACAATATATTTTTGAGATTTGCTTTGAGGAAGTGGCCTAACAGTTCATGGTCCCTCTATTTGGACTGTCCCTGGTCCCTTTCACTTTTGCGAAGTGTGTAGACACAGCTATTTCCCCTCTTGAGACTGATGGGATTCCGCTTTTTTAACTACCTCGACTACTGGCTGAATCAGAGGTCGACCTCTTTGCCTTCGAAGACAACTATCACTGCCCAACCTATTTTTCAAGACAGCGGGATGCTCTGGCCCACGATTGGCCCAACACCCGCCTTTATGCCTTCCTTCCGATCGCCCGTCTACCCCAGGTTATCAGGCGAGTCAGGGACACAAAGTGCTCTCTCCTCCTCATGGTCCCTCTCTAGAGGAACCAAGTCTGGTTTCCGGAGATGATCCAGCTGCTATCTGACGTGGTCAATACCACTCAGGAGAGACCTTCTCTCGCAGGCGCAGGGCAAGATTAGCCATCCCCAGCCAGAATGCCTCTATGCCCTCAAGTGGTCAGTCTTCAGTGACTGGTGTTCAGCACGGAACCAGGATCCGGTATCATGTGACGTGTCCCACGTGCTAACCTTTTTGCAGGAGCTGCTGGATAAGGGGCCCACCCCTTCCACGCTCAAAGCCTATGTGGCAGCCATCATGGCGAATCATTCTCTTGAGGCTGGCCGGACAATTGGCAGGAACGACTTGGTCATTAAGTTACTTAGAGGCGCTCAGTGGTTAAACCCTCCTCGCCCTAGAGTGGTGTCAGTATGGGACTGGTCTATAGTCCTGAGAGCTCTCAAGGGCTCCCCCTTTGAGATGCTTCAAACAGCCAGCTTAAGGGTCATGACACTTAAAACCGCCCTGCTTTTGACCATGGCGTCAGTCAAGCGAGTAGGGGACTTGCAAGCCCTGTCTGTCAGTGCTTCCTGTCATGAGTTCGGACCCAACGACTGTAAAGTTGTTCTTCAACTGCACAGCGGTTATGTGCCGAAGGTGCTCTCAACTCCATTTAGAGCCCAGGTCATTTCCCTTTTCGCCTTCCCTGGAATGGATGTCGAACAAGGTCCCAACACTGCGAGTTTACATTTAGTGCTCAGAGTCTTTCAGACATTCAGGGCAGCTTTTTGTTTGGTTTGGAGGTCTCTCTAAAGGGCTGCCTGTCACAAAACAAAGACTATCTCACTGGATAGTAGATGCTATAGCTCTGCCTTATGTCTCAGCTGGCTTACAATGCCCTTTAGATGTGAGGGTCCATTCCTCCAGAGGAATGACCTCCTCTTGGGCCTGGTCCAGTGGAATCTCTAATGGGGTGATTTGTTAGGCAGCTGGCTGGTCGTCGCCATCTACCTTTATTAGATTCTACAATTTGGATGTCCCTGCCCTGCAGGCGCGGGTATTATTAGCCTAATGCTTACTCCCCCGCCCCCTCAGATGGGGAGAGTTATCTCAAGTAGACCTTAGAACGTTCTCGGGTCTCTTTGTGGCTCAGGCCTATGGAGCCCTTGCTGAGTGTTCCTGGGCTGCATCTGCTTATAGCACGGTGCTACTGGATACATTCCTTAAGCAGTCGTCAAACAAGGATGCAACGGGAGTTACCTTTCGATAGGGAACGCTCCAGTTACTACTAACGTAACTTAAGTTCTCTAAAATAAAGGACAGGAGTTTCCCCAAACAGTCATCAAACAATGATGCTTTTATATCAGGGAACCAAGGTTACGTGAGTAAATGGAGAATTACTTGTCGTTATGAATTCCCTATTGAAATTTTTTTTATGTTTTTTAAAGAAGTCTCTTATGTTCACCAATGCTGCTTTTATTTTTTTAACTATACAGTAAAAATAGTAATATTGTGAAATATTATTATAATTGAATTTTTTCTATATGAATATATTTTTAAATGTAATTTATTCCTGTTACAACAAAGCTTAACTTTCAGCATCATTACTCCAGTCTTCAGTGATACACGATCTTGCAGAAATCATTTTAATATGCTGTTTAGCTATTTAAGACACAATATTGAAATTTACAGTTGTGCGGCTTAATATTTTAGTAAAAACTATGATGCATTTCAGGATTCTTTGATGAACAGAAAAGGCATTTATTTGAAATACAAATCTTTTGTAAAATCAAAAATGTCATTTTAATATACCCTTGCTGAATAAAAGTGTTAATTTCTTTAGAAAAAAATAATAATAACTTCACCTTATTTTTCCCCAGGTTTCCCATCCAATGTTATAACACATAACATGACAAGTTTTTACAAATGTGACCAAAAAACTGCAACATTTGAAATGTGGAGTTGCAGTTGGAAAATGTACATGTTGGATGCATATTTGATATTTGAGAATATATTCAGCTCTGAGACCATCAGATAAGCTACAGAACTGTAACTGAAAAAGTTATGGAAGAAGACATCAAACAGGTGTTTCACTGTTAATTTTATTTAAAGTTGTTAGTTGAGAAAGCGGAACGAGATGCTGCGCTGCTCAGCGCATTGGGAAACGTCTTGTTCATGACCAGCTGTGAATAATGTGTGTAACACGTCGATAGAATTGACCCGGCGGTAATATAGCCTAGGTTGATGACGTCATCGGAGCGCGCCCGCAACACGGGGCTATAAATAGATAAGCCACAGGTGCATCAACAGGACATTTTGTCTGAAGAGCAGTCCTGGGACATATTTCAGTACGGCAGCGCAGCGCAGCATCTCGTTCCGCTTTCTCAGGGAACAAGGTTACAGCTAAGTAACCGGGAACGTTCCCTTTCGAAAGCTTCAGTCGATGCTGCGCTGCTCAGCGCATTGGGTACGAGAATACCCACGCCGCCGTGCTTGAAAATGTCTGGACCCCTAAGGTTGTGCAGGTGTGCTACCAAACCACAAGAAGGCCTCAGACATTAGCTTGTGATGTTGACTCAAGGACATGAGAGCCCGGAGTAGCATGGACATCCAAACTATAAAATCTTATGAATGTGTGCAGAGAGGACCAACCTGCCGCATCACAAACCTGTTGTAAGGGGGCACCCCTTGCTAAAGCACTAGAGGAGGCGACCCCTCTTGTGGAGTGAGCTCTAAGACCTATAGGCGAAGCTTGACCGTGCGCCTCATAAGCCAAAGCAATAGCATCCCTGACCCAGTGAGACATGGTCTGCCTGGTGGCAGCTGCTCCTCTGTTACCACCACCATAACAGACGAACAGTTGCTCCGACTTACGCCACTGGCTAGTGCGGTGGACGTAAGTCTGAAGAGCACGGACTGGACACAGTCTATAAGATTTCTCCTGCTCCGGCATTGTGAACGGCGGAGGGCAGAAGGCCTCTAGAATGACCGGATGTACAGCCGAAAACGGAACCTTAGGCAGGGAAACAGGATGAGGATGCAAAATCACTTTCACGCTCCCTGGGGCAAAGTCTAAGCATGATGGTGAGATAGACAGAGCCTGCATATCCCCAATTCTCTTCAAAGAATTTATTGCCATGAGAAAAAAACATTTTTAGAGTTAGAAGTCTAACAGATGCTGACTCTAAAGGTTCAAAGGGGGTTTCAACCAGACCCTCGAGAACTATAGCTAAGTCCCAAGAAGGCATCTTTGTTTTTACTGTAGGCCTCAGTCGTCTGGCCCCATGAAGAAAGCGAGAGAGCAAAGGGTGTCTCCCGAGTGGCATCCCGTCAATCAAGGCGTGGCAAGCTGAAAGAGCAGCCACATAAACCTTAAGAGTAGCAGGGCATGTGCCTGTTGACAATTTCTCTTGCATGAAGTCCAGAACTGAAGCAATATGGCAGTTGACTGGATCTACATTGTGTACCACACACCACCTGTCAAAGACACCCCATTTACTGGCATAACTGTGTCTGGTGGAGGAAGCCCTAGCACTAAGAATGGTATCAATAACACCCGGCGAAAGCCCTGTGTTCCTCAGTTGGTACCCTTCAGGGGCCAAACATGAAGATTCCACAGGTCTGGCCTGGGATGGAATATCGTGCCCCCTGCCTGAAACAGAAGGTCCCTCCTCTCCGGAATCGCCCATGGCGAGCCGTCGAAGAGAGATATTACCTCCGAGAACCATACCCTGTTCGGCCAACGTGGTGCTATCAGCAAGAGGCAAGACCCTTGTTGGCAAACTCTGAAACTGGAGGAAACGCATACAGGCGCATTTTGGGCTATGTGTGCGCCATTGCATCCAGACCCAGGGGGGCTGGGTGACTCAAAGAGAAGTAGAAGGGACATTGCGCTGTCTGATGGGAGGCGAAGAGGTCCACCTCTGCTTCGTAAAATTTTTCCCAAATCTGTTTCACTACCTCTGGGTGGAGTTTCCATTCCCCTGTCGGTAGTGTCTGTCTGGACAGTAAATCCGCTCCCACATTCAAACGCCCCGGAATGTAAACTGCCCTGAGTGACAGGAGCTTGTCCTGGGCCCAAAGAAAAATCTGCCTCGCTATCTTGTTCAGATTGCATGAGCGCAGACCCCCCTGGTGATTTATATACGAGACTGTTGCTGTGTTGTCCACCTGTACTAGGACATGACAGGCTCTCAAATGATGGAGGAAATATTTCAGAGCCAGAAATACGGCCATCAGCTCGAGGCAATTGATGTGCCAATCGAGCTGATGACCCCCCCATTCCCCTTGAGCTGGGTGGCCATCCAAGACTGCACCCCAGCCCATCAGGGAGGCATCTGTCGTTAGCAGTCTGCGACGACATGGTGCCCATAGAGTGGGACCCAAGGCAAGGAACCGAGGTCTGAGCCACAGAGATAGTGTACGAAGTCCGCGGCGCGTCACTTTTATTTGCCTTTAAGGATTGGCTCTTGGATGAAATCCTCTGGCTTTTAGCCACAACTGAAACGGTCTCATGTGCAACAGCCCCAAAGGAATCACCGTGGATGCTGAAGCCATGAAACCTAACATCTTTTGATACTGACGAACAGTGCGATCCTGGCCTAGACTGTCCTTGCTCATGGTCTGCTGAATGGTCTCGATCTGAGCGGGAGACAGTTGTGCCCGCATCGTGATCGAATCCCAAACGATCCCAAGATAAGTTGTTTTCTGGGCCGGACAGAGAACACTCTTCTCGCTGTTGAGTCTCAACCCCAGAGAAACTAGATGAGCTAACACGATGTCCCTGTGTTGTAGCGCAATCTCTCGCGATTGTGCTAGTATCAGCCAATCGTCGATATAATTCAAAATGCGAATGCCCTGGAGTCGTAATGGAGCCAGCGCTGCATCCATGCATTTTGTGTACGTGCGGGGTGATAAGGCTAGGCCAAAAGGAAGAAACCGAAACTGGTATGCTCCGCCCCCGAAAGCGAACCTCAGGAATTTCCTGTGTTGTGGCAAAATTTCTATATGAAAATATGCGTCCTTCAGATCGATCGTGATGAACCAATTGCGATGCCGAATTTGCGACACGACCGTCTTGACGGTTAACATCTTGAACTTGAGGGCTCCGATTGTACGGTTTAAGCCTCGAAGATCCAAGATTGGACGCACTCCCCCACCCTTTTTGGGAACTAGGAAGTATCTGCTGTAATAGCCCTACTCTCTTCGTGGAAGAGGAATATGTTCTATGGCCTCTTTGCCCAGAAGAGTTTGTAGCTCTTGAGACAGTACCTGCATCAGCTCCGGTTTCACGGAAGTGAGAGATGACGAATAAATTGGATCCTGTATCCTATCCGTACTGTGCTCAACACCCACGCAGAAATGCCTGGCAGAAGTTTCCACGCTGCCAGACTCTCTGAGAGTGGTACCAATTTCAATACTTCCTTTTGCGGGGATGTTAGATGTTCCGTGTCCTGAATGACGGCAGGAAACACTGGAACATCTAATATCTCGCTGGAAACCCCCGCCCCCCGAGGCACAAGAAACGGCGGGGATGGAGGGGTTTTGTGAGGGTAACGGGGCGGGGCGAAAAAGCTCTTGAGCGCGCACCACCCCGTGAGGGACTACCCCCACCAGCACGGGCGCCAGAGCGTCAGGACTTCTTCTTCTTATCAATGAAAGTCCTGAGGTATGGCTTGGGAGGTTGCTGAGCACGGCGAACCTGTCCCCAATCCCTACAAGGGGGAGCATGGTCTGCCACGCTCTGCTTTTTAACCTCCCTGGTTTTTGAAGGACCGGGGCGAGGCTGCACATTAAGCCACAGATGCCTCTCCGTGCTGACTAAAGCTGACATCGACCGGCCAATGGCACGAGCCGTCTGCTTGGTCGCCCGGAGAGACAAATCTGTGGCCCGACGAAGCTCAGCTAATGCTTCCTCGTCGATTGTACTGCCCACACTCAAGTCCTTCAACAGGTCAGCCTGGTATGCCTGTAACACTCCCTTGCCTTAGCACCAGCCTGACCTGCAGCTTGGTAAGCTTTAGTGGGGAGAGTAGGTTTCTTCACCGAGGATGCAGATTCAGGCGAGAGATAGCTCGCAAGCGACTCTTCAACCCGAAGCATCTCCGAATACCCCCGCGACTTTGCATCCACGATAGTTGAAAAAGTCAACGTCGAGGGCACAAAGATGTGGGAAGTATACGGCGACAGAAACCTATCCTCCAGCTTACTACGTTTGGGGGTCTCTTTTTTTTTTTTTTTTTTTTTGCGAGTAACCACCTCGAGCAGATCCTCGACCAATTTCCTCTTGCGAGAGGAACGTTCAGAGGCGGCCTGCTCATCGCCCGAAGACCCAAGAGATATATCATCCTCCTCATGAATTGAAGAAGCACCGAAGCGCGCTTCGAGATCACGAGAGAGGATGCGTGGATCTGGTGACACCGTAAGCGAAAGGGACGGGCCCGTCGCTCGCTCATCACGCAGACCCGCACGAGAGCCCTCCGACGAAAAGGTGGGTGTGGTCTGAAAATAGTTCAGACGAGCACGAAGCATCTTCACTGAGAGCAGTTCACAATGCTCGCACTCGCCGTCTCTAAAGCCAGAACAGCGTGCTCTTCCCCCAAACAAACAAAACAGTAATCATATGTATCCAGTTCATACATAGGACGAGATCATGGAGGAACACAACACTTACTGTTTCGTTGGCTCATCCTACGAAGATCTGTAGCAGACAAAAAGAATCTTCCTGACGCACACATGCACAGAATGATCTGAAGACAAAGACCTGTTGATGCACCTGTGGCTTATCTATTTATAGCCCCGTGTTGCGGGCGCGCTCCGATGACGTCATCAACCAAGGCTATATTACCGCCGGGTCAATTCTATCGACGTGTTACACACATTATTCACAGCTGGTCACGAACAAGACGTTTCCCAATGCGCTGAGCAGCGCAGCATTGACTGAAGCTTTCGAAAGGGAACCCCTGTGCAGGGCTTAAAGTTCTCCGGCACCGTGCCGGATATCCGGCGCAGCGTTTGGCTGCGGGGGAAAAAAAGTCGTCCTACATTTAAAAACACTTGTTGATATCACGCTGGAGTCCACGAGTTGGTCTACCAATGTATGAGAGGAACCCAGCTTTCACTCTCAACCAAACTAACTATGCAGTTTGGGTTGCTTAATTAACGTTCATATGGGAAAACTCACTTGATTTGTAACATAAATCATTTAAACCTATGTCTACACAGGAGAATACATAGCCTACACATATTTCTAAATATGCGATTTATTGTACATCGCGATTTCAAAATAAAAGTTTCTGACTTTGCATGTGGCCAAATATTAAAATTAAATGGATTTAAACGTCTTTTAGTTGAATGAAATGTAACATGGCCGTTGGCGCCCTATGCAGGTATTTGTTATAATATAGGCATACTGTATTAACATATGTTGTTCAATAAAACCATGTACTTGGTTTTGATACTTTATTTGAGGCCAATTATTATTTCCTCATCGTCACTTTATATGTAAATATAGTCATATTAAAGCCTGTTTTTCCACTTAATTCTATTTGAATTACATACATACATACATACATACATACATACATACATATATATATATATATATATATATATATATATATATATATATATAGCTGGTCATATAATTAGAATATCATCAAAAAGTTGATTTATTTCACTAATTCCATTCAGAAAGTGAAACTTGTACATTATATTCATTCATTACACATAGACTGATATATTTCAAATGTTTATTTCTTTTAATTTTGATGATTATAACTGACCACTAAGGAAAATCCCAAATTCAGTATCTCAGAAAATTTGAATATTGCTTAAGACCAATACAAAGAAAGGATTTTTAGAAATCTTGGCCAACTAAAAAGTATAAAAATGAAAAGTATGAGCATGTACAGGACTCAATACATAGTTGGGGCTCCTTTTGCCTGAAGTACTGCAGCAATGCGGCGTGGCATGTAGTCGATCAGTCTGTGGCACTGCTCAGGTGTTATGAGAGCCCAGGTTGCTCTGATAGTAGCCTTCAGCTCTTCTGCATTCTTCGGTCTGGCATATTTCATCTTCCTTTTCCCAATACCCCATAGATTTTCTATGGGGTTAAGGTCAGGCGAGTTTGCTGGCCAATTAAGAACAGGGATACCGTGGTCCTTAAACCAGGTACTGGTAGCTTTGGCACTGTGTGCAGGTGCCAAGTCCTGTTGGAAAATGAAATCTGCATCTCCATAAATTTGGTCAGCAGCAGGAAGCATGAAGTGCTCTAAAACTTCCTGGTATACGGCTGTGTTGACCATGGACCTCAGAAAACACAGTGGACCAACACCAGCAGACGACATGGCACCGCAAAACATCACTGACTGAGGAAACTTTACACTGGACCTCAAGCAACGTGGATTGTGTGCCTCTCCTCTCTTCCTCCAGACTCTGGGACCCTAATTTCCAAAGGAAATGCAAAATTTACTTTCATCAGAGAAAATAACTTTGGACCACTCAGCAGCAGTCCAGTCCTTTTTGAAGCGAGACACTTCTGACGATGTCTGTTGTTCAAGAGTGGCTTGACACAAGGAATCCGACAGCTGAAACCCATGTCTTGCATACGTCTGTGCGTAGTGGTTCTTGAAGCACTGACTCCAGCTGCAGTCCACTCTTTGTGAATCTCCCCCACATTTTTGAAGGGGTTTTGTTTCACAATCCTCTACAGGGTGTGGTTATCCCTATTGCTTGTACACTTTTTTCTACCACATCTTTTCCCTCCCTTCGCCTCTCTATTAATGTGCTTGGACACAGAGCTCTGTGAACAGCCACCCTCTTTTGCAATGACCTTTTGTGTCTTGACTTCCTTGTGCAAGGTGTCAATGGTCGTCTTTTGGACAACCGTCAAGTCAGCAGTCTTCCCCATGACTGTGTAGCCTACAGAACTAGACTGAGAGACCATTTAAAGGCTTTGCAGGTGTTTTGAGTTAATTAGCTAATTAGAGTGTGGCACCAGGTGTCTTCAATATTGAACCTTTTCACAATATTCTAATTTTCCGAGATACTGAATTTGGGATTTTCCTTAGTCGTCAGTTATAAACATCAAAATTAAAAGAAATAAACATTTGAAATATATCAGTCTCTGTGTAATGAATGAATATAAAGTACAAGTTTCACTTTTTGAATGGAATTAGTGAAATAAATCAACTTTTTGATGATATTCTAATTATATGACCAGCACCTGTATGTATATATATATATATCAGATTACTCACTTGTCAAAATAATCAGTACATTACTTGATTAGCAAAATAATCATTAGTTAAGCACTAGATTAGTTAAAACATTTGAAAATACAACTGCATTGTTTTACTTTTTGTGGTTAAAAGACAAATATTTTGTCATTTAAAAAATTCTTTAAGTATTAAAACATTGTCTCTTTCTAGTGAACCAAGTATCTGTATTGTGTCTCAGCTTGTGAGCTAAGTGTATTGTCACACCCCTAGTGTCTATGAGCGTGATAAAGCTCATCATTTTCCAAGTGCATGACATAGCTTTCATTCTTCAGGTCAATCATATATTCATGAAAAAAAAAAAGAAATCAGTTTGAATAATAAAAGGATAACTTTGCCATAGTATCCTTTCAAATGTTAAAGTTGGCACAGGCATTGCATTCTTTGCATGTGCTGCACTTTATTTGTACCATTTTGTTTTATTAGTTTATTTATTAGAATTTAAAAGATAATAACAATATTTTATATTAAATTCCTAGTATTTAATTTATCATTATTTCTTTTGAACAAAACAATTTCATAAATGTCATGTTTTAGATTGTAGGTCATCTTGTACCCTGTCAAAGACAAAGCTCATCAGCAAAACTTGATATCAAAAGCATCCTAAATGTTACACGTGTTTGCACTATACTGTAGTGAGTAACCTTTCTTGTTATTACTGTTTCAAATATCCCACCATAATCTGTAGTCTGAGCCTGTCAAGGTCTAATGGTAATGGCAGATACCTTACTAAATAGGTTCAATGAAAATCATTTTCTTTCCCTTTTTTTTTTTTGCCAAATAACCCCCACAACCCCCAAGCCCCAGAAAAAAGTGCAGTGTTTTTTTTTTTTTTTTTGCTATAACCTCTGCCTGTGTATCAGAATAAACCAACAGAGATCTCATCTGTCATGTGATATATCATTTAGCAGAACCTCTTTCAGCATGACAAAACACTTTACAGCACAGCTGATCGGGAATTCCTGATCATATTGATTCTGCTTTATCAGATGTTATTCAGCACTTCAAAACTCATGTGATATATCACATGACTGGTCATTTTGAACAGAGACTACTGTCAACCAACTGTTAAATGCAAGATAAATGTGGTTGGCCTTTTGTCTCAACAATTCTGCTTCCTGTTTCACAGTCTCACATCCATAACAAAACCTGATGATCATGTTATTCAGCATTCTTTGTGACCCTGGACCACAAAAGCAGTCACAAGTAGCATGGGTATATTTGTAGCAATAGCCCAACTATACATTGTATGGGTCAAAATTATAAATTGTTCTTTTATTCCAAAAATCATTAGGATATTAAGATCATGCTCCATTAAGATATTTTGTAAATACCTTTAATATATCAAAACTTAATTTTTTATTAGTAAAATGCATTGCTAAGAACTTCAATTCATTAAAAAAAAAAATTGACCCTTATGACTGCTTTTGTGGTCCAGGGTCACATTTGAAATGTTACAAAGAACATCTTACGTTGATACTAGATGCTTGGTTTAGTTGTACTTATTTCCAGGGTTAAATGACATTTTAAATCCCAGTTTTCAATGAGGACTTTTGAACTATACTTGCTTTATTCATTCCCCATTTAACAGATCTTTCCTGCTAGTTTTTCATCCGATTGTTAAGATTGCAAAGACCCACTTCAAGAGTCAAAGCACACATGAAAAAGATTATCTTTGGAGTGGAGCAATTCCACTGGGCTGATGCATACAGTTTCTCAAGAGGCTTCTGGTTGGCATTATGAGTTATGGAATCATTTCATGAAATATCTCACCATAGTAGAATCAAAGAGAATACTCAGTGAAACAAATCTCACAGTTCAGTGACGGACTTGTCGAGAGGTGCGAGATCTACCATTCTCACAGTGAGATATTCATGTCTGCACAGGTCAGTCAGTGACTGTAGTGCATCTCGAATGCTGAAATGTTCAGAGATCTGCGTCAAATGCTGAGGATCTCTATTGCCACACATATTCAAGAAGTAAATATGCTGTTATCATGTAAACATCTGTTGGACTGGCCTGTTAGACATGCATTCTGGATATGCAAGTTGTCTCTGAGGATCCATTCAATAAAATGCCATTGTTTGGTTTAGCAGTAATGATGTCATCCTCATAAACTGAAGCATGCACAGGAGGAAAACAAGCCACAACTAAACAATAAACCTATTTATTGAGGCTCTTGTATGACTTGTGTATCTACAGAAATTGTTTATGTTTTAAAAGAAGTCTCTTATGCTATTTCTTATCAGTGTTGATATGCATCTGTGCTGCTTAATATTACTGTGGAAATCATTATATACATTTTTTTTCAGGATTCTTAGATGAATAGAATGTTTAAAAGAACAGCATTTATTTGAAATAGAAAACGTTTGTAACGAAGATGTTTTCCAGTCACTTTTGTTTAATTTAAAACGTAGGCGTAACCTAGCAAAAATAAAAAACAAAAGAGATTCTTGATTTATCTTCTCACTGCAAAGTGAATTTGCATAAAAAGCATTTTATTCTCTTCCATTGCATTTATGGTAAACAGAAGTTCAAGCATATATATGCTTGATGTGAGAACCAGTGATGTTTGTTTTTGCGCATAGTTATACCATTCATTATTGAAATTTCTGGCTTCAAATCGGATGAAGCATATTAGATAAAGTTACATTTTTTGAAAAAAGTTTATCACTTTGTAGTTTTTGGAAGCATTATCTACGGAAGTAGCCTACTTTGCACTTGCATTATAGGCAGAGAGATGGATTATTTTTTCTAAAAAAAAGTCCACACTACATCTATAACAATAAATGCACAGAGAAACAATATATTTGGAATCACTTTCAGAACATTTTTTTCCCCAGCTGATGAACATCAGTTATACTGATGGCAGGACAGCTTCTCAGTTTCAAACATCTGCGAGAGTATTTTCTTGGAAGGCCGAGTTACTTCTCAACAGGAATTCTCCCGTTCATGGTGACTCTGAATGGTACGTCTCGGTCTAAGCCAGTAATATTTGATCCAAGGCAAGAATTATTCCAACTCCAGGAAACAGCTCTTTTGGGACATACGTTCCAGATTTGTTAGACCATAATATATGTGGCATGCATAAACAAGTACAGTGAGAACCATATATATCATTTCATAAAAATAATGACATTGAGGAATAGTAAAATTTAATTTTTTTCCTGACAGGAATAAATTACAGTTCTGACCAAGGTAAAGGAAAATGAAAACCATGTGAACCAAAATAAAACATTTTATTCACTCTACATACATATATCAAAGTGACTTAGCACCTTAAAAACATACAAAAACGTGCTGCCGACACAAGATGGCTGTTACTGGAGAGTTATTAACAGATCCTCACAATGATATGTTTCTGTTATAGTCCTAATACCGTCATCTGCCTTTATGTTCTTCAGGACAAACAGCACATCAGATAAAAGTTCCCTGGGGAGAGAAAAAAAAAAAAAAGTATTAGAACTATTAATACAAAATAATTTTACTCCCATATTATTCTGAAACATTTTATTATACATTTGAATCATTATTTAATAGCATAAATATTGTGAAAGGACTGCTGTGTAACTATACATTAGTCTGAGGTTCACTGTTGTACATTACCGAGTGCTGCTGGAGTCATTGTTGTCCTTAAATAAGGCATGAGCGGTCTGAAGCAGATGTCTGCTGAAGTTCTGCAGCTGAGGTAGTGACGATCCAATGTTCACATCAATAAACCATGATTCTGGAAAACAACCTGCCATCTTTTCAAAAGAATAAAAGTTAGTTTTATAATGAACTACTTTACTACCATTGAACTACCTTTATAAGAACAACCTAAAAAAAAAAAAAAAAAAAAACAGTAACCATGAGATTAGATTGATATTGTAAGCACAGGCACCTTTTTGCATTTCTGGATGGTGTGTTTTGGATCAGATTCGTTAAGAACAGTTATCATCAAGTAACGGTTGAGAAGTTTCTCCAACATCAGCTCTTTGAGAATATGTTCAGGAATCAAACCATCCCATAATGCCATGTTACCAAGCAACTGAAAAACACAAAGATTTCATATAACAATCAGCATTCAAACATAAGAAACATTTTACCCTAAACATTGGTTTGATTTCATGAACATAACAGTATATTACCGTCAAAAAGTTTGGGTTCAGTAGAATTTTTGTTTTTGAAGAACTCTTGCATATGGTTTTAAAAGAAGTCTTATGCCCACAAAGGCTGCATTTATTTGATCAAAAATACAGTACAAATAGCAATATTCTGAAATATTTTTACAATTTAAAATAGGTGTTTTTAAAGCTGAATTTTCAGCAGCATTCAATACTTGTAATTAATGCTGAATTAAAGTATTAATTTCTTAAAAAAAAAAAAAAAAAATCTTGAACCTAAACTTTTAAAATGTATAAGGAAACAGCAAGGGCATGTTAACATTCACAACATGACCAGAAGTGAAATGTCAAACCTTCACTGCTGACCAAAACTGTTTGTTCTGAAACTGGAACTGTGGGGACCGTTTATCCTCTAAAAACTTAGCAAAAAGCACAATGTCTTGATTAACTCTACAACAACTTGACAATCACACGCAAATCACATCTGAATGCAATAATAATCAAACGAAGCACACTAAGAGTTTTTAAAATGTTAATCAAAATATTAAAAACAACACAAATCCAGATAAAACTTACTTTTTTGGGTACAGCGGGACAAAGATGTCATTGTCTACTGCACTCCTTAACCTCTGAATAACTGCTTCTACAAAAGCCTGCAAGATGAAATCACAAGCTGGTTATATTAACTGACACTACATCCATGAAGTTACAAGTTTTAATACATCATAAGACAATACCTTGACATGTTTGCTTTGTTCACCATCAAATACAGAATAATCATCCTGTATTCTCTTACACAGTGTTGTGAGGGTTTGAGACTGCTGCGCAGACAGAGGGTCCCACACCAGCTCCACAAAACCTGCCAAAAACAAGCTACGTTTTAATAAGGTAATTAGTTCTGGTTTTCATTCTGCACTTCTAAACGAATGACAGCATTCAGACAGCCAGAACAAGACATTCTGATATGCTTAATAGTAAATTAAAACCAAAAGCGTGAAATTAAATAATTCTCTGAAACATTCTGTTTGCAAATTCAATGAAAAATTCAGCAGGCTGATGGGTGTTATAAAGCTGTTAATGCAATTATGTGCAAATGCCATAGTCACCTTGAACTTTACAGAGGATTGTCTTCTCAATTATGGTAGGCAGCGTTGTCTTATCCATGTTTTCTGATTCCTCATAACCCTGACCGTGACAGAACCTCTCAACAGCAGAATACCACGGCAATGCCTCAAAGTCATCATTTGCCTAAAGAGAAATATGTACAGTGAAATGCATGTATATATATATATAAGCAATCATTAAAGGGATAATTCACCCAAAAATGCAAATTTTTGTCATTAATTACTAACCCTCATGTCGTTCCAAACACGCAAGACCTCCGTTCATCTTCGGAAAACAAATTAAGATATTTTTGATGAAAACCAAGAGCTTTCTGAGCCGCATAGACACTAAGGGAACCACTGATGTCACATGGACTGTTTTAATGATGTCCATGCTACCTTTCTGGGCACTGAACAAAGTAGTTCCGTTCCTGTCTATGGGAGGGTCAGAAAGCTCTCGGTTTTCATCAAAATCATCTTCATTTGTGTTCCAAAGATGAATGAAGGTCTTACAGGTTTGGAATGACATGAGGGTGAGTAATTAATGACAGTACAGTATATGTATTGTGTATAGTACGAATACAATATTTACTTAAATATCACGGTTATTATTAATAGCGGTATACTGTGACACTGCTTTTAGTGTTAGCAATGCACAGTGCTGGAATTTTAATAATCTGTTAGACGTACAACAAACTGTTGAAAAAACACCCTCAAATGTGTAATGCAGTTGACGAAATTTGGTTTATAAAAAAGCCTACCAATACCTAAAAATACCCAGTAGACCTGTGATATGTGATGTGCTTAAGCTGTAAAGCTGTAATATTTATAACATTTGACATGAAGCATATTTAATAATCACAATGTTTTAATAATTACTGAATTTATACTGATCCGTAGATTTTTGATGGAAATCTAAAAAAGCTAAAACTCTAAAACAAGGAGTTTCATATCCAAACACAGATCTGATAGAACAGCAAAATTGCCATGAATCTTCTCAGAATTCCCTGTAATGAATTCTGATACAATACACTGTAGACAAGCCATAGATCACCTGAAGAGGATTCCAGCCAATAAGCTGGTGTCGGATCAGGGGAGCCAGGAGTTTTGGGAGACATAGGCCAATGTAGGCATTACTGTAAGAGTCCTGAAAGGAGACACGCCACTCATCAAATCTAGAGAGGATTTTCTTCACATCCCAGAAGTCTGTTTGAACATCTGCAAACACTTCCTGTGCCTTTTTCAGTAGATCATCTGAAATTGAATCCAAGTTATAGATGCATCGACATATTTGAAATGGACTCTAAATGCAAGTATGGATGTGGTCTTTTTATTTTAAAAGTATTTCTAGACTCTGACGACACTTTTTGAAAATAATCTTATTTGTGCTTCCATGAAGCCTCTCACACCTCTTTTACTTTGTAGCTCTGCCTGCTGCTCAGCCGTAGGTTCCCAGTCACACGGCACACACACAATGTCTTCTTCAGACAAGCTAGGGCATGAAAACAGATAGGGAATTGAACAACTAATGATAAATGATTTTGACAGCTGTAATTTAAAGATTATGAGCATCTCAGAAAGCCTCCAAAGGCTGTAATCTATAGTTTCAAAATGTCAGGCTTAGCGTATGCAGTATTTACAGCAATAGCAGTCAGTAATGGTGAAAGTGCAAACATAATAATCCATCTCACCTCTGCCAAGTTGGGTTAGAGCCTCCGGTTGTCTCACCATTGCTGTGTGAATCAGTGTTATCTATGAGACAGCCACAATACACAATATTATATGAATGAATGTGCAGTCCTGTGATAGATGGAAGATATGACCATTATAATCACATGAGTGGGAATAAGATGTGAAGTTTCCTCTACAAAACATTACATACTACAAGGCAGTAGTCAGTTGTAATCTTACAGGTTAACTTTTGAAGCTGTGAAGACTCCTCCTGTAGTGCTTCTCTTCTCTGACTCATCAGCGCCTCTGCCTGGTCAATATAGAGACTGTGCATGTCCAGCTCAACAGAGTTTATTAAAGCCATCTGAAAAATAAAGCATACCGCCAATACTTTATAAACTGTATATAGTTATATTAAATTACATACATGGTTAATTTAGTAAAGATTAACCTTCTCAGACAGGCATTCCAGTAGGTTCCGTGAGAATACATTCATGGTACGGTAGAACCGCAGCTGCTCATCTGCAGCATGGTTTTCGAGGCTCTCCAATGAGCTCTTGGCCATTTCCTTATCCAGTTGCATCCTCCTTAGCTCTGCCTCCCGCGCCCTGTGCACCTCCCTCAGCGAATCTAATCTGGAGCAAAAAAATTTTATTAGTTTAAATGTGTATATATATATATATATATATATATATATATATATATATATATATATATATTATATATATATAGAGATATAGATATAGATATAGATAGATATGTATCTATAGCGTATGCAGTATTTTATCTGTATATATTATATATATACAGAGTGCCCTCCATAAGTATTGGAACAGTAAAGACAAAATTGCTCTGTTTGATGTGGATTCAAGACATTTGCAAATATGATTAAAAGATGAATATGAGACAAAACTACAGAATGTCACATTTTATTATTAGCTGTTTCAACACATACATGTTTTAGAAAATAAAAAGGACAGCACTTTTAGAGTTCATCCCACTATTTGATGTGAGCATAAGTATTGGGACAGTTGAACTTAAAGGGTTAGTTCACCCAAAAATGAAAATCAGGCTGCGTTTTACTCGCCACCTAGGCATCCTAGTGTATATGACTTTCTTCTTTCAGACGAATCCAGTCAGAGTTATATTAAAAATGGTCTTTGGTCTTTCAAGCTCTATCGTTGCAGTCAGTGGGTGTTGCATTGCTTCAGTCCAAAAGACGTGAAATAAAAAGTGCCCTTGACTGAACTGGCAGGGTGCTTTGGGTCATTGTCCTGATGCAATATGAAGCTTTTTCTGACGAGTCCGGTGAAATTGTCTTGAATATTGGTAGCCAAGATGGTTTTGTACCCTTCCAAATTCATTCTGCTACTGTCATCATACATTAAGTCATTATCATCATCATCAATCATTAAAATAGAGAGGGCCTGTTTCAGAGACAGCCATGCATGCCCATGCCATGACACCACCTCCACCAAGCGTTACAGATGAGGTTGCATGCTTAGGATGATTTGCAGTTTCCTTTTTCTTCACACTTTTGCCTTCCCATTACTTAGTGAAGGTTAATCTTTGTCTCATCTGTCCATAAAACTCTGTTCCAAAACTCTAATCTTGCCTTTCTATTTTTGGTACTGATCAGAGGTTTTCATCTTGCTGTGTTTGTAGCATCTGTAATTCTGTGTCAAAGTCTCCTGCGGACAGGAGATTGTCAGAGCATCACCCCAGCTTTCTGGAGGTTGTTGATGATATTACGGACATGTATTTTCACAGCTTTTATGATTTGTCTGTCAACAACTACTGTTGTTTTTCTCAACCAATCAGGTCATTGTTGGCTGCTGATGTCTCCGGTGGCCTCCAAACTCTTGATTTCTCCATGCCCTTTGTTTTTGCTGTAGCTCTAATCGACTTCTTTTCTTTAATTGCTTGCTTTTCTCCTTAGAGTCAGCTTCCTCGTCTTCATCCTGGTTTGTGTGTGTCATCATCGAATGCAAGACTCAGAATGCAGAAGCAATGGATATAACTGATATGACATATTCCCCTGCTTTTAATATCTAAAGAATTAATGCAGCAGGACACAGCTTATCACTCAGAAAGATCTGTGAGGCAACTGTTCCAATAATTATGCTCACATCAGATAGTGGGATGAAATCTAAAAGTGCTGAACTTCTTAGCTGGTAAAACATTTATGCGTTGAAACACCCAATAAAAAAAAAAGTGTGACATTCTGTAGTTTTGACTTACAGATGTCTTGACTCCACAGCAAACAGAGCAATTTTGTCTTTACTGTTTAGTATTCTTGTCAAGAAAAAAAAAGACAGAAGCAGCAGATGTGAGTGGTGTGACCAACCCAAGCCCCACCCATGCGTTAACGGTATTAAATATTTTTAATGCCGTTAAATTGGAAAAATTCATCGCCTGCGTTAACGCACTAATTTTGACAGCACTAATATATACATATCAATATACACAGTACACACACACATTATATAAAAAATAGTATGATCAATTGAATGCATCCTTGTTCAGCAAATGTAATTAAAAAAAAAGGTATAATAATAAATAATGTATAAACTAATTAATAATATGATATAGGTAAAACCCCCAATCTTTTGAACAGTAGTTTATATTTATAGTTTATACAAGTATAAAACCAATACATTTCTGCAGCTTACCTTACAACGATTCTCTTCTTAATGACATCAATGCTGACTGATGGAAGTGTTTCGGGGATGTCCATTTTCTTCTGTCGGGCTGGTCTAGGAGCCTGCCATTCCTTCTGAGAATACAAGGAAAGGTCCTTGAAACACTATGGAAGCAGTGTGTAATAAAAAACAAGTTAAAGTTATGTTATTTACAATCCAAAATGGCTCAAGGACATTAACTGAGGTTTCACAGTGTCACAGTGGAGGGTCTCACTTGGTGTCTTTTGACTCCTTTTCCAATTTGCTGTTCTTCCCATATCTGCTGGTCTTCCTCCTCCTGGCTGTCAGAAAAACTCTCATCACTATCACTCCCTACAGAAAACAAACACAGAACAAATCTACCTCGAGATCTACTTCAATGTTTTAATATACACAAATACTGTAGCACCACAAGTTTCTCACCCATCTTCTCAGCCATTCGCTCTCTCAGAGTCTTGGGTTTGGGTGCAAACTCGATTCTGCGCTCATGATCGTCCAGCTCACTGTCACCGTCTTGTTCTCCATTGCTCGGATCTTCTTCCTGTAGGCTTCCAGGAGTGCGGGGAGAATCCAATGAAATGTAATCTTGCTGGGCTCTGGCTTGTCTCCTCTTCTCTTTGGCAGCGTGAATCTTTTTCGCATCAGGAATGACGACTGCAGCATTTAACAAATATTGACAGTAACAACCAAACCATTAGTGCATAAATACTGACGAATTACATACTTCAGTGAACTACTGCTTAAACTCTCTGGTGGTCTTTAGCCATTTAAACAGAAAGTTATGAAATGTATTCTTTGGAAAAGTACAAAGCTTTTGTGCTACTCGCCATTTGAACACACAAGGAAAATTTATTAGAAAAGGGTCAATGGGTTTAAATGTATTAACTGAAAATAATATGAATTTCCCCAGAGGGTTATTGCTGTAGTCAAACCTCTTTGTGGTTTTGAAGAACCAGATGAACTTGACATGTTAGAAGAGCTTCCTTCATCGCTGTCAGGAGGAATGTCTTCAACCGAGGAGTCAGAATCACTGTCAGACTGCACACTGACAGTCTTACTCTTCTTAACTGAAAACAAATGAAGTGTTAATCAACATAACGGTCATTTTGAAGAATTATGCCGTTATTAAAACAACAGATACACCCTGAGAGTCTGTTAACGGTGCAGGAGAACCGTCTTTTTTCCGAGCCTGGAACACAACTTCTCTGTTGACTGAACGTTTCACTGTAAAACTTTCCTCGGTGGCTGTAAGAGTCAAGTTGCTTCGTTAAAACCAATCTATTTAGTGCTTATGAGAGGTTGTAATAAAATACTCACAGTCTTTTTCATCAAGAAAGCTGAGTGAATTGTTCTTTGACTGGTGTTTTGTGTCTTTGGACCGGAGTGCAGTGACTGAAGGCTCCTCAGCATCACTAGAGTCGCACTCGCGAGCCTTTGGACTAACGTTCCTTCGCGGCAAATCTGCTTTTGAATCCGCTTTCTCCGTTTCCTTTCCGGCATCACCACCGCTGAGCTTTTTATTCTCATCTTCATCGCTGGATTCGTTTTTCCTTTGCCTGAAATTTCTGCGTGGCTTTTTATTAAACATTTTAAATCCAGTCGAATGTGAACGTGAAATCAACGACTTGTAATGTACTGACGTAGTTTCTACTTCCTGGTCATCGTTTAGAGACATTTCATAATAAAAGTCCAGCACCTGATTAACGAAATCGATTGTATATATTTAACTTTTTGTGGAGTGTTGTTGTATTTGTGGCAAAATCTTCAAATAAATATGGCACATGTATCCAAACTGATTCTTGTCGAATTTAAAAATGAAACAATTTTTTTTTTACTTCACATTATGTTATTGTTTTAAAATAAGCTTCTGTACAACTAAAACTGTAAATCCTCTTTTCAGTGTTTGCGTCCTTATTTTTTAAAGTAATGATAAAAAGATGTAAATTACACTCACATCCAAATGAGGGTGCTAAAGCATGTACAGGTGCTTCTCAATAAATTAGAATGTCGTGGAAAAGTTCGTTTATTTCAGTAATTCAACTCAAATTGTGAAACTCGTGAATTAAATAAATTCAGTGCACACAGACTGAAGTAGTTTAAGTCTTTGGTTCTTTTAATTGTGATGATTTTGGCTCACATTTAACAAAAACCCACCAATTCACGATCTCAACAAATTACAATACTTCATAAGACCAATAATAATAATAATAATAATAATAAAAACATTTTTAGTGAATTGTTGGCCTTCTGGAAAGTATGTTCATTTACTGTACATGTACTCAAAACATTGTAGAGGCTCCTTTTGCTTTAATTACTGCCTCGATTCGGCGTGGCATGGAGGTGATCAGTTTGTGGCACTGCTGAGGTGGTATGGAAGTCCAGGTTTCTTTGACAGTGGCCTTCAGCTCATCTGCATTTTTTGGTCTCTTGTTCCTCATTTTCCTCTTGACAACACCTCATAGATTCTCTATGGGGTTCAGGTCTGGTGTGTTTGCTGTCCAGTCAAGAACACCAACACCATGGTCATTTAACCAGCTTTTTGTGCTTTTGGCAGTGTGGGCAGGTGCCAAATCCTGCTGGAAAATGAAATCAGCATCTTCAAAAAGCTGGTCAGCAGAAGGAAGCATGAAGTGCTCCATAATTTCTTGGTAAACGGGTGCAGTGACTTTGGTTTTCAAAAAACACAATGTACCAACACCAGCAGATGACATTGCACCCCAAATCATCACAGACTGTGGAAACCTAACACTGGACTTCAAGCAACTTGGGCTATGAGCTTCTCCACCCTTCCTCTAGACTCTAGGACCTTGGTTTCCAAATGAAATACAAAACTTGCTCTCATCTGAAAAGATGACTTTGGACCACTGGGCAACAGTCCAGTTCTTCTTCTCCTTAGCCAAGGTAAGATGCCTCTGACGTTGTTTGTGGTTCAGGAGTGGCATAACAAGAGGAATACGACAACTGTAGCCAAATTCCTTGACACGTCTGCGTGTGGTGGCTCTTGATGCCTTGACCCCAGCCTCGGTCCACTTCTTGTGAAGTTCACTCAAATTCTTGAATCGATTTTGCTTGACAATCCTCATAAGGCTGCGGTTCTCTCAGTTTGGTTCTTCCAGACTTTTTCCTTCCACTCAACTTTATGTTAACATGCTTGGATACAGCACTCTGTGAACAGCCAGCTTCTTTGGCAATGAATGTTTGTGGCTTACCCTCCTTGTGAAGGGGTGTCAGTGATTGTCTTCTGGACAACCGTCAGATCAGCAGTCTTCCCCATGATTGTGTAGCCTAGTGAACCAAACTGAGAGACCATTTTGAAGGCTCAGGAAACCTTTGCAGGTGTTTTGAGTTGATTAGCTTATTGGCATGTCTCCATATTCTAATTAGTTGAGATAGTGAATTGGTGGGTTTTTGTTAAATGTGAGCCAAAATAATTACAATTAAAAGAACCAGACACTTAAACTACTTCAGTCTGTATGCATTGAATTTATTTAATACACAAGTTTCACAATTTGAGTTGAATTACTGAAATAAATGAAATTTTCCACGACATTCTAATTTATTGAGATGCACCTGTATAATACTATACGAGTTATGTCTTCATATTCCATCTTTAGTATAATGTTTGGGTAAAAGTTAAGAGTAAACAAACTTGTAATTAACATTTCTAACATTTGTCACACTATATGGCGTGCTGTTAAAAATATTAAAATATTTATTAAAAAAACTGAAAATGTGAAAATTAGCATTTAAAAATACCAAACCACTGTTTGTGGCAAAAAAAAAAAATAAAAAAAAATAAAATAAAATAATATATATATATATATATATATATATATATATATATATATATATATATATATATATATGTATGTATGCACGCACACACACTAATAACTATTTAAAAAAATGCATGAAACTCAAAACCTTATCCAAGAAAACTGATAAGTTCAAATCTTCCTGCCCTTTTCCAGTGCATATGTTAATACTAAAATATAAACAAAATTTTATTTTGAAGTATTGAGCTTTGAATTATATGTTTGGCATCCAAAATGACAACCCCCACCCCACCCCCCCCAAAAAAATACACAAGACAGTTAATTGGTTTATAAAATGTAATTAAGCATGTTACATAACATACATAGGGCATAAAACATTTTCACAAGGCTTTTGTGAGACTAAAATTCATGGGGGAAAAAAATCAAAATCACATACACAATAGAATAATAGACATAAAGGAGAAACAAAACATATAATAGTGGTCGAATCTATAATGACACTCTCTGGACAACCACACCTGTGCACAATGCAATGAAGAGTACTGGACAGATCTTTAATATTGGCAATATGGCAATTGATTTCCATTCCAGTGTTCTGGACATACACAGGCAATGTTATTTGCCACCAACACAAATTCACCACAAGCAGTCAGAATCAAGATACTCGTTCCTGGTTTCTATCATTCATAACAGGCGTTATGTGAAACTAATTTCTAGAGTGGGTCGTTTATACATGACCCTCAAAACCACATTACCAAACTGTGCCACAGATTGTGTCAGAATTTGTCTGCATGCTAGTGGGGTACTGCTAACCAAACAGTTTCACTTTTAACACAGCATTACTAAACAAATCAAATATGCCCCAAGTTTTAATTTCTATGGATGATTTGGGAACACTAAACAGGCCGAAAATCAAGTGAAAAACAGTAAATATATTATTAAACCAAGGACTGTCAGATACCACATACCACTGCAGATGCTAATATTTCCAAGTAAAATCTGAAATGCAGCTTGAAACATACGCCATTTCAACAAGTGTCTTTTTTAAATTTCCATATTGAACTATCTAAACCGTGACTGACCACTGGTTCCAGTGGAAGTGCACGACCCGTGGTAGTGCTGAGGTGAAACAGGTAAGAGTGTTAAAGTACAAGATACAGTAGGTGTATATGGTTATCTAAATGATTTTAATATCCCTGCAATTACTTTTTAGTCTCAGACTTACCTGTGATGAAATGCATGTCCTTACTTTTAATTTATTCATGAATTTATTTTCCATGAACTATTACTTTAAGATTATGTTTGTATAAAATGACACTAGTCATACTTTTCTACAGCAGAAACTGCACATTATGGAAGGCCAAGACAAACAAACTAAGGAACAGGGTTTCTCCCCAAATATCTTTCTTTTCTTGTCCAAAAGCTGCACTGTGAAAAGACTAAATGATTACTATTTTTTTCATAAACAGCTTTTCATTAATCATGGGTTTGATCTTTACTGGAGGAATTCTGGCATGGAGTGATAAGGAATGGAGATGTGTAAAAAGGTGATTTTCTTTGTTGAAGGAGCATGTGGTCTAGTTCTCTCCTCCCTCGCCTCCTTCTCCCTCATCTGGTGCGTTGTCGGATGTCCATAACTGGTGGAAGAGGAGAATATGACATGGTCAGAACACATTCAGTGTTATTTTAGTGTTAATTATCCTTTTATTAATATTTTCAACTAGCCTTTTTTTTTTTCATTATAAATTGAATGTTTCTAACTATTTTTATTTCTGTTTGAAATTGTATTATTTTAGTTAGTTTCTTTGTTTTTCATCTAAGCTATGTTTAAATTAACAAAAATGTTTCTAATAGTTTGTTAATGATAACAACACTAAAAACAATGGCCATTTTCTCCTTGACTGATCTCTTAAATTGCACATCACACAACTAAATCAAACCATAACTGGTCATCTCTGTTCTCAAAAATCGAATCACCTGTGAGAAAATGACATTTCTCTGCTGTTACTTACTGTGAGGTTGTCTCTCAGTAGCTGCATGATAAGAGTGCTGTCTTTGTAAGACTCTTCATTCAGCGTGTCAAGCTCTGCTATGGCCTCATCAAATGCCTAAATTTGTACAAAAACACATTCGTCAAAAATGTAAAGTTTATGTATCATAAAATTAAAGATATACTGCAAGCATGGTCATTTAAAAAGTACCTGTTTAGCAAGGGCACAGGCCTTTTCTGGAGAGTTAAGGATCTCGTAGAAAAAGACCGAAAAGTTGAGGGCCAGACCCAGACGTATGGGGTGTGTGGGCTGCATCTCTGTCTTGCTTATATCGAATGCTTTCTGATAAGCATCCTGAGAGTTCTCTATGGTTGCTGTAAAAAAAAAAATTACTTGGTTAGGCTCACAATTCAGATCGGGTACAAAAATGTTGAAGAAGTGCTCAATAATATGTTGAAGTTTCAGACCAGTGCTGATTTTACTGATTTTTCTTACATTCGCTGATGTTATACATGCATTTGTCCTGCAATTCTTTTGCTATACTGTTGTTGAAAATAGTGTTTTAAATGTTACATTATCTAGCTTGCTAACATAAATGAGAATGTCGAAAAATGCAAGAATCATTTTGAATGGGTTTATAGTCATTAGTCAGTGTAATATTTGTAATATTTTGCGTCTTCATAAGCAAAATTGTGATTATGATGAATTCAGGTAGTTAATTTCTACATTTGGTAACAAATTAAAACATATTTTTAGTAAATATATATATATATATATATATATATATATATATATATATATATATATATATATATATATATATATATATATATATATATATATATAATTATTTTTATGCAAATATTATACGTTTAAAATTTTACTTAAATAAATAGCTAATAATAAGAGGAAAACAAATTAATATTACATTAAAAAAATAAATACAATAAATACTCTATTAATATTATAAATACTTTACTTGCACAAAATTTTTTGATAATATAATTAATAATACTCTAAATATTGTATATATTTCAAAATGGTTTTAAAAAAGTTTTATTGTATATGTTTTTGTGGTGGGATCAGTGAATAAGTTGAAAGCAGAAACAAAATCCTTACTGTTGATGCCTACAAAACTACAAAAAGAAACACAACTAAAACTAGGTCATCCAAAAAATATAAATATGAAATTACTAATCTGAGCCAAAAAAAAAAAAAAAAGGGGGTAAAAATTTGTTGCTGAGAATGAGTATCTCTATAGAGCAGATAATGATCAGCCTATACTCAAGACACAAGACAAACTTCCCCTTGTTTAGATTTTCCAGTTACATCATACCAAGGAAAGTCCAGTCCTACATTTTACGGAAATGCTTGTAAAACCCACAAAACCAGCAGTCAAGTATTCTTACTTTTCTTGTCGTCTCCTGAGGCGACTTCAGCAAGGTATCTGTAGTAGTCGCCCTTCATCTTCAGGTAGAAGACTTTGCTCTCAGGATTTGTGGAATTCTGGATTAAATATTTGTTCAGCAGCTCCTGTAGAAGAATAAAAGAAAGAATTTAAACGGTGGAAAAGCTTGAAGTCCACACTTAGACACTTATGTCATTTCTTTAGGCCACAAGAAACATGCAAACCAAACCACCAGGTGAATGACCTTAAATACAGGTTAAATATCAGCTCATCCTCCTGTTAGTGCCATTCCCATGCCGACTCAATGCAGTTTTAAGGGATTTCCCTCCTTCATTTTAGTCCAGGATTAAGCTTAATCTGTCTCAGAGACTAGCCCCTAGCTGAAGCTCTCCATCTCTGCCTCCGTCTACCCGTCTAAGACTGCTTCAGCAGTAATCTGTTTCAGTGAAAGCAACAGTTTTAAGGCACGAGTAAAAACCAGATTAACCACAGAAAGGCCAACACAACATCATAAATTATGACCCACTCCTTACCACGCTATGGTAAGAACAGGTCAGAAAGTTCACCATCAAGAGCTTAATACTTCTCTCCATACTCCTACACTTCACAGCGTTCTGCTTCACAAACCTCACAAACACCGTTACAACAGAAATCATTAGGAAACAGATCAGCTCAGCTTCAGATCAGCAGAGGTTTGCTCAAATCTAGGATAGTCCAACATTTTATTGCTCTCTCAGTGATTAAAGGGATAGTTCACCCAGAAATAAAAACTGTGTCAACATTTACTCCCTCTGAATTACTTACTTTATTCTGTGGAACATGACATGTTTTTGGCCTTACAATGAAAGCCAATTGACTTCCATTGTACAGTTTTTTAAAACAACTCCTTTCGTGTTCCACAGAAGAAAAATCATACAGGTTTGGAGCGAAATGAGTAAATGACAGAATTTCCCTTTAAGAAATGTTTTAAATAATGTTTTGGCTTAAGGAGTACAAACTGCACCCAGAAGCTTCAAAACAGACAAAACCAAAAGCGTAAGAAACATTCTCCGACACGAGGGCCTGTTTCTTCTTGCTTGCCTGAATAGAAAGTCCTGCCAGAGAATTTTTTTCATTCTTCACACATTCTCAGCACAGAGATGCCAGTCATTGATGCCCAATCTAGAGAAACAAGGTCAGTGCTATTCCAGCATCCCATTTCTGGCCTAAAAATGTAGACGCTTCTGAGGCCATGTCCACACGTACTTGGGTATTTTTATTTTTAAGAGTTTTTCCTTCTTCCGTTTTTAAAAAAATCTCCGTCCACATGAAAACGCAAAAGCATGCTATGAAGCACTGTCAAGAGTGTGCCAAGCCAACAGGTGGCTATATAATCTCAACTGTAAAGCCATGTTGGCCAACCAGAAGCTTGAAAAAGTTTCCAGTAGGCGGAGATAATGGCGCATGCTACGACGTCACAAGCCAAAATCTCCAGATTCGCTGTCTACATGATAACACTGCAACCGGAGTTTCTGAAAATCTTCACCCTGGCAGGAGTTTTCAAAAATGGTCGGTTTCAGTGACCTGGTGCTACGTTTGCGTGTGGATGAACGGCCAAACCGCATAGATAAAGCTGTGGTTTTGAAAATGCCCGCGTTCATGTGGACAGGGCCTTAGAAGACTAAAAGCAGATGCACATAAAATAGCACAAAGCTGAGCATCCAAACCCAAAATCTCGTCAACATTTTTTGTGACAAGCCTAATTTATGTGGATGCACTTGCATTACCTTTTCAGGGACAGTTGAGAATTTTTTTTTTAAACAATTATTCAAAGTAAAAGTAAGACTTTTACATAATCACAAAAGATTCTATTTCATTTATGTTCTTTTGAACATTCTATTCATCAAAGGATCCTAAAATAAACATATCACAATTTCCACAAAAATATTAAGCAACACAACAGTGACTTTAAATAGTTATAATAAGAAATGTTTTATCAAATCAGTATATCATAATTATTTCTGAAGGATCATGTGACACTGAAGACTGGAGATACAATATTATGGTTTTAGGGCTGGGCGATATATCTAACGATATGATCATGCGTATCTAGTCAGTAAAGCCGGTTCCCTGATTAGCGCTAAATCGCCATCACCTGGTTTCAGATGGAGTGGCATTTAATAGACAGAGCCGTAGTTCACTGACAAGGTACGCAATATCACGTTCATTATCGAAGGTGATTCATCTGCGATAATGAACGTGATATTGCGTACCTTGTCAGTGAACTACGGCTCTGTCTATTAAATGCCGCTCCATTTGAAAGCAGGTGATGGCGATTTAGCGCTAATCAGGGAACTGGCTTTACTGACTAGATACGCATGATCATATCGTTCGATATATCGCCCAGCCCTATATGGTTTTAACTGTATTTTTGAGTTTTGCTGAACATAAAGACTTTAAAGGGGTCATATGATGTGATTTCACGTTTTCTTTCTCTTTGGAGTGTTAAAAGCTGTTCGTGAATAGATAAGATCCCTAAAGTTGCAAAGACTAAAGTCTCAAACCCAAAGGGATATTCTTTATAAAAGTTAAGACTCGTCCACGCACTCCTAAAATGCCTTGTTTAATGGGCGTATTTTATGGAGAACAGTTTCCTGTGAAATTAGCCTACAATGCGATCTACACACAAAGGCTGTTTCTATAAAGTGGGGCAGTTCCAACTTTGCAAGAACAGTCTTTGAGTGGACAGTGATGCGTTTCGACTCACAGCCTGTAAGTATGTTTTCATATTTAAAGAATTTGCCACTGATGATTCAAACGTAAGTTTTGAGCACTGCAGAGTAGTGCTTGTTGTTTGTTATTTCTCCGATCACAAATGAGGACATGGTTTTATGTTTACAAGGTCACAATATGCAACGCAATGCATAAAAAGAGAGTATAAGTCACTATAATCAGTAATTATATTCCCACTGGAAGCAACAAATGCATCGTTTGTAATGGGTTTTTATTGTTTTTGTATCATCGCGCCGGGACACGGCATCACAGTAAGGTAAGGGGCGTAACATTTCCATCACACTCTTGAGGTTTTAGGCGATTTGTGTTGCACTGGATAGGTGGCCAATCAGAGCACACCTCACTTTTCAGAACGATGAGCTTTGTAATAAAAGATGCGTTTCAGAAACCCCTTTGAAAAAAAAAAACCCTCATTAACCCCAAACTTTTAAACCATAAAATATCCTAAGGTTGGTCGACTAGACTTCCGTCAACTGACTGGGTTAAAAAAAAAGTGAGATTAACTAGTCATCTTTGTTTAAGCTATAATATTTTTTGTATTGGTTCTATAAAAGGGAAGAATTTAGAGAAATCACTTTTCAGTGAGGATTAAGTGTGCAAACAGTAATTTCTGGGAGCTAGAACCCTTTCTGAGAAGTTATGTTTCTAAATTAATTCCAGCTACAGTGAAAGTGCATTTTTTTTTGTTACAAATCCACCACATTTTGAGATAATTATGGTCTGACTCCAAATATTTTTAGTTGTTGATCATGAACACACACAGGCGAATGTCTTTATGCATTCCCTGATGTTCAACAAATATAAATCAATGATAAATGCAGGAAACCCTTGTTCAGTGAGTGTAGTCCTCCCTCCTGAGGGTATGAGAGCTGGCAGCATGTGGCAGGCTGTCTGGACAGGTGGGGGTGTGGAACAACCTTGATGCCAGAGCAGATTCAACAGTGAGATGAGTCACAGACACACCCTCAGCCATCACAGACAAGCTGGGAAATCAAGCTGGAGTTCTCGCTAAAGCCGCACACAGAAATGGCCATGACTCTGCACTTACATGGGTTTAGCCTGGACTACAGCAAAACCACTGCTAACAGCACCACTGACTTACCAGAAAGACAGTGACTGATTGTGAATGCTTCCTATCTCCACAGGAAGCACTTTCTGGAAGTCCAGGTAGAAACCGATAAAACCAATTTTTAATTGTATTTGGCAGATAAATGATAAATGGATTAAGTTGGCATGAAACGGAAATTCGCCCATCTACATTCTAACTAATGTGAAGACTGATCACGCCATGTTAATAGGGCGCCATGTTATATATAATACATATAGCAATTTTCTATACAACACCCATAAAACATGGTCTAATAGTATTTAATTATGGTTTTCTCTATGAATGAATAGACCACAATAAGAGCTACCATTTCAGCTCTTTCTTTGAGAAAATAAACCACATCCATTTTTAGAACAAACCTCCTTCAGGCAACATTAAACATTATTGCATTTATTTAAAGAAACAAAGTGTCGGAGTGGATAAGGCTAAAGTATTCCACCAGTAGCACAAGCATTGAGAATGAGGAACTGCATAGCTCACTATTACCCAGCAGGCATTCGTACGCATTACTAAGCTGCACCTGAATGCAGCTTTACACACACCCACTGCTGAACTTTGATCATCTCATCGCAGTCAGGGCCATGATTTGATTATATAAACAAACACTTCCTTCAGTGGGAAGTGTCTATCAGGAAACACTTCTCTTTTTACATCATACCAATTAGATCATGGTAGGTTTGTTTTACATAAAGCTATTAAATACAAACTTCACAGCTTCAAATTGGACTCATCACTACATATTCTAGATATAAAAATAATAAGACGGTGACTGTCCTTGTGCAAGACCGTGCATGCTCCCCTTAATATAGACACCCTCGTCTCCAGCGAGAGCCAAAACAGGGCTGCTGTTCCATCAGTAAAGAGGACATTTTCTCTTCCATGTTATGTGTAACACACACATGTGGTGAACATATACTAATATGATAAATACATATGAATATGGTCAAATCATATCTGTGCTATTATATGTTATATTCAAAATGTGATTAATTCAGCAAAGACCACTGAAATGTACATATTCCAATTGTATATTACTTTAAACAAACAAACAAACAAGAAGCCAAAAATGACATCCATTTGCACTGATTTGGATTTGTATTCATTACAGACTAGGGCTGCACTATTTGTGGAAAATAATTAATTGTGACTGCATTTTTCTGATGACAAGGTTTACTGTGTAGGGCTGCACAATATGGCCAAAAAATGTGGTTAAATAATCATATAAAATAAGTATTATTACTATTACTTTTTTATTATTAAACCATCAAGCTGTTATTTTGGCAAAACACTGCACGAAGCCCTTGAAGCCTCTCTTTTGTTCACAACAGCTGTTTTGCAAGCACTTGCCAAACATTATTTGGGAAGATGGCACATTGCGTTCCAAAAAGCACAATATAAGAGCACATGTAGAGATGAGTTTGTGTCCGGAGCAGCTTTTCCTGCTGAAAACACCAGCTCATGAGCTGCTTGTGTGTAAATGAACACAATGCCATGCTTCGCTCTAAAACAGTGATGTATTTATTTAATACATTGATAAATCACACTAAGCCATATCACAGATTTGGTTTTATTTCGATTAACTGTGTAGCCCTGTCACAGACTTTTCTGTTCTTAATTGAGACTGTTGTTTTCTTTCTTCCTGTTCATCCTTTGCTAATACAAATTATTTTATCTAAATATTTTACATTGTATGAATGTGTAAACTCACCAACACATCGTTGCAGATATCCCGCAGTTCACACTCCACTTTCTCCCGGTATTCCTTCACCATCTGCAGTTTCTTGTCGTTTCCTTCGGTCTTCTGCTCGATGCTGGAGATGACCCTCCATGCAGACCTCCGGGCGCCCACCACATTCTTATAGGCGACAGATAGCAGGTTTCTCTCCTCATTAGACAGCTCGGTCCCAGCTTCGGTCACCGACTTCATACAGGTCGCCATATCATCATAGCGCTCGGCCTGCTCGGCCAGCTTCGCCTTCTGGATGAGCTCTGTTCTGTCCATCCTGCTGCTTTTCTTTGAGTCTGTGAGTGTTTCTAGGTCTATAGGACACTCGACTGATCAATTGAGGGGAATGAACCGCTGCTTAATCCCTGGAGAGGCTGAGAGGAAGATAATGACAGTCAGACTCCATAATATTGATTAGAGAATAGTGGTCACGAATCATTTATGCGAACCAATCATTCTGTTCACTACCATACATTGTCGGTTCTTCCTTTTGAAGCGTGTGGCTATTTTGTGACTTCAAAGGCAGATTTTTGCACAAGCATTTGAATACAAGTTGTGGAGCATTTCATCAACAAAAACACTGAACGAATCGTTTACTGAACGAATCGATGTTTTGAACTTTTGATCTCTAAGAGTGATGTCTTGTCATCAATGAACTGAATAAACTGGGATATCTCGCTATTGAAAGAAAAGAACCAGTTGTGATTCAATGAATCGTTCATATCAAAATACAAATTTGTCGCCTTCTACTGGCGTAACGATTAGAAAGAGTCACTGAACGAATCCGTGAACGAATCTTTTCTGGTAAATGATTCAAAAGATTCGAATCATTGAAATGACTCAAAATCCCTACCAACGGTCCGTGTGAATCTTACACTTCCATGCTCCACAAACATACTAAAATCCGTCTTAAAACCTATTGAGTTGCCTACCAAAACAGGAAATTGGGGGCGCGTTCCGACAGATGTTGTCTAGGTAGGTAAGTGACTAGGTTTAGAGACACGAACAAGGGTGTTTGTGTGCAGCTTCTGTCACATCTGTGTCAGTGTAATCCGTACAGCCCTGCCCTGTTCACTAAAATGTGCATATCTTTAAACTGGACCCACTGTTTTAACATAATCTTAAATACACAAAATGGGACACTGTAGTTCAATACACCGATCACAATCATACGGAGTCAATATGAATCAATGAAACCCAGCCTGATTTCCGTAGCAATGAGATTACTGGCTCACCATTACAAAGCGTTAATTTGACAATCTCAGCAGTCAGATATGCATATTACCATATATTAAAACACATTTTAATTTATACCACAAATAGCTCTATCTAGATCAAAGTATAGCTATATATATCTTTTTAAAAAGCAAGTGTAGCAATTTGACGACCCGCCTTTAACAGCGATGGGTCTCGTTATTGTTTTAAACAAAAAATACATAACAAATACGCAGTCGGAGAATACAAGCGTCCCATATAAAAGGTAGATACATGTTTACTACATTGTAATAAGCAAATCAACCCTTTTTGCTGCTCTATATGGACGCAGTTTGGCAGCCCCTCCTGCCTCTCAACCGACCAGCGCGGTTATCCCGATTACGCCGTCCATTGAAACAACAAAAACTGTATATACGAATATAAGCTTGTACAATAAATAAACATAAAACTTTAAAGCTAAAATATATAAGACTGCATCTCACCTCTCGATCAATGGTTGACTCCACCGGATTGATAGCCTTTGAGCTTGGATGGTTAGGAAAAAAACGTAGTAGAGAAAGACAATCGAAAGTGTTACTGTAGGACGTCGCTAATCCCGCCTGTTAGCCAATCAGATGCCGCGATTCACTCCCGTCACTCGTTATACTTCAAATGATCATCCAATAGCTGTTTAGCGCGGGGAATGGAGGCGGGCCGATACGAATGCGTTTGGTTGCCCCGTAGACTCTGACTTGTAGCCACGGGGTTTCCTCCAATTAGAGCAAGGGGGATGACGTCGCTATTGCTATGGTGATCCCCCCCCCTCCTCCTACTCATCCCCAGCATCACCATCAGCATCATGATTGGGAACTGGATGCAGCAACAGCAGATCTAGACTACCTACTGAGACCCAAATACCATCTCTCTAATTAATCAGATTTCAGAGGTAATTGCTTTGGTTCCTTTAAGGGCTAGTTGAGTCTATACGAGATGTGTTTGGGTTTTGCACAAATGTACAGAGTTCAGCTCTTAAGAAAAAAAAAGATTCTGCAATCCCAGCTCAGATGTAAAGTATTCTGAAAGCATACACTTACACATAAACATAAAGTAGGAGTGGCTGTTTCACATTGTAAATATCTTTAGAAAGCTGTCATTGCAAACCATTTAACTGTGACTTCATTCACAATTGGCGTCAAGTGCATTTTTGCTTTTATACAATGTTTACTTCGTATTAAAATATTAAGGACACAAATTTTTATTGAAAAAAAATAAATAAATAACAGTCTTGGGGTCCCTAAGATTTAGTCTCTTATGTCCACATGATCAAAAGTAGAGTAAAAACTGACATTTTTCAAAAAATATTGTTACAATTTAATATATTCTATTATTATTGTGATGGAAGCTGAATTTTCAGTGCATTACCCCAAAACTTTGATTGATAGTGTATAATACACTTTTAATATTTGTAGAAAGAAATATAATAAATAAAATACAGCAGAGAAAAAAATATTAGCCTGACCATCCCTAGAGCCTAAAAACTCTGAGAGTTCCCATTAGACAACCGGCCCTTTAACTTTGTTGAAGCATGTTTTACTCTCCACAGTCAATTTCCTGTGAGGTAACTATCAGACTGAGTAACTGGGTGGGGCTGAATGTATGACAAATTCTGACATCCTAGCCTTGTCTGAACAGGTTAAAGTATAGTCATCTATTTAAACACACGATAACTCACGGTGAGTGTAGTTAGTAAAACATAGTTGGTATAATTTTTGGCCAAAATGATGAAAGGCTTCAAGGACAAACAAGGAGTAAATTAAACAGGTAATTTTTCAGATATTTTAAAAATTTGAATTTTAGCTGTATTTATACAACTCACACCCTGCATGGTTTTAGCAAAAGCTCATCTATTTTAGAAAGAAGCAGGATTTCAGTGTCTCTCACACAGCCTGCATGGGCAAAGACCAGGCTCAGCTCACAGAGGAGAAGCCTTGTTTAATGCCCCCTTAGAAAAGTGATGTGTTCAACTCCAACAGGCCATGTCATGTCCTACACAAACAACCTACATCCCATGGAAAAAAAAAAAAGAAAATTATATATATATATATATATATATATATATATATATATATATATATATATATATATATATATATATATATATATAGACGTTGAGAGACTAAGTAGAAGGCTAGAAGGAAAGAATCCATGATGTGTTCCAGTCCGTTTACATTTTTGAACATAACATATGAACAGATATATTTTACAATTTAAAATAAAAGTTTTTGATTTGAATATATTTTAAAATGTAATTTATTCCTGTGATTACGCCAGTCTTCAGTGTCACATGGTCCAGTGTCTTCAAAAATCATTCTAATATTCTAGTAATTGGTGATCCATTATTATAGGTGCTCAGTTATTAACAATGGTCCTTATTATTATCAATGTTGACATTTTTTGCTGCTTAAAGGGATTGCGCTCCCAAAAAATTATATTCTGTCATAATTTACTCAGCCCCATGTTGTTCAAGTATGAATTTCTTTTGTTGAACACAATATATTCTGAAGAATACTGGTTGCCATTGACTTCAATAGTATTATTATTATTATTTCATAATATGAAAGTCAATGACTGCCAGCAACCATTTATTTACGAACATTCCTAAAAATATCCTATATTTTTTTAACAGAAGAAAGAAACTGATACAGGTTTGGAATGACATATGGGTGAGTAAATGATGACAGATTTTTTTTATTTTTTTTTATATATTTTTTCTGAGTGAACTATTTCATATTTTTGTGGAAACTGTGATTTTTATTCATGGCACAGCATTTATTTGTAACATTATTGTCTTTACTCTCAATTTTGAACAATTTATTGCAGTTGTGTTGAATAAAAGTATTCATTTCTTTATTTTTTTCAAATCCCAAACTTTTAAATGATTTGTGTGTCACAACTTCCATAAAAATATTAAGCAACAAAAATGCTTTATTATTAAAAATAAGAAATGTTTCTTGAACAGCAAATTTAATTTCTGAAGGATCATGTGACACAGAAGACTGGAGTATTGATAGTGAAAATTTAGCTTTGCCATCACAGGAATAAATGACATTTTAAAGTATATTCATCTAGAAAACAGTTATTTTAAATTGTAATAATACAGGTCTGCGCCAATAGCCTTGTGGGCAGTGTGCTGACATACATTGTACTACGGGTGTCACGAGGTCGAATCCTGGCCCGAAGACCTTTCCCCCCCTCAAAAAAATTGCAATAACATTGCACAATATTACTATTTTTACTGTATATTTTGACCAAATAAATGCTGCCTTGGTAAGCACAAGAGACTTATTTTAGAAACATTAAAAAAATCTTTCCAAGAAATTATTCCAAACTTTTGGCTACCTGTGTATACATAAACCTTATTGAAATGTGTTACCCAAAGTTGTAATCATATAAGTAAGTGAAATGTGCTGTGTTAGTGAATGAAGCAGCAGCACTGAGCAGTCTGTCAGTGATGGTGCTGTCACTGTGACTCACAGGTCGTGTGTCTACGGTCACACCGCCCGAGGGAAATCAATGTGTGGTGTCAGTGTTCTGTCAGAGAGGAACAAAGACATTCGCCGACATACAACAAAGTCCTGAAAATGGCTGCTTGTGTGTGTATGGATACATGACACTGCACTCATAGGATACAGAAACAGACGGCTAATAAGAGAGCAGACGGACAACAAGCTTTTCTGTCTGCACTGACTCTTCCCTCAGAGACCAGCACATGGTGGTTGATGACTGTCCTCTGAGCCTGCAGAAGGTCTATTCTGTTTTTTTAAGCCTGTGGTCTTAGAGATCCATATGCAGTATAGCAACTATGGAGGTGTTAAAAGAGCTGTTCCACATGAAACTAACAATCCTCCCACCCATAAGCAAAAATACCAAGCTATACTGCATGTAAAGACTCAGACACATGGTCAGTGTTGCACTTGACCCTGTCCAAATTTTCCTTAGAACTAAATTGTTTACATTTCTACCATTTCACACAGTACCGACATGATCGGTATAACTACACTGGTTCAACACAATCATCCATCTTTACTTAAATTAGATTCTGTTCTAATTACCATATGAAAAATACAATAACCTTGTCTCAGTGGATACATCAAAGCCCCTGCTGAAAGTGCTCAAACCTGGAGAACTGATTACCTTATTGCTTTCCCACTGTAAATGAGGAGACTGGGGGGATGTAGCAGTTACGTAGGTGGGTGGGCTCTGGGAGTTGTGTAGGCAATTTGATTGAATGAGACGAGGGTGTATTTCGTACTCTGCATGGCTGTGTGTGCGTGTGTAGGAGTGAAGGGGGTGTAATTGGCCCTTGGCACTCTAATTTTCTGTCCTTTCACCATAGTGATCATTGTCATGTGAGCATGTACTGTAGCGTTGGATCCACTACACAGCTTTAACACAGCAACAAAGAGATCTTTTCTTTTCTTCTTCTTGAGTTAATTGTTAATGTTACAGCCCATTCAAATTGACTCTATTTACTTTCTTAATGCACTTTACTTTCTTCCCATTGTTACTTAAAAAAAATTGCTTTTGCTCATAATCTTTTTTTTTTGTTGTTTTTTATCAAAATGTAACAGTTTTCACCACTTTTGAATGACTTTCCTTTTTGGATGACATCACAAATCCCTCTTCTGTTCCTCCTCTCCAAATACCTAGTTCCATTCTAGTAAAGAACACCCATTTTTCACAGAAAATTAAGTTGTCCAACATTTTTTTTTCACGCTGAATAATTCTGTGGCACTTGGAAAAACATCACATTGGTTACATACAGATTATGGACACCCGATGCATTAAATGAATACCAAAAACATTTCTATCTCAACTTCTTTCTGACTTCTAGTAATTTGCACATTTACTAAAATATTTTTACATGTTTAATATGTGTGTCTATATGTACTGTAAGTAATCTAATTTAATTTAAACAAAAGTTATTGTTTAGTGTGTGGTGTTATAGTGTATGATACCTTATTCAAGAATTCAAGAGTTACCAAAACACTTAAAATTGAATTAAATTATAAAGTAAATGAAATAAAAAATTGTTGTTTAGTGTACTATACTATGAAAGCTGGTTTCTGTCATGGGATATAAAAATAAATAATTAAATGAAGAATGAATGAATCAAGGTAATTGGGTCTTTTTATCTCACAATGTTTTTCTCAGAATTGCGAGATTGCAAGATATAAAACATTTAGATAAATAATTCTGAGATGAAAACTCAAAATTGTGAGATATTGCCAACTTGCAATAGTGAGGATAAAAGTCAGAATAGTGAGATAAAAAGTCAAATTTTTTATTTTCAACAATTTTCAACAAAAAACACAATTGCAATACCTAAACTCAGAATTCAGAGAAATAAAGTCAGAATTGTGAGATATAAAACTTGGAATGGAAAGAAAAGTCTGAATTTTAAGTTTATATCTCAAAATACAATACATACAACATTGTAACAATACAAAGGTGAAAATCTGCAAACTTATTCTTTAATTTCTAATAACATTTAAAGATTGTGTGTTGCTGTGCAAGAATGCTTACATCTATGAGTCCTGGTCTATAAATAATGCACCCACTAAGTGCAGAATGCTCACAGGACCTTAACCACACAACTACAGGTGTATATGCATGCATCACTGTCATCCTCTTGCAGCCTTGCACAAGGTGTTAGTGAAAGTTTCTCTTGATGTTAAAGGTGCGATATTAGCGTCAGTGGTATTTTTGCCTTGTTCAAACCTGCCTAGACTGAGTCACAACCAAGAGCTCAGTCAGCTCCAATAGTCTCATCATGGATATATTTTGTACTGTTTCCATGGATGTGTGTCACCTCTCCATTTGAAGTGATGGGTGGATGCAGAGATGAGAAGGACATGAGAAACAGACTATAAAGAAACACAAACAGAGCATTAGTTTGGTTGAAATCACGCAGTTCTGAATTTTTTTCCCCAAATTTCAAGATGTAAACTCGCAATTGTCCCTTCGCAAAGAGCTTGATTGACAGGCGATCTGACCAATCATAATGCCGAATCCACCATTTTGATAAACAGATTAAATTCAGTGGACTTAAACTTGTGAAAAATGGTGTATTGACATCTTTCCGGTTGAAATAAAATACATTCTGATGTTCATTCATGTATATTTTGTGCTTTAAGTAAATATGGAATCACGACACATTAAAGATCCACAAAACGGTATTTATTGTTTGAATTTCTTACAAAATGACTACATTTGAAAGCTGAGACCATGTTCCATGTTTCTCATGGAGCAAAGAGGAACCTGACAACCTGCTGACAGACAAGACAGAACAGGTTACTTCTGGTATGAAACAAAGTCTCAACTTTTACATTTTGTCATATTTTAAGAAATTCAAACCATAAATACCATTTTGTGGCTCTTTAATGTGTCGTGTCAGATCGCTGTAGTGCCTCACTTCAAGCAGCATGTGAACCAATCTTCTTTTTATATTTACTAATAAAAGCACGAAATAAACACGAATGAACATCAGAAGGTAATTTTTTTTCAACTGCAGAAAGACACTGTTTTTCAAGTTTAAAACCACTGGTTTGTTGGTTGAACACAATAACGGATTCAGCATTACAATTGGTCAGATCGCCTGTCAATCAAGCTCTTTGTGAGATAAAAAGTCATTTTTTATTCAGCGGTGGAAATGGGCTTCCATAGGCATATACCCATCTGCGGAGTTCAGAAAGGTTAGAGATTCCCACTGACTCATTTTGATGGGATGAGAGATCATCACGTCTCTAAACAATTCAATTAATAGAGCTAATGTTAGCAGAGGAAGATATAGACGGACATGGAGCGGTTAGGAGGACGCATAGATAACTTGTGTGAGGCAATAATCTCTGCTCTCTGTACAGTGTGGAGGTGGAGAGCTGTTATGTAAGAAGTGGGTGTCCTCCTACTAGCTGCTGTAGATTTCACTGCTCAGCTCTGCTGTGTGGGACGAAGTGCTTTTGTCCCTTTTCACTTTCTCTCTTCCTCCTTAGCCTTCCCACCTTCTATACTTACTTTCTTCCATACTCTCATGCCAAAGGTCACAACTGCATTACGTAAAGCACACATACTGTACAAACGTCTTCCTGGGAGGAATTTTGTAATGCTGTGTCAGCAACAATGCTAAGCAACTGCAGGACAAGATACTTCATGGTTTCATAGCAACCCGTTTCATCTGAGAACATAAATACTAAATATAGAACAATTTATATTAAATTTTTACATATTGTGTCAAGTCAAAATGTTTGTTCATCGATTGTGGCACAAAGTGACTAATTGTAAATTATCTAAATGGTAAAAACATAGTAAACATTCTTTTTTACAGTTTATACAGTGGTGCTTGCCAAGGTGTTGCTATGCAGTTGCTACGGTGTTCTGTGTGGTTGAAATGTACTGAAGTCTATTCAGTTTCAGTCATGTGCTCAGTCATTGCTGAATAAGTGTTTTTACAGTGTAATGACCTGCTTCCTGTGAGGAAATGCAGGGCTCTGACTGTAGATTTAGGGTGTGTCTCATGAAGCCGCCGGTGACTCAGGAGAACTCACACCCAAACCATTCCCTGATTGGAAATCAGATGGCTGCCGACTGTAGTAAGAGTGAAGCTAACAGGGTGTGTCTGTGAAATCATAGGAACTTTACACTCCATTATGTTTTTAATCACCCCTTATGATCTTTTCTGAAGCCTGTGATTGTTCTCTTCACTCTGTTGCATTTTGGTTTATTACGCGTGCTTTTGTATCGCCACAGAAACACTGTCATATGTGCTGTGGTAAATATGAGGTCAGGGTTTTGCTGGTTAGCATGACTCTGTTAGCCACTGCAGGAACTGCCATAGAATAGCCATTATTTATATATATATATATATATATATATATATATATATATATATATATATATATATATATATATATATATACAGTACAGGTCAAACGTTTGGAAACATTAAAATTTTTAATGTTTTTGAAAGAAGTCTCTTCTGCTCATCAAGCCTGCATTTATTTGATCAAAAATACAGAAAAAACAGTAATATTGTGTAATATTATTACAATTTAAAATAATAGTTTTCTATTTGAATATACTTTAAAAAAATAATTTATTCCTGTGATGCAAAGCTGAATTTTCAGCATCATTACTCCAGCCTTCAGTGTCACATGTAACATCCAGTCTATCACATGATCATTTAGAAATCATTCTAATATTCTGATTTATTATGAGTGTTGGAAACAGTTCTGCTGTCTAATATATTTGATGAATAAAAGGTTAAAAAGAACTGCATTTATTCAAAAAAAAAAAAAAATTCTAATAATATGTATTCTAATAATATATTTTCTTTACTATCACTTTTTATCAATTTAACATCCTTGCTGAATAAAAGTATTGATTTTATTTAAAAAAAAGAAAGAAAAAAGAAATTACTGACCCCAAATTACTGACCAGTAGTGTATATTGTTATTACAAAATATTTATATTTTAAAAACATAGCTTCTTCTTTTTTTTTTTTTTTACTTATTATTTATCAAAGTATCCTAAAAAAGTATCACATGTTCTGAAAAAATATTAATCATCAGAACTGTTTCCAACTTTGATAATGAATCATCATATTAGAATGATTTCTAAAGGATCATGTGATAATGATCCTAAAAATTCAGCTTTGCATCACAGAATTAAATGATAATTTAAAGTATAATAAATTTAAAAACAATTATTTTAAATTGTAATAATATATCACAATATGACTTTTTTTTCTGTATTTTTGATCAAATAAATGCAGACTTGATGAGCAGAAGAAACTTCTTTCAAAAACATTAAAAATAGTAATGTTTCCAAACTTTTGACCTGTATTGTATATATATATATATGTATTGATGAGCAGAAGAATATTTTTTTATATATATTTATATTTGTTTTTTTTTATATATGTATGTGTGTGTGTGTGTGTGTGTGTGTGTGTGTGTGTGTGTGTGTGTGTGTGTGTGTGTGTGTATATATATGTGTGTGTGTGTGTGTGTGTGTAAAGAAATGCACACAATTATATTTATAACACACATTTATAACATGAAACTTTAGCTTTTTAGAATACACATTTGTACAAATGCCCTGCCTCAGCCTTGATTTTCCTTATTGAAATATCCAGCTCATCATCGAATTTGCTTAATAAGGATGTTAAGGTTTTGGATATGGTGAAAGAAGTGAAACTACAGAGGTCAGAACAATTGGTCAGCTAAATGCTCTTATCACAGGTCAGGCTTTTACCACACCTTATTTCACAACATCCTAAATCCCTGAACATTATTGTATTAGACTGATGATTGTACTTCTGACCAACAGTGACGTCATGCTGAAAGTAGTACATGATGCACTGAGCTCTCAACCTACATTGATTGAATTGGCAGCGTAGCACTCTCTCTCTCTCTCTCTCTCTCTCTCTCTGTGAGTGCACGGGCAGGGGACAAACAGCGCAGGCTGCAAGACGAATGTAATTACAGTTCTGCTTAGTCACTTTGTTTTGCCTCCAGATGAGTATCAGAAAGATCACCGAGGTCATGCAGAGAAAGTTGCATTATAGGCCAGGCTTTGAATTTATGTGTGTATTTGTTTTTTGGTGAACAATAGCTCACAGCATTATTCATGGTACAAAAGAACAGAGGTAAATGAAGGTTATTTTGAATTTGAGTTTTATTCTTGGGCCTCAAAGAGGTTTTAGTTCTTGCCTTTGACCACATGCTGATTGTTATCACTGATCTTCATGACAAACCTTGCTTCCTATTAATATAAAAAACACACCACTCATGTGATGAAGCACAGACTGTGTTCTCAGACAGGGTTATTATAAGTTATTAAAACTTTACATTTTAAAATGAAAACAGAAAAAAATAAAAATTAAATCTAATTAAAAATATTAATAAAAAACTTTTTTTTTTTTGGTAAACATTATGAATGAGTTATGAGAACATTCTGGCCACTCAAGACAGCCATCTGGGTTTAAACAAGTGCGAGTGTTAATCACGACCCCCTCCATCTCACACATGATGCATGTTGAATCATACTGTAATGTTGCCTTTTTTATTTACTGATCATCACTTAGTTATATCATTTTATTTAGCCATATATGAGGACATGTTTTCGAATAAGAGAAGAAGATAAAGTGACTAAATGCCAGCACAATATATTTATTTCTCACTTAAATCTTGCTCTTTGAAGGTCTGTGCATCTCTCTGCATTTCTCCCTCCGCCTGCCTTGCTATGCGCAAAACACCACCCTCGTGGTTACTATAGCAATCCTACAGGACAACCTACACTTCCTTTTGTTATGACATGTAGAGATTTAATGCACAGGACAAAACCAGCAGGGCCATGTTTGTTTACTGCTTTGTTGTGAATAATCACAAGCAGAAATGCTTCAGGACACATTCCTAAAAGGAGTTGCATTTGGTCTCAGGACAAGTTTCAGTCAGCTAAACTTAAAGAAATAATTCACCCAAAAATAAAAATTTGCTGAAAATGTGCTCACCCTCTAGCCATCCAAGATATTGAGATCCTCAGTGAAAGGGGGCCATTAGAATGACAGTCCAAACAGCTTTAACTTTAAATTGTTTTCGGCTAAAATAAAATATTGCTTTCTTGATTGAAAAAGTCTTGTCTTAATCAGGAGATAAATATGCATAGATAAAGCAAGCAAAAACAGTTAACTAAACAAAAATATCAATGGATTTTGGTGTGTTTGGACTCTCATTCTGACGGCACCCATTCACTGCAAAGGATCCATTGGTGAGCAAGTGATATATGTCATCCAAATCTGTTCAGATAAAGAAACAAACTCCATCATGGCTTGTAGATGAGTTTATTTATTATTATTTTTAGCATGCAGATGGTTTCTGTGAAAGATACCAATATCACATCAGAGTTGATAGAATAGATGAGGTTCGAGAGACCCACCATAGGAAAAACCAGTAGCATATTTGCATATTCATCCTCTCCAGTATAAATGCTCTATGATATAAAGCACTCATTTGGACGTTGCTGTTGTCATGGCGATTTGGTTTAATAAACAGCATGGTTCAAAAAGACATTACCTATGTCTTTCCATGAATCACTGTTGAGTTCACTTGTTCCACACACACATATAAATACACAGAGTGGATAACTCGTGACTATACTTCTCTCACATAGCAGAGGTTACATTAAGTCTGATACAAATCTCCATAAAAAAATACTATTCAGCCAAGGTTTGAAATGCTGAATGTGCAGAATTGTCATTTTCACTTTAATGTAATGCAAATACACCAAAGGCTGCTGTAACTTGCCAGTTTAATAACTTCAGATTTTTCAGGCTGAGATCAGTTAGACATCATGGTACTGTATGATAGAATGCATTTACAACGAGAAATGTAATTTATTGAACATACAATAGTGACAGGTATCATACTGAAATAAGATTTCTCCATAGTCAAATGCATTGTATCACATCCTGTTAAACTGCTGCTTCAGTCTCCGTTTGAGATTTGTGACATCATACTCAGTGTAATGAAGTTACACACTGACTACAATAAAGCAATCGAATATGTGAATCAATCAGAGCCACATGCATTTCAAACAGCAACTCCTCTGCGATTAACACTGTTCTCTTGTCTCCATGGTTACCAATATGCTGGGGCCGAATGTGGGACGAAACTAATAACAAGTCTTTTGTGAATATCAGTAAATGTGGAAAAATTTGAAAATTGTGTGTGTGTAAAGCGTTTGCATGAAAAGGGTGAATGGAAAAAAATGTAGGTCCTTATCTATGGGTCACATCCCAAAAAAAGTTTTGCACTTTTGTTCTGTCTTTTACGGAAAGAGAGGAAAATGATGCACAATGCAAATAATCAAACCATAAACAGCAAAATAGCCTTTTAAACTTTTATAATATTTTTAAAGCAGTTTTCAAATTTATATTTTACTATTAAACAAAAAGAGTAAAGACTGTCTTTGATATACTTTTAGTCTATATTTTTTATTAATGTTTAAATGATTTTTATATACATTTTAATTTTACTTAATGTCTTTTTTATTAGTATTTTTTTTTATCTCAAAACATTAGGCTACTTTTTATTTTAGTTTTATTACTTTTTATTTTAGTTTTATTTTAATTTTACTTAATTTTTTTTAGGGTTTGTTTTCTATGTCTATACAGTTTTTATTACTTTTTATTTTAGTTTTAGTTATTTTGGTACATCAAACTGAAAATGTTTCCTTGGTAACTAACTGATATATTATTTCAGTTAATGTTTATTTTATATTTAGTTTTTGTATGATAACCCTGCTGTATATTGTTTATTTTTATATTGCTTACATTTCATATTATTTCATATTATTATACACACACAATTTCTATAATATTCAACTTTAATTTGAAACTTTATCTATAATAACTATATTGACACTAAATAAGAGTCATGTGTGTCTACAACTTGTTCATTGTGCTGCACACACACACAGACACAGAGAGATAGTAGTTACCTTCTGCTTTGATAACAGGACATTTTGAGAAATTGCCCACACGAAAATTATAGTCTACATTAGAATACATACACACAACACAATAGCTGTCCTTCAGAAGAAGAACCGTAGGTCAGTTTTGTGAATGAGCGCATGACACGCATGTAAGCAGATGCACATGAAAGATGAAAGACCATACAGAGAACAGACACAGAGCAGCAGAGACCAAATTAATGCCTTATTATCATAACATATTTATAGCTATCTACTCATCAGTTGTTTTAAGTGTTTTAAGTATCATGTCATGTGCCTTCACAACATGTAAAATCATTTGTAAGTAAAGGTGAGGTGGGAGTGAGAGTTTATCAAACCACACATCTACAGCATCAGCACTCACTGATTTCCATAAACACTGGATGAAGGGATCATTTGAATAAAACATAGCTGTGAGTAGAGGAACAACTGCCATTAGACCAGTCTAATGTCATGTTAGTGTGGTGTAGTCAAAACACTGCATCAATCATTAACATGTTCTTTGTGATCATCAATAACCCGTCTCAAATTCTCTCTAGACACTGATTGAGCATGAGAATAAGTTCCTTTGTGATGTAGCCTGATTATATAATATTTTGAACATGAAATAAACTGTATTTGAATTGTTCTAAATGTGGTGATAGATATTTAAGTGCAAACAAACCCAATTTCTGTTAAGAGGGTCATCGTGACATACAGTACAGCAGGAATAGGTCAATGATGCCCCCTTGTGGTCATGGTAAGAATCATTTATTGGCCCATGTATTTCTATATTCTTTGCAATAAACACACCACATTTGGTTTGGTTTCAAAAGCAGACGTGCACAAACAGTAAGTAAGTAAATAAATAAATTTAGCATTACTAGATGATAATATTTAAGGACAACTGTAAAACCTGAAAAAAGTATTTTCTTGGCAAACATGTTTTATTTACTTTGGAAAATAATTTTTACAGTGTTTAACTTAGATGTACATTTAAATTTTAAAATCAAAATACAAATAATAGACATTTTAAAACTCATATACCTCATTCCTTGTAAATTTTTTTCTTTTCGTATTCCCATATCTTTATGTCCAATAAGCTGGAATCACAACTGTGGCACCATCAATCTTCCCCGTGCTGTTGTTTGCTCACATCAGCTAAAAGTCTTGGCCTAGTATGCATGCATAATATATATTATCTATAAGTATTATCCATACACTGTTCAGTTATTTGGGCCAATAAGCATGAAGTTGCCACTCTGTATATCCATCATATTGTGTGATAACCCGTCTAGTTGGAGGTCTAATAATTCAATGAATTTATAACATGATGCCTCTGTTTGAATGATTTGATCACACATGCCACGTGGGTTGTTGCAGCAAACTGACAGTTGAAGAAACAATCCCGTTTTCTTTTGAAGTGCATTGATTTGGATCTTGAGGAGCATGGGATGGGCAGTAAGATGAGTTTAAAGGTTAACACAGGACAGGTCAGACTGGTTTTCTTTAAGAACAGTACATTCACATCCACAGAGGTGCTGAGATTCAATCCAGCGATGACAAGACACTGCTGACGACGTTTCTCTTAAAAAGGGTTCTTTTAAGTGGACATATATTCCACACTGATCATTCATTTAGAACTGATATATAATATATCAATTTTTTTTTTATAAATATATAAAAAAAATTATTCTGTTAGAGTCTTGATATGTTCATGAATAAAAATGGTCATAAAATCATGGCTTTACAAATAAGTAAAAAATATCTGTGAATGTTTTTTGATGTTCTCTAATCTAGTGATCAACATATAAAAATACATTAATACATTGCATTTGAGTTAATTCAAGTACTGTTATTTTTTGAATGAACTTTATTTTTACTGAAAGTACACTTTTCATAGTAATAAAATATACGATTTGTCATAAGACAATTTAGTGTTTTGTCTAGAAAAAAATGTGACAAAAATTAGGTTAAAATGCAAAAATAAATAAAAGTAAAATTAAAAAAATTATATTTAAAATGAATATTTTACCCTTATTTGCTTGAATGTCCCTTTAAACCACCAATAGATGAAATTCCGTAAAATGTAAAAAATAAAATAAAAATAATAACAATAGCAATATCATTTATCTCAGAGAATTTGCAAGGCTATAGGATTTTCTTATCGTGTTCCAGATTTTCCCCCTTAGTTTCTTAAATGTCCCTTAAAGCCCACAGCTGAAGTTCCACCACACACACACACACACACACACATACAGAGAACACTTTTTCATATTAATAAAATATATGATCTGTCATCATAAGACAATTTAGTGTTTCATCTAGAAAAATTAGGTTAAAATGTAAAAAGTAAAACAAACAAAATAAAAATATCACATGTTGCTCAGAGTATGTGCAATGCTGTATAATTTTCTTACCTTGTTCAAGATTTTTTCCCTTAGTTGCTTAAATTTCCCTTAAAACCACCCACCGCTGGAATTCCATGATGCTGATCTTAAATCTGCAACAAAAACTTACATTTTTTGTTGTCATGGTGTCAAGAGTTTTTTTGTCAACCACATTGCCAGTCTAAAGACATTCAGAGAGATGTACAGCAGAGAGATTGTCAAGTCTGAATCAGTCAAATTGAAGCTTTTAACATAACTGAATACACATTTGCCTTTAAAATGAATATGGATTTACAGCATTTTCTTTAAATGACTGTGAGTGGTGTTCTAATCACTGGATTACAGTAGATGTCTTTCAGTAATACCCAGAATGCTGCCTTTTCCCCTTTGTCTGCAAGATCTGGCTCAGGTTCAACTGAAACTTGTGGTTTTTCACAGGGAGTCGACTTGCCCCAAGTTTATATGACACTGTGAAATCTTCTTCAATTCCAAAATCACAACACAATTTGACACTTCACTCACTCAGTGCATATCAGCTTGTCTTCCGCTCAGACCGAATGATCTGTGTTCCAAAACTCTCTAAGAGCAAATACAAGTAGTTCACTCTGGGATTGCCAGTAAATCTGACTCAGATTGTAGTTTGTCATATTGTGACTGATGACACACTTGTGAGGATTATTAGTTGTGCCAAACCATGCCCTGGATAATTACTGACAGTGTGTCATTTCAATAAAGCAGGAGGCAAAATGAGATGAAGAGGTGCTTTATAGTTTATGGTTAAGGTGAACTGTACCAGTCCCGAAGCCTTTATGTTTGCAAGAAATGTTTAAATTAAGTTCTTCTCCAGTATATAAATCTGACACAAGACAGATTTCTGTGTAAAACAGACACAAATCTATTCATACGTAAATTGCCCTAAACTACTGAATCTAAGAATGTTTTTTTGTATGATTTACACTTGAATTTATATCATGACTAAGGGCCATTGTTTGAAAAACAACAACAACAACAACAAAAAACATTATGAAAGTATTACAGAAGCAAGTTCCCACAAAGTAGTTCTCTGTAATTTTTGTGTAACATGTCAGTTAAGATATCATCGTTCTAATCTATAACCGATGCTTTCATCCCACACAACCTACCTCCTCCATCTCTACACTGCTGAGGAACTCAAGATGATGTTTCAACCTTGACTTAGACATCAAGTATGGTTGTGTTTTATGACTAGCAAAGATTTTATGACTGCATTATCTAAAAGAACAGGATCATGGTGTATTGAGGAACTTTTCAGGATAAAAGGGAATCACATTTTCACATGATGAAGGCCCAAAGCACACTGCTTAAGCAATCAGAATGACAGTCTTTTATTCAATCTAGTAATTATAAAATATACTAAAATATGTGTAAATGACATAAATGTTTCCTGAACTGCAAATTAGCATGATTTCTGAATGTGACTCTGAAGAGTAATGACTGCTGAAAAGTCAGCTTTGCATCACAGAAATATTACATTTTAAAATACATTCAAATAGAAAGCCGTTATTATGATTGTAATACATACAGTTTTACTGTATTTGTAATGATTTAACAATGCAGCCTTGGTGACCATAAGAGAACTATTCCATAAAAACTAAAAATGCTCAATCATATTTTTCCTGAAATTTTCCTGTTTTCATTTAGTTGCAAAGCACATTGTGTGAATAAACGTATTAAAATTAAAATACTTGTAATAATTAGATTTATTTAAATTATGATTTTTAGCTTGTTATTTTTTAGCTATAGGGCAGAAAGGCGAATGCTTTTAAAAAAATGACTTATGGCCTCTGCCCATTTATGATGATAAATGCGTGGTTTGCAGCTTTCTTCAAAGCTTTGTATTAGAACATGTTTTCTTTCAGTACCTCATTGACAGATCTTCACACTGTGACACTAACCTGGGCGGCAGAGCATTGTAAAGGGTGACAGATTGTACAGGGCTGTTTCGCAGTTCTGAGACTGAGGTGGCGATAATAAGTTCAGTGTAATGGCTTTGGCTTGGACTCAAGTGAAACCTGCCTGTTCCTACCTGCCCTGGTGTTTGAGTGAAAGTTACTGCACCTCCATCACACACACACACACTGTATCTGTCTGCATATCTCACAAAACGGCCAGCTTTTCTTCCTGTTTGTTTTTCTTTCACAATGCCTGTGTATTTCTCTCATTTTGCACTCTCGCTCATAGTATTCTGGGATATTAAGAAGGTTAAAGTGCAAAATGTTGAAGATGGAATTAGAAATCTAAAATCTCCGTTGCTGAAAACTTGCCTGAGCTGTAAGAGAAGCCTAACCGGGTATGGCGGAGAAGCATGTTCAACCTCTGCAGTTTGAGGTTGTTCTACAGGTCCTAATCTCAGTTCTCCACAATGTAAACCACCCTTTATAACGGCCACATTCGCAGGAGTTTTTCACTCTAATGAAGGTTCAAACGCTGTTGTCTCCAGAGGAAAGCGAAGGGTGTGACATACACATGTGTTAACTTGCTCGTTTAAAGTTCTCCTCGTATCAAGCTCCTGTCCCTGTATCTCTGAGGATCTGGTGTCATCTTATGAAAGTCTTTGTGGTGTCAAAAGCAGTGGCGTGAGGTAAAGGAAGAAAGAAAATGCTACTTGACCTCTTGTTGATCCGAGATCATTTCGTAGCATGGCTAATGAAATCTGCTCTCCTCATTTTGCACTCATGTCATATTTTATGGCTTGGATGGAGCATTGATTTATCTGTTTTTCACTATGGGCTGAGTGCAGCGGTGTACTGAGTACTGAGTGCGTGATAGTATACTGTGACTATCCATATGGGCGTGTGTGTGTGTGTGTGTGTGTGTGTGTGTCACGCCTCTCTGTCTTATGCCTTGAAAACAAAGGTGAGAGGTATTAAATCTACCATGCAACATTCTGTGAAACTGCACCTGATCCATCACAATTCTAGAGTCTAAGCAAAGTGCATTTCCATTCAAATTGATGAGGGCATGTACTAAAATCTCGTAGCTATTTAGATCACTTAATGAAAAGGTTAGACTATATCACTATTATTTGTAAAAAAAAAATATTATTAATGTCCAGGTAACATGTGAATTCTGACATTTCAGGATACTTTGCATCAGTTCTGCAAACATCTGCCACTCTAAAAGTGTAAATATGATCATTTATTAAAGGAAGAATAAATAGGCTTAATTGTAGTGAACATGCACTTATAGTGTACTTCAAATCTTCAAAAAAACTTCAAAATAAAAAAACAAGCAGAAAATGTTAAATAATAATTTAAAATAATATTTTTAAACAGTGCACATTTAAATCAAACTGTTTTAATAATATTTTGAAGTTTCTTAAACTTATTTTGACATGTTGACTAACATACTAAAGTACTTGCAAAGTGCATGATTATAATTTTAACTGTAGTGTTTTATTTAATGTTACATATTATGCTACATATTAATATAATGCAAATTCACAAATGTATAATTACACAAGATTAATTAGAAATTATATTTATTATTATTATTATTATTTTATCCATAAATGTGTTAGTTGGCAGGAGAGAAAAAATAATGAAATCACATATTAAGATGTACTTAAGTTCTACTTAGGTGGCTCAAAAAACACTAAACTTTAGTTTATTTCTTTTTCAAAAATCTAAATAAAATTGACTGATAATTTAAATCATGCTACATTTCAAATAAGCTAAATGTAAAGGTTTCTTGCAGGCACTGCAAGTGCTCTCAATCCCATTGATGAAAGTTACATACCGACAAAATATTCAAAATCTTAAAAGTGATTTTTTTAAAAGTGAGTCTTCATTTGAGTGCTGGAACTAAATGGAATGCTGAAAGTTTTGTTCATCAACATTCCTCTACAGTTCCTGTTGAAGCAACCAGTAAACAACAAACCTGAGAGTGTCCCATCATTTTACTGTGATCACTCACTATAGTCAAAGCAAGAGTTTAACATGAAAAACTTTATGTCTATATTTATTTCTACAGAGGAACTGACTGAGTAACTGAAGTTGATATTTTAATGAAATATAACTGAGAACTTTATAACTCCATTATATCTCCATTAACTTTTAAAACAAACTACACAACCCACAAGTCTGACTGCATGTTTGCTTTAATAATTAGTTTTGTCACTCAGCAATTACCTCGGTAAAAAAAGGGGACCTGCTTTAAACAATACTGTATCAACTATTTTCTCTGAGGACAGTGTCATGCAGATTACAGGTTCTGTCAACCCTCTGAGAATTATTTTGTGAGATTGAAAGTATCTGCTTATCAAATGTACCTGTCATATTATATTTTTTTTTGGATGGGCGTGCTGAAGCATTGCACTGCGCTTCAAACATGTTTGAACCTGCATGCCTTAACCGCTTGAGAAAAAGAAAGATAAGTGAGTGAAACTGCTATGGGAAAAGGGTCAGTTTTTTAGTCATTACAGTTGCAAGCTCAAGCCAATCAGATGTCTTGCAACATCTTCACAATGGAACACATCCCACCATCTATTGTTGTACAAATGAACTCTTTTACCCAACCCACCTGGCAAAACCTTGGAAATACCATGAGTCAACATTCACTGGCAGCTTGCTCTGGCACGAAATGCCTATGGAAATGATGTTGGTCATTATTTGGATTTCGAAATGCTTCATTTTGGCTAAATACATTTTTGATATGTGACCAGACAGAAAGCCCAGCAGTAACAACTGGTCAATGACGTAAACTATTCATTCTTTGAAAAACACAAATCACAAATACAATGACTTCTATGACAAGCATGTTTTTTTAGTTTCTGTATTAAAATTAATTGTGATATATTTTGGGAGCATAATTTAATAAATGCCAAACAACTGTCCTGATGTCTTAATGAATATATTAGAATTGTCTGCAAAAGTCATGTGGTGCAACCAGCAAAGTAAAAAAATAAATAAATAAATAATAATACTCCAGAAACCTGCAGAGAAAACATAAAACAGGAAATGCCATCACAGAGAGGACCACTGCAGTGTCAAGATCAATTTCTTAAAATATCAGATCATTTGACCATTTTATAATGGTTGTGAGACAAGGTTGTAAAATGTCATGTGGTACCACCTCAATTTTTTTTATATATATTTATCAATATTGTTAATAATAAAATAATTATAATTAAAACATATTAACATATTTATTTTTAAAACTAATAATAATGATTAAGATGTGCACACTGTATTCAGCATATTAAATTAAATCAAAATTAAATTTATATGTTTATTTTGGGTTTTTATTGATTGATAATTATAGTGCATTCAGGCTATCAATATCAGGCATATAAGCATATACTAAATGTTTTTTTTTTCTTGAAAACAGTATTGTAGTTTTTCAAAAATTCTGAAATGTCTCAAACATAAACATGGTAATTCATAATATTTGTAATAAATAATTAAATAAAATTATAAATAATACTGATAAAGATGTGTACACTCACATGTATTCAGGGTATAAATACAATAGTTATAATTAATGATTATAATAATGGTTACACCACATGACATTTTAAAGTTATTAAATTAAGGCTTTAAAAATGGTATAAAAGTTTTTCAAAAACAAATCAAACTAACATGAATACAAAACTTGGCACATGTGTTTTAAATGATATTTTTTAAATATTTTTTTCCTAAATGCTCTTATTTATTATTGATCTGCCTACTGTAACTAAGAAAAAATTAATGTCAGTTGATGTGAAGTTAAATAGCCTAACTTCCCAAGCAATTTAATAATCCACTAAACTAAATCAACCAGTCCGTTAATGTCCCATAAAACCCAACCTTTCTGCTGACCTCAAGGATATATCAGACATGAAAGGACAGGGATAGAGGAGGATTCAGCATACGGGCCCACGCTACCCTCACCCTCTCGCTGTGTTTGCACTGTAAGCACACAAGACAGCTTGATAACATCTTCCTAATAGCTTCTCCAAAACACCAGAGCTTATCCCAGCAACCTTCACTGCTGCTGTTTATTGGGAAAACGCAAAAAGCAGTTAGTCATTTGGGCATGTCAATTTCAGCACATCATGGAGATCCTTCAGTATTTCTATTTTATTTGCTTAACATCCCGCTTTTGTCTCGAGGCTGTAACTGGTCAAATGGCAGTGTAGAGGTGAGCAGCCGTTACTGAGAGCAAATAGGATGTGGCTTGGCTGTAATGTCTATCAGTACGACTTTATCTGTACCTGGCTGAACACTGAGAAACACTAGACTCTATAAGATATACACAGTCAGGATGAGTCCTGGCAAGCCTAAAAGGTGGTCTGTATTTGCATCTTATAACCCTCACATCCTGGTGCTCTGCACTTACACTTATGACTGGAGCTGGCAAATAACTGTCAAGAGCAGGAGCGAGGAGAGAGAACACAAACAGAGAGGAATCACATAGCACATCCTGAGGGAACTGCAAATAGACTCAAGCAAATCCAGCCATCCGTTCTTCTAAGGAATATGTTAATCAGTGGAATTTAAGTGTTAACAGTGTTACAGTGTACACTGTAAATATAATATATAGGTATTATAAATTTATGTAAATATTTTGTTTCATCCTATGCTAAAAAAAATTGTGTAAAAGCAATTTTTACTCAGCAATTACTAGTACATTTTACAAATAATCACAAAGAATCATCAAGTAACACATTGGATTAGAAATGAAATTTTGAATAGAAAGACTAAAATAGTATTTTCTTTTTATTTAAAATGTAAATGTTTTTTTTTTAAATCTCTTTTAAGTCAATTTTTTTTTTGTAAATAAAAATATCTAAATTTATATAATATATATATATATATATATATATATATAATATATATATATATATATATATATATATATATATATATATATATATAATATATATATATATAAATATATAAACAGTGAACCCATTTAGATCCTTAGAGAGCCATTTTAAACCTCCTGCTCTGAGATTCTACTTGACGTGTATCTGCATTTACACTTGTGACTAAAATCTAGAGGGATGCATAAGCTTTTAAATTCTACACCATCTGTTTGTCATCCATGCAAATCTCTTATGACTCGCAGGCTGCTGTTACTGTACTTCCTGGTTGATGTCTTCTATATAATACAGTTTCTTCCATATTTTACAGTATTCATCTAGTTCAAGTTAAGCACATTTAAATTACAGCTGTTCAGCACTATTATAAAGCTAAATAAATTCTACAAATTTGCAGATTTTAAACAACAGATGAAAAATAATTGTGGGATTTTTTTTATCTGGTTGACTATAATTTGCTTCAGGCTTTTAAGGATTTTCTTTGAATGCATAGTTTTGTAGGGTGTTTTTCATTGGGTGTTGGTTCGGTTGTTTTGCTATGAGCAAGATAATAAATCCTTATTAAGTTAGTTTCATGTGTACAATCACGTCCCGTTCGTGAGTTCAAACAGGGTTTTAGGAATCTACAAGTTGCTTTTAATGATAAAATATATATAATATGTCATTAAAAACAACTTCTAGAGTCCTAAAAAACTGTTTCAAACATTTTTAAACCAAAATAAACAAGTAGCAATAACTAAATTAGGCTTTGACAGTTGCCATCAACCATCAACTACCATTCCACTTGCATACAGTCTCTAATATGTTCCTGCTGTCAGCACACATTCAAAGCCATGACAGCAAATATAAACAGTGTGCCTGCTCAAGCAAGATTCTGGGCATTAGGGTACATAAACATTGCAGCAGGACTCTGAGGAGAAGTGCGTGTATGGAGTGGGGAGTATAATCTGAAAACTGAATGATAGCATCTCTAAAGCCCTCTCTCACTAAGAGGAGAGGTGATGTTTATTTTCTCATCTCTGTATCTTTTTAGGTATTATCTCTGCTTAACTGTATAAACGTACTTATCCAGTAGTGAGAACAGCTTTCTATGCTTAGACATAGATATTAATTACCCTTTTCAGTAAAAGAATGTCACAGAAACTGAGGGGGAAATGGATTTCATGAAACTGGGTGATTTGCATATTAAAAAAAATGTAAATGTCTTGGAATTTGGGAACCTGAAGCAGGATAAACATCTCATTTTGGCTTTAGACTTCTTGAAGACTATCAAAATGATATGTAAATAAACAAATCAGTGTTTTGCTCATAAACAAACAAGCAGATTATTCAAAAGACAACATTTGGGTTAAAATCAGTATCTTTTTGTTGAACATTTGCATAATTAGCATGCAACATTATTATGCTATAATTATATAGTATTATGTTTTATAAAGTGATTGATCAGTTTTATTAAATATACTTGCATTAACCTCATTTTTCAGTTAAGGAACTCTAATCTTCCGTTTTGGGTTGGTGTGGGTGTTCACAGCAGTTTGAATCTGGCCTATCCTACTACGCTAAATGAACGCAGGGTACTTAATGTTGTATTGGCAACACCTAATATTGTTATGCATACAAATCACAAGAAACTAAAGACACATAATAACGTGAATAGAAATACACGTGAACAGAAATGCTGCCAAGAAAATTTACAACATGAAAACTAATTTAAAGCAAAATAACACATTTCACTGTTCAAATGTGTCCCTTACTCTCTGGTGATAATAGTATATGCCTATTTATAATTATGAAGTTAAAATGGTAAATTCTACATTTTGGTAAAATTTTTTCAATTTGTATCAACTTCAGGCCGTCTTAAGCATGTAGTAAGACAAAGCAACAGTTTAAACTTTAATTTATGTAACACTGAATTTCATTTTTAATGTTAATGTCATTATACAGAAGCCTTTGCTATACCGTAAAATGATTTAAAAGACTTACAAAATTAATATTCAGTTGTATTAAATATAAAGAAGTATCCTTTATGGTAAATCTGAATTAGACATGTTTGCAAAAATTTAAATACTGTCTAAATTACAGCAAAATCTAGCTCTGAACAATTTAGAAAGGTCATTCAGAAACAAAAACAAACTAACATTTTGCTGTCATGTAGTGCCAAAATAAATAAATAAATAACAAACACTACTACACTGCACCATTCATTTCATTGGGTTTTTGTTAAGTTAAACATGCACAGACCATAAGCAATGAGCATTGCTGAATATTAAGCTCCTCCTCTCAGGTGTAATCCAATCCAGTGCCCTGTCACAGGTAAAACCGGCCCCGATTTCTCAGTATATCCAAAAAAGCGAGAAAAGCCAACAAAACCCGTTCTCATACAAGCAATTCTAACGCAGCCCTCATCCCATAGTGAAAACGTCTCTCCATACAAGAAGAAGGATCGGATTTACAGTACCAACTAGAAAGTCCAGTTCGACCATAAGAGATGTCACAGGAGCATGACAAGTAAGTTCACCACTGTAGGTCCATAGTCTACCAAGAGATGATCAACAGAAAAGGATCCCGTGACTGAAAAATAGAGCACTATTTACTGCTTAATCTTGATTAATTTGGTGGAACTGACACAGATTAGCTTCTTCAGTCTGACTCGTCTCAGTAATTCCGGAAACTGTGTTTTACCACGAGGAGTCGGACTGACAGCCGAGAGCCGATTCCGCTACACAGTTGTGCTGTCTGGGCTCTTCACTTCACCTGTCATGTTCAGACCTGCTTCGGTCACAGGTGTATCTGCACCTGCTGCGGGAGTTACGAGCGCCGTGCTCTATTTGTCAGACTTGCGTGTTATTTGGTTTGTTCGTATGTATTTTGTGTGTGCACATTTTCCCGTTTGGAGTGAAATCACATTTAAGCCTAAAGGCTCAATAAGTAAAGGCTTCTTGTAGGTACAGCTGGAAACAACATCTGTGTTTTTGGAAAGGTAATAATTGGCGAAACATACTGGCTGAAGGTTTTTAGATAGTAAAACATTTTGTAATGGCAGTAATGTATGATTTTTTTATGGACTAGTATGTTATGATTTATCAAATTAAATGTTGTTAATGTTTTGAAAGAAGAGTTGATTGAAACAGCACACCTGCTTTCTAGGCGTTGGCAGTTCCCTCTCAAGAACAGTGTTTAAGCCTTTTGCAGATTGTTTCAAGCATGCTAATCTAAACTGAATCTGCTGCGACCTTTTTGGAAAAGTTTGGGTTTTGTTTTCTTCTCAGAATTGGTTAGCCTGTACTTAAGAACATCAAGAACCAAAGTATACACCCAAAATATTTGCCCGTTGGTGAGCTTTCCCCCATGCAAACAGAACTTTGTTGACGACCATCACCATAGCGTAAGCAACATGAGATCTTGCGTCTGTGAATCCTGAAGAGAAAACTAAAACTCTCCTCTGTTAGTGTTTGAAGTTCGGTGGATGTGGCCACAAACACATCATTAGTAATTTTGCGCTTGGTCGCCTCTTTTGTTTTAAAAGTGGGATTGCGTGTCCACAAGGTTTTATTGTCCCAGGATAACGGATCTATCAGGTTGCAAAGCTAAAACCAAACAGGGAGAGAGAATGGCACAATTAGTTATCAAATTACTCGTAATCCGTTTGCGGTAACCAACTTGGATGCAAAGTTTTGTCATAGCAACTCTTTATGGATTCATTCCATTATTAAAGGCTAGAGTGTTGTGTGACAAGAGACTAAACATCATCAGGATGAAGACTATCATGAATGAATTCAAAAGGCATGTTCTTAGTTTACTCTTTAAAAACTACACTAGATTTTTTTTCCCTACCTGACTCAACCTCGCCCTGCTTTCCCACCCAAGTTAAAAGGTTTAAAAGTTGAAAAGTAAACTCTAGCTTGTCCTTATTTCATTGTCAGATATTTCAACACATAAATACATTTAATGAATCAGTGTATATTCAATCTCTGTAAGCCACGTTTGTCTAAATAATAGATGATGGTACCCAAGAATGACATAACCATGAAGAAAACGCACAGAGGCCATAACCGGTTTCCTTAATGAACTTTGTCACAGTCTGTGAAAAGTCACTAGATCTTCTTCTGACACTTTACTGGAAGAGCGAGTGAAACATGCTGTCAAACGGGAAGCTGCGGTCTGTGCAGAGATTTGTTGTTTGGGCCGGTTTTGTCACAGATCCTGAGATAAAGAAGGCCTTTCACAACAGCCAGCTCTTTTGTCAACTTTGACACCAGCAATAATGCCAAAACATCTTCAGATTGTCGATGCCCAACATTTTGAATCATTTCATTCCTTTTGACTCTTTGTGTTTACAAATCACACAGCCCGCCTACCACTGCCTGACGATTCCTTTAGCTGTTGTTCTAGTACTGACGGCTCTTTCTGAACTGTTCCTCACAGTAAGCGGGCAGTGCTCGTGCTACAGAATGATCCGGCTTACAACCAGCGGCGGCCTTACACAAGTGAGGACGAGGCCTGGAAGTCGTTCCTGGAGAACCCCCTCACAGCCGCCACTAAGGCAATGATGAGCATCAATGGAGATGAGGACAGTGCCGCAGCCCTGGGTTTTCTATACGAATACTACAAGGTACAACTAGTAGAGATTAACATCAATAATAATAATAATCATTTGTAATGCACTTTTCACAAAACCCAAAATACTGCTATAGCAATAATACACCAAGCACAATAAAAATATAAAAAATTAAATAAATGTTAAATATATAATTCATATATACATTTAAGTTAAAAAAAACATTAAATATGTAATAATTTATATCTTAAAACAGACAAATGGAAACATCAGAATTATTCTTTTAAAGGGGATAAAAGGAGGAACTTTACACAACAACAACAAAAAACTTATTTAATGCTTATGATAATTATTTGCGTGCAAAATAAGTATTAATTTAATGATATCTGACATCCTGTTGCTTCATAAAATGTCACCTAGTATGTTAAATATGTTCATTGACAGATATAATAGGTAAAGCTGATGCTATTGGATGTGGTCAGACTTACATAGAGTTTGTTTACTTTCCCCAGGTGCCGCGGGAAAAGAGAACAATATCCCAGCCAAAGGCTGACGTCCTGGGCTCTGATGTGGATCCCAACAAAAGGTGAAGCTCTCATCAAAGATGCAATAGTGAATGCCGTTTTTCCCATACTGAGAAGATGAGACCCTACTTTATGTTATTCTTTGCTAGGGCTGCAATTAGCTTAATAATTAACAAAAATCAATAAAGAAAACGATTTGTTGGGTCTGTTCGCTGAGCACGCTGAAACTACGTCATTGACGTCAATGTAAAAAAAAAAAAAAACTACAAAGTTGCGCAGATATATTTTTATCTGTACTTTGTATTTTATTATTGTTTAAAGCCCAGCAAATATTCACATTTCGCAAAGAAAAAATAATAAAAATCAAGCACGCTATCGTTAAAAGATTATACCGCGTAGGGATGCGCATGCGCGATTGCGCGTGGGTCAACCAGAAGCGGTACACAACAGAAAGAGAAGGGAGGCTGTTTCATTTTTAATCACAAAACATTTATTACTATACGTCCCATTTAGGTTACAAAATTCTAAATATACAGCAAGTAATTTGTAAACAAATATCTGTAAAAGGTGACACTTGATGTGTTTACCTTTTAACATTTAGTAGCTTAATTTTTTAAATATAATGTATTGTTTATATTCATTTTTTTTTTTGTCAGTGGGTAGTATGACTAGGTTTATCTTTGATATAAGTTTTAGACGTGATAGGTTTTTAACAGTCGTGCATTTTGCACATTTTTATGAAGAAGAACAATGTTGCAGTTAAATGTGTACCTTTACATTTATCAGTTGTTTGTAAGTCATGGAATATATATTTTTAAACGTTTTATATTGTATATTTTGTTTTTTACATATTCATCTAAATTTTCCAACAGAAACTTGATGACCACTCTCCAAGAGCCATCGCCGGAGAACCGAATCCAGGTTCAGAAAGGAGTAAATATCGTTCTTCCAGGGAACCAGCACGGCCAGGACAAGAGAGGCCTTTTCCCCTCACCTGATACTACAGTGACAGTATCCATTGCGCCTGGGCCAAACTACCCAGTGAAGACTGAGGGTCCATCACATAGATTCTCCGTCACAGTCCCCAATCCACACTGCTCAGAACCAGACAGTCACACGGTGGTATTCGACCCTCAGCTCCCCCACAACCAGTTTAGTCCGAACACACAGCCACGCACCCCAGACTCGACCTTCCCAGAGAGCTCAGATGTGAGTTCTCACACACACACACACACACACACATCTCCTGTCTCCCACCCTCAGACAATACTTCATTTACCTGGTGACTCTAAAGACATTGTTGTATTGAGCCCCCTCCCTATTTTTATTTGAACATGCCAAAATAGCAGCTAGCATGTCATTATGCCATTGTCTCTCTTACACAATAAAGTGCTGTATTTTCCTCTCACATAATAGCCAGGGCCTTTTCTCTCTCTCTCTCTCTCTTTCCTGCTCCCTCTCTCTACCTGCTTTTTTTTAAACCTGGACGGAGGATTTCCTTAGAAATGATAGTTCCACAAAACCTTGCACACACAGGGAGAGCCGTTTGTTTTTTCTTTTGCTTTAGCAATCAGCTTTCTCCCACTGACTGAATGAGTGGTGATGTGGTGTTTGCACTAATGCCAGGCCCTCTTGCCCCTCTTTTGTGCGCTCCAGGTGTTCGCGTTCCAAAGGGATCTCCAGTTAGGCATGGGTTCCATCCCGCAAGAGGACTATGGCACTTTTGACACAATGTCAGGGTATGTCAAACATAACCTCAGTAAAAAACTTCATTCCATTTAAAAGATATCAGATTCTGTCAGCTGAGTGTGTGCAAAAAGCATGAATAGGTCGCTGGTGCATCCTCCTGGCAGGTGCTCATGGCCCATGTGTAAATGAACGTCAGCCTACAACAAATATAACAAGCTGCCTCTTCTGTGTAATAGCAAACATGGAAATTGTCATGAGTGTATTTGATCTGATGGTGCAAATATGTATTAAGTGGTGACCTTTTTTTGTGTCTGATCAACAGTAATAATTTTGAATACACATTAGAAGCCTCCAAGTCTCTCAGACAGAAATCTGGTGATGGCACAATGACATACCTCAACAAGGGCCAGTTCTATCCCATCACCCTCAGGGAAACCGACAGTGGCAAACTGCTGCATGGCCCCATCTGTAAAGTCAGGGTAAGAAGAGTATATAAAAAAAATATATATTTATTTATTTATTTTATTTAACTCTCGCACTCTCTATTCTAATTCTATGTGATCTGTTTTCTTTTTTTTATTAAAACCCTTTAAGACTTGCACTCTATTTGTTTTATAACTGCTTGTTTTCTATATAAAAAAATACCTCTAATACTAGCTATCTCAATTCTCTTTCTATCTGTTTTCTTTTTATCTATTGTATAATTAACAAAAAAAAACCTTGCTACTTGGAAAAATACATTTTGTAGTATGATTTGTTAGCGGATGCCATTTGATGTGTCCAGATACTTTCCAGTGAAATTAGTATGTATTTAAGTGTGTAAATACTTCCTGTACCACTGAATGTACGAGTACTTGTTTGAGAGTGCGTGTACATTAATAGAAAACAGTAACAAACACTATGTTGTTTTTCAGAGTGTTGTGATGGTAGTGTTTGGAGAAGAGAAATCCAGAGATGACCAACTCAAGCACTGGAAATACTGGCACTCAAGACAGCACACGGCCAAGCAGAGATGCATTGATATTGGTGAGAAGTCTTTGTCTAGGGGTATCAGTACATTCACTGATCTCACTCATACTTTCATGTCTCTTGAAAGAGTCTTGAAAGAGATTTTGAGTCTCTGGGTCCAGTGTAGTTCAGGGTGGAGTAACAAGTACAGATAGCAAACAGGCATACAGACAAAGTGGATGCGGGGGGCTGTAGGTGGGGACAAGACAATAGGTCAAGGGGAGAGCCATCAATGACCTCCACAATGAACACAACAAATAAAAGATGAGCACTGTAAAACATGAAAGGGTACACAACATGATCTTGCTTTCAATGAAAGTCAACTTCTGAGAGGAAAATACCCTTTATGACTTAAAAATTAAAATTCTGTCAACATTTACTCACCTTTAATGTTGTTCCAAACCTGTAAGAGTTTCTTTCTACTGTTGAACATAAAATAAGATATTCTAAAGAATGTTGATAACTAAAGAGTTGACTGTAGCCATTCACTTCCACAGTATGGAAAATACTGTGAAAGTCAATGGCTACCATCAACTGAGTAAATGATAACAGAAAATTTTATTTTTGGGTGAACTATCCCTTTAATGTCATGATATCATATTAGTAAAGTACAACATATGTAACAAGCCTTGATTAACTAGTTATGTTTAACTGTCTTGATTTTATCTTAAAAGCTCATTAACATTTAGTTATAGTCTGTGATAGTCACCTCTGCCTGTGTTATTGATTTCAAATTATGATACAACCAAAATATTCCATTCCCCATTTATCCATTCTCTTACAAAATGTAAATCATCCACTTGTCTGTCTATACTCATTAATCAAGCCTCTCTTGTCTCCCACAGCGGACTACAAAGAAAGTTTCAACACCATCAGCAATATTGAGGAGATTTCATATAATGCCATTTCATTCACATGGGACATCAGTGAGGAAGCAAAGGTATTAAGACATTAAAGGGCATTTCTAATGTAAATCCAATGTAAATCATCTAATCATAGTTTTAGTGAAAACATGTAATTATTAAACAACATTATTGGTCTTTTATTTGATTTGTCTCTTGACATCTGTTAAAAAACAAGTGACTTTCTGTTGAAAAGCTTTAGAGTGTAAAGTAAAATAATAGCAAACATCTTTTTAAATGTGTTAAATTTCTAGGTATGTGTTTTTGGTATGCGGATAAAGGATCTTAAAATAGACGTGACCTTTTAGGAAAAGTATGACTAATATGAAGTTTTACACTCAAAACAGACCATATGCATATCGCTTAGTGTACATAAAAAAGGCAACAAAACAAAGTGTGCTATATCCAGAGAAACATTAAGAAATATCCTTATAAAGTGTAAAGAAGGGACTTTCCAAGATAAGTTTAGTTACTTGAGCTGGGCACTGGTGTTTTCTAACATTGGCCAATACCTTAACTTCATATTTTTTTTAAGATGAAGATGCTGGACTGATGTAGATATCTGTTGTTTCAGTGAGCTCAGGTGTATGTGAATGCTGAAATGATTAGTTCTCAGATCATTAGGCCTGACAGCTCTATTTTGTGCTGAACTGATGGGTTTATGGGGAGACGCGCCCAACAATTGCATCAAGAATGAGGAAACTCTAAAGGGGGAACAGTGAGCACTGACAGCTAATGGAATCCTGTTTGACGAGTGTGTCGAGACTAGTCGGGTTAAACCCGTCGCAAAGGGACAAACAAATTTTGGTTCAAATCCTCTGCCTCAGTCTGATTAGTTTTGAAGCAGATCTGTCTGAGAAATAGTCCTTGTTGTGTATTCATGTAATTATAGTTCTAATTAGTCACATTAAAGTAAATAATTCAACGTTTAAAAACTGAAATGGGGTGTTTTTGCAGTGAGCAGTGTTGTCCTATAACCAGGATGCAGATCATAAGATAAGCCCGGCGCTGTAGGATACTCATCCGTGTGCACAGTCTCCTGTGTGCCGACTGTTTGCAGTGTTACATGTGGGAGTGGTTTGGATTCTGTGTGCTTGGGAAAGACAGATAGAGAGAAACAGAAAGTGGAGAGAGAGAAAGGGCAAGACCCTGAAAGGTTTGGTAAAGACGGTTGGAATGGATTTGTGGCGCTCCCTAGCGGACTTTTTGAGACATTACAAGCATTGATTGAATGCTTGTGTAAATATTTGATGATTAGTTGAAAGACCATTTGTTTGTAATTGTTCTTCTTAGTTTGTATCAGGCCTTTTGTTAATAATCTATTATTACGTAAGATGCTGTATTGTCATTGAATAAAGTTAAAGTAAATTTTGCTTTGGTAGGAATAAACAGATGCTGTTTAAGAGTTTTACATATACACAACCATTCAGAAGTTTAGGGTCAATAAGATTTTAAATAAGTAAGAAAATAATACTTTTGTTGCACATTGTAACACTGAAAATGTCTACTTTATATCCATCAAAGAATCCTGAAAAAAAATGTATCACTACTAGCTATAACTAGAAAATTAACCCAAAGTCTAAAAACAATATGTGCTGTGATTCTATTCTGGTTTCAAAAGGGGGCGACAAACAACACAGATAATGGCAACACAGTCTGGTGTCCTCACGTATTTACAGAAAACAGTATTCATAAGTTCAAAACAAGCAAAGCTACCCACACAGCGAATGAAGTTTAAGACTAAAAAAGCACTTGCTTGTTCTTTCAGTTCACTGCACTTGAACACTTTACTATTTTTATTTTTTGAAAAAATTCTGGAAGAAAAAAACTGGACTAGTAAGAATTTATAATCAGTGTGAACTTTTTTTTTTTTTTTTACTTCACACAATTGAAGAAATTTAAGTTGAGCTTAACAATACTCTTTATTTCCAAGGATCAATTTGTAACAAATGATGGCAACAAGGCATTTAACTGTTCCCTCTCTTCCCTCGTTAGATCTTCATCTCAGTGAACTGTCTGAGCACAGACTTCTCCTCTCAGAAGGGAGTGAAGGGCCTACCGCTCAACATACAGATTGACACCTACAGCTACAACAACCGCAGCAATAAGCCTATCCACCGCGCTTACTGCCAGATTAAGGTCTTCTGTGACAAGGGTGCAGAGCGCAAGATCCGTGATGAGGAGAGGAAACAGTCCCGTAGGAAGGGCAAATGCCCTGACGTCAACCCTCCTTTGGCAAACTGTAAGCACCGCTTCAGGTTTTTACTTTGACGTGTAGATTTAACTGACATGATGGTACTTCGTAGTAGAAACGTGTGACTAGAGCTTCAGTAAGAGGTGTTTTACACTCTGTCCTTGCCCCATTTTTCCCAGTTGGGCAAGATGGCAAGGTTCCCCTTCTGCACAAGCGCAGCGACATCACCATCTTCAAGACGATGACGGACTTCGAGACGCAGCCTGTTCTTTTCATCCCCGACATCCATTTCTCCACCTTCCAGCGTCATGTGAGTACACTGTGTGCAAAACTTTTTTAATTTCACAATTACAAATATCAGATATACAGTAAAAGTTTGTACGTTTCAAGTGACCTATTTTAAACAGTTGGGGGGTCAATAAATGCATATCACCTCTATAGGTAACACATGATATTTGCTGCTTTTTAACATTTCCATCATTGTCAGACTTATGAAACTCAAATGCACTGTGCTCTACAAGTATACAGCTGCTAGACATGTGGATTATGCAGTGTGTGTTATGACACATTGCATGTGAGCACTGGTGATAAGATACGAAGATACGAGAATATACGATAATGTATTTTTGCAGAATGTGAGCACAATCATAAAGTTTAGATTGATTTTGACCTCAGTAACTCTCCAGTGTCTGGGTTACTTCTGCATGGCAATAAACTTGCAGCTTTTGCATTAGCAATCCAGAATCTTATCTGTTAGGCTTTGCCGGAGATGGTTCAGTCTGAGAAAATCTTTTCCAAAAAATGCTGGTGCAAGATTGGGTTAATGGGAAAAAAAAGATAGAGCAACCTGGCTTTTGTTTGAACAGTTTATCACCTTTTCCCATTAAAATGTTTATAATTATAATGTATTTATTAACTAATTAATAAATTATAAATTCTAAAAATATATTATATATTTTTTATGAAATAATAATATATGATATATCTACATTAAACTTTTATTTTTCCCTTGCATATTTTTTAATAATTTTGTCTGACTTAGTCAAAGCTCAATGAATTTTACTTTATTTAATTAAGTATCAAGTATAAGAATATGTAATTAACTGTATGTAGTAAAACCTATTAAACAAATAGAATGCTGTTGGGAGTGTTAAAAAACAGATTATGATTTGTGGTCTCTTGCAAAAAGTATTAATTATCTACGTATGTGCCAGTGCCTCTATGATGAAGCCATCAGCAGAAATGTTCCATATGATCATTAACATATAAGTGGCTGTAGGTAAAAGCATATTGACATCATCATTTCAGTGCTCTTTATTGCTTGTGTGAGTGCAGACTGCTGAAGCATTTCACGGAAACAGCAGATTGTCGTTGGGTCACGGTGACCAGAATGATGCAGTCAGTTGGAAGGAATACAGTCATTTCTCACGGTTATGAAATCTGCCATTTATGGCATGGGATTGGCTGTTATCAGAGGGTTCTTGGCAAGGGATCACCATCTTAAGCCCACACGCGGTTTCTTAACAAATCATAACATGCATAATTTACCCCGCCAACTTTGTTCAGCGTACCATTTCCGGTCATAAACATCATTGGTACCCATCCCTGACTCACATGTCTTAGACCTGGAAGTTATTTTTAAATCAGTTCAGTTTCTTGGTAGAACCCTTCCTTTAACTTCACTGTCCATCTTTGACTCAAAAACCTGGTCACCTATACGGCTAAAATCACATGACACACAGGAAAGCAAATGCTAGACAGTTTCCTGTCCAACATGACCTTTGTTCATCAGTAGTTGTGTGACATTGAAACCCAGATATCTAGATCCAAAAATATACCCTTGCTCTGGCTATTTACTTTTCACTAAAATCACACAAAAAGAACAAGAAAAGTGAACTTTGCCATACTTTCTAGTGTCACACGAACAAAGTGTGTTTAGAGCTGGGAAAGATGTGCTTTTATGTGCTTATACAATGCTTCTGTGTTGATTCAAATGTTCTTGCTATTGTTCTGAACGGTCAGATTTATACTCTGGCGGTCTTTTGTGATGAGTTTACACTGCAGTATGCAGGACCTAGAGCAAAAAAACCAAAAAGTTTACAAGTGCGTAATTAATCATCCCAAGTAGGTTAACCGTCTTAGCATGTGTTAGTGGTTTAACCCAGGGGCTTTCAACAGGGGGTCTGCGGTCATCCTGCAGAGGATCTGGAAATTGTTGATTCATCTTAAACAGATTTTTGCGGCAAACAAAATGAAGCAGTTCAGCTGAATGTTTAATTCTTCTCCGACAATAAAATACATCAAGTAAAATTTAAATATAATGTTTTTAATGCCTTTTAAATGTGAGCTTCATGGCAAAGTACATAAATATCCTGTATTCAATATAATCCTTTTTTTTTAAGAAGTCCCTTACGCTCACCAAGGCTGCATTTATTTAATTAAAAAAATTTAGAAAACAGTAATATTGTGAAATATTATTTTTTTTAAAATCTTTTTTAAAATGTAAGTTATTTCTGTGATGGCAAAGCTGAATTTTCAGTAGCATTAATTACTCGTCTTAAGTGTCACATGATATTTCAGAAATCATTCTAATATGCAGATTTGGTGCTCATAAACATTTATTATTATTATTATCAATGTAGAACAGTTGAACAGTTGTTCTGCTTAATATTATTAATATACTGTAAATTATTTGAGAGGTCCAAACTAAACATTTTATGTTGACTTGCTTTGAAAAATTTCAGTCTGCACAATCAAATGATTTGGCTTTTCTCATTACAGCCTTTCTCTCCGGAGGACTCAGAAGAGGGGTGAGTTTCTGTCTTTTGCGTACTTTGTACTCATTTATGTCAGCAATGTTTGTTCAAGGCAGGGAAGGGTTTAAAATGTGCATTATTAGAGCAAAATGGCCTTTAGCTCTGCCCTGAAGTGTTGCTCCCTGTACAGCATTTCCGGGAAATGTGCAGGTGCTGTTTGTGTCATGGGTAATGATGTACTTGTCAGCGCCTTCTTTTTCTATAGGGATGGAGGTTTTCTCAGAACTACACTCATCTGCTGCATCTTTCTCATCATCTCGTCTCTCCTTTTTTCACTGTTCAGCTCAGCTATGAAGAGATTACCTTATTCCGAGGAGGAGTTTGGATCACCTCCCAATAAGCTGGCAAGGATGGATGAGCCCAAAAGAGGTGTGTTTTAACTGGAACTGGGTTATATGTCATTCGTTTTGTCCCTGCTGTGGATGAGACAGGGTAGTTTTGTGTTTATTTCAGTATTGTTGGCGCTAAAACTATCGACACTGTTATGGTGCAGTGCCATTTGGTTGCTTGTGAGTAACCACACACAAAAACATCCTAATTCAAAACACATTTGCTCTGTTCCAAAACCTAGTGAGCTGCCTATGAAGGATATCTCCTAAGATGTTGTTTTTGACTAACTCTACGGAAATATCACATGTATCCTTCATGGAAAAGACAATCACATGATGCACTGCAGTGTGCTCAATAAAAATAAGAAATCAAGATGGCAGACTTTTTGAGAGACATGATGGTTTTAAATATATGCTGTGTTCAAGTCATGCTGTAATTACCGTAATTATGAGATGACAAATTGTGATGTTCTACTTGGAGGTGTTCACGAGCTAGAAATTATGTGTTTCTGTGGCAACACTATCAACAGCTAAATGAATTTGCAGCAGTCACGTGATGCAAGTCACAGCTCTCAGAAAATTCAGAGTTAACAACTTGCATTTACAAGTTCTATGAGGACTTAAATGCTTTTTACAAGTCAGAAACTCGTAATTACAGTAATTCTGACATGTTGTTAACAGTACTAAAAAGAATTCATAAAATAGTATAATAAAATATTTTTAATTTTAGTATAAAAATCTACATATAATAATAATAATAGATGTTATTTAATAATTGTAAATTGTAAACAAAAAAATTGTGAAAATAATTTTTAACATATAATCATAATAATAATATTTAAAAAAATATATAAATAAAACTTTACTGAAATCAGTTGTTTAAGTTAGAGCTCTCAGAGAGTTTACAAGTTATGAGTTCTATGAGGATGTTTTTTACAAGTTAATAATAATAATTCTGACATGGCATGAACACACCTATATTTGCATTTCATGCAATACTGAAGAGTATCCATAAAATAATTTAATTAAATATAATTTAGAATAATTGTAAAAATATAATAATAACAATAATAACAATAGTAATATATAATGTAATTAAAGGGATACGCCACCCCAAAATTAAAATTTTGTCATTAATCACTTACCCCCATAAAAACCATACCCATAAAAGCTTAGTTCATCTTCTGAACACAATTTAAGATATTTTGGATGAAAACCGGGAGGCTTGTGACTGTCCCATAGACTGCCAAGTAAATAACAGTGTCAAGGTCCAGGAAAGTATGAAAAGCATCGTCAGAATAGTCCATCTGCCATCAGTGGTTCAATCGTAGCGTTATGAAGTGACGAGGATACTTTTTGTACGGGAGGAAAACAAAAATAATGACTTTATTCAACAATTCTTCTCCTCTGTCTCTCTCCACGTCACTGTAGCACCATTTTGGAGAATATGAGCTGTATCAGCTGTGCCACAAGGATACGTTTTCTAGGTATATTTACGCTTTGGTTTGAAAGAAAAAAGCGCATCAGTGCAGTGCAGCTGCTAAAAGGTTAATGCACCATTGTGTTAGACAAACACCCCCTACACCAAACCCAACACTAAACCTAACCGACAGTGCTAAAGAATGTAAAAGTGATATAAAACCATATTCGTTAATGCAACCATGCTATACTTCCTTAAATGCAAGTATCAGCTGTTTTGTCAAACTGCAGTTTCACAGGATTTGTAACAGAGCTCTTCCACTCACAAGTGCAAACCAATGAGCAAACTTACTGACTTAGAAAACCCATACATATGAAGCTGTATTTGTGACGCTAATGTTCAAAAGTATTAGTTTTCAAATCTTGCAGCATTTTAAAACTGGATTGAAAAACATAATATTCTGCAAGTAATTGTGCGCAAATCAGGCTTTCTTAATCGAAACTCTGGCCCTGTAAATATGTATGTGTGAAAAGGAGTTTTACTGCCTCTAGTGTTCATTTCAACTGGAAACTGCAATGATTCGTACACATAGGTATGTTTTTTTTTGCCGAAATTTACATAGAGGCACATATTTCCAATAAGCATGGGTAGGCTCATGCTCATGGATTTGCTCAACTTTTGTCTTTTAATTAATTGCGTGTGTGGGGCACTGTTTACGTGATGTGTGGAGTCACTCTGTCCAGTGTTCCAGATCGATCACTTGTGAGTTTCCATGATGTTAGGATGCTGCCTTAGAAGGCAGTTGCCTTTGTGGGTAGTAGGTAGTGATTCAGCTGACTAGGTTTTGGGACAGAGCTATTGTTTGTATCCAGGTAGGTCCTAATTATAGACTAGTATGTCTCAACATTTCAGTGGAAATCAAATAAAGAACGAAAATTTGCAGGTCATTGAAGGCTGCTAGCCCTCCCACCACGATGCCTTGTTTCTATGTGGCCATCCTCTGCTTGTTTATCTATCGAATAGCAGTCACGGTCAGCCGTGTGTGGGAGGGTGCGTGCTTGTGTGGATTTAACCAAACCTCTTGCCAAAAACAACACGACGGCTTTGGAATAGAATGTAATGTGTGTAATCTGTGTACTCCGGACTTTCCACATCACTGAACATCCCTTGCTGTAGCTCAATGTTCCCAGTAATGGCTTGGGATGCTGGCCCATCCTTCTGGGGTTTTTGGGTGAAAGGGGAGGAGGGGATGACACCCGTGTTTTTATAGATATCAGCAGCAACCCCAACTAGGGAACAGCATGTGAGGCACAAGGCATGCATTAAAAGAGCATATCAAATCATCTGCCACATGAAAGCCTTGGCAGATAACTTGGACTTTACTTTCTAGTTTATGTTGGTTTCCAAGTCTGACCTCAGTTTGAAGAAAACTGGGCTTGCAGTTTGTGCATGAGTGACCATGGCTGACCACATTTCTCTGCCTTTGCAGTTTTGCTGTATGTGCGCAAGGAGGCAGAGGAAGTGTTTGATGCTCTCATGCTGAAAACTCCCACTCTACAAGGCCTGGTGGAAGCGGTGAGTTCACTACTCTTTTCCCAAATGTCCACATTCAACATTATTAGTGCCGTTTGCTAAGGCAAACATCACTTTTGATCATATACAGTTAGGAAATGGGGAACACACATTACCATTAAGCATTGCGGTGAGCTCAGTCTATAAAATACATCCAATATAGTAGACATCAAAAATTATCCATTAAAAAAGTGTAAGTAGGTAAATAAATGTCTATAAAATTTTCAATAAAATAGTGTAATTAAAAAATTAAATAATAATGATAATGAAATTAAGATGCTAAAATAATAATAATAATAATTCTGGTTTATTTACTAAAATATTTTTTTGTGTGCTTTGTGTTTTTATGCTTATTATTGTTCAAGAGTAACAAGTCGCTAACATCAAACTCTGTTGAAATTAATGGCACCACCTAAAGCATTCTCATTATGCATTGTGATGAGCTCAGTGTAAAAACTAAATCCAATAAAAGTATCCATAAGATATATTTTTATCTAACAACAATAAAATTAAGATGCTAAAATAATGTATAGTAATAATATACTAATTTAGGTATACTAAACTCCATATAACCTGGTATTGATTTCACTTGAACAATTATTCTTTGACTTTTTCCCTGCCTGATGATAAAACTAATAGCAGTGCACTAAAAACACTAGAAGAGTACCTTTGCAATAACTGCATAACTGACTAACTATGACATCAGCATCATAACAAGAACCACTCATATTTCTTTAGGAAATGTATATCTATAATCTAATGTAACTAATACAGGTTCACTGTCTGTAGTGCAGGGTTGTTTAAGGACACAGTCACAGAAAGAATGGAGAAAAACATTAATTTGATGTTCTAAACATAACAGTATAATTTTGTTTAGTAATGCATCGCTTGCACCACACAAACAGACAATAACACACGAATACTCCTTCCAAGAAAGCTCCCACCCAAAAATTATACATCCCATCCAAACCCACAGCTACGTTTCTAATGCAGCACAGCACCTCCCAGAGAAATTCAGATGCCAGAGAAGTGCACTAACATGTGGCCAGTGCAGAAAAGTCCCTGAAATCAGAGGCTGAAGCTGGGAGATTTAATGGGGGCATTGAGTTACGTAGCAGGAGATCGACTGGCAACAGACCGTCTGCATTAAAACACTGCAGGAGGCCACAACGAGAAACACGCTGGCTCACAAACACATCCATCTAATAATCACAAAAGCTGGCAAGGGCTAAAGAGGTTCCTGTGACAGGTATAAGAATGTAGTGTGTGTAACACAATGCTAACCAAGTATTGCAACACTTCAGCCAGCTTTGAGAATGGGAAGAGGGACTGTTAGGATAACGGGGGGTTGGAAAACATTAAACTGAACCACTCGTATCCCCAAATAAGATGAACTTTGATACTAGTTGGCTTGAAAACTTACTAAGGCCTACAAATGTTCCATTTAATCAGTACATAGTGTTGCATTACTCACCGAATTACCACTTAAATGGATAGCTCACTCAAACATGAAAATTCTGTCACCATTTGTGGAACATGAAAGAAGATACTTTGATAAATGTCTGTTATCACGGCTTTGATAAATAAAGATAGTTAAAAAAAAAAAAAAATAGCTTCTTTGAACTATCTTTTTAAAGGAAGGGACCAGTCTGTGATTTTCAAGATGGATTGTATTGAGTTACACTGTTTCTTTCAGCCATTCTAAAAGTCTAATTATATAAGTGTACTTGCGAAGAAATACATACACACTTTCATTATTATTGTGCTGAGTTGCTTAAAATGATCAATTGCTGTCCTTACTGCTATGTGATTAACAACTGCATGTTAATAGAGTTTACTTCCTGCTAATGGATTTGCTCTTCACCAGATTTCAGAGAAATATGATGTTCCTCTTGAGAAGATGGGGAAGGTCTGCAAGAAATGCAAGAAAGGGTAAGATTTTTGTTTTTTAAACTAGGGCTGTCAATCGATTACATTTAGGGGCTATGACTTGCATTAAATTCATTATTTATTTATTTATTTATTATTCGTTAAATTAAATTTTTCTAGATTTATATTTTTTATTTATTAATTTATTTTTATTTTTAATTATTAAAACTAATGAATTTAACAAAACTAATCAAATATATATAAAAATATAAAATATTAATCTAGAACTAAAAACATTACGTTTTTATTCAAATGAATTAAATGACAAAATTCATTTTAGTCATTTATTCTGATCAAAATAACTGCATCTTTTTTTCAGCAAATTATTATAATAAAAATATTTTTTTCTTTTTATAGTAAATTAATTTAAATGTATTTTTATGAATGTATTTTGTAAATCGTTTTACTAAATTACCATGTTAAATTGAAAGACCTAATGTAACCGTTTGATCAATCACTGAACCACAGTCAGTCAGGGGTAAAACTAAACCCCAGTGTCCCTCCATCTCTGGTTCTTTTCAGGATCTTGGTAAACATGGACGACAACATCATCAAGCACTACTCCAATGAGGACACCTTCCAGATCCAGATTGAGGAAATGGGAGGAATGTTTAAGCTCACGCTGACAGAGATTTGAAGATCCTACAGACTAGTTTACACCATGCTTCCTGCTCTATTAGGATACAACAGATCTTTTAGTGTAGTCTAATGAACAGTTTTGGGGTGACCTAATACAGTATATGAGCCTTAAGTACTTTGTGAACTGAGAGTGAAATAATAGAATCTCTCTGATGTGTTTCTGCCAAATACCTTGAAGGTTTTGAGCCATATTTTCTATTTTACCTGAGTATAAGCAGATAGCTGTCTTTTTATCCCTTCTCAATTGTTTTGTGATGCTGAAAGAGAGGTCACAATTACAATTTACTATTAGGTTTCCTCTTTAAAGTCATAGCACTGGAGATGCTAATCTCAAAAAAGGATGAATGAATAGGATGTATTGAAATGGGATTGGGGAATCCGCATTGCTTCGCTGTTTTGATATTGATGAGCAGTATTTAGTGAGTACAGTATATCATCTCTTGCTCAGCAACTCTATGAGATGCAGTGTCACAAGCACTGTGTGTACAGTATGTGTGTAACTTTTATTCCCAAGAAAAAAATTTCAACCTTGGACTTCCCCAAAGTCTGTCATTCCTTATATGAACAAATAAGGTCCATACAACAGCCCCTCTGATAAATCCTTCAGAAGGCATTTTCAAAATGTGATCCATAGAGAATCAGTATAAACTTTCTTTATTTGAACAAAATAACACTACAGATTTATAAGCACATTATTTTGTATTGTTAGCAAATGAACTGTGATTTTGTTGAATTTGCAGTCAGTGCTAATGTAAGTCAGGATTAGCAAAGTTACAATATCAGGAAGCGCATGCAAGTGTCTTTGAAGACAGTCATATAAATAGTGTTACATTTTGTTTATTTGGTTACACAGTAACCATTATATGACGCCCCATAAACTACTGTTATTTTGATTGTACTGACCTCAGTGTACATGCTAAAACTATAATTCATATTTCACTTCTGATTATGCCTTCCCCTTTCTAAAAAAATGTTGTTTCTGATTAAATGTACAGCGTTTGATTAATTTTTTTTTTTTTTTTTTTAATGTGACTGATACACTCTTTGTATCATTTCTTTTGTATATATTTATAGACATACTGGGATGGGACTGTTTTTATAACTATAACAAAGTTTTCTATACTATTTTACATTTTTACATGGAATCATTCTAAATGATCTATTTATGCAAATGGGTATATTTGTAGTTTGTTGTTAATGTCTGATTTGGATTTATGTGCATATTTAAGTGTTCTTATACACACAGATATTGTTTTCCTTTACTTCTTAACTGTTAGTTAGACATGTTTCCTTTTTGTATCAGATACACATCTGAAGCTCCAATAAAAGCCACTTGGGCCCTTGTATTTTATTTGGCTGTCTGTGTGTCCTGCGGTTTTCAGCTAACTGTATCCAAAATAGTTGTCATGGAAACAAGCTGTGCTCCAATAGCCCATCTGTCTGGTGGACAGGAAGTGGGCGGCTAAATAGAGAGTGTCTCAAATCAGCAGTGGCCTCAAATACCCCCTCAGCCGCAGTTCCCCTCTTTTGAGTTCCTTCATGGAGGGAAAATAAAAGTTAGTTATTTTATTTAACATTTTTATTCCACTTACAATAATTTTGAATTCACAATATTTATATCCAATTTTTTTTTTTGTAAATTTATTTTTTCTGTATTTTAGAAGCACGTGCACACATAAAAAGAATGCATTTTTTTTTTTTAAATAAATAAATAAATAAAAGAGTCCAAGCGGTAAGTGAACTGTTTCTATGCATGCTCGGCTCTAGAGGTGTTAGTGAGAGAAAAAAAAATCATCATGAGCCTCTTTATGAGTGGGCTTCACCATAACATGAGAGATCTGCTTAGATTTTACTCCGGGACGTTTAGTGTCACAACAATGCGGTGAGCCATCTGCTTTGTGTTTTAAACCTCCATCTTTCTTCTACAGTTTTCCTTGAACCACTTCTGTCCTCATGCAACCTTGTAGTACTGACTTTATAACCTCCTAGTTAAGTTCTCTTTGTTTACAGCAGCCATTACTCCAGTCTTCAGAGTAACATGAACCTTCAGAAATCATTCAGTTATGCTGTTTAATATTTTTGCTCATAAAGTACTAGATTTGGCTTCATCCATACACATAATCAGTATAAACTGTTAAAGAATGATAAGTCCTTTTTTTAATACCATTTATATAAACTCAAGTCTTTTAGAGCAGACAGAGCTAAATAAATCCATAAAGATGGTGTTTTATACATTTGTTTTTGTAATACTTGACATTATGTGTTACAAACTATAGTCTACTTCGACCCGTAGGAAGTTTGACACACTTAAAATCTTAAAATATAGGTCAGGAGGGGTATTAAGTAGCCTGTTCTGTCTGCATGCACACAAAAAACCACACACACAAAAAAGTTGTTTGCTAACATTCTTGTCCTAATACATTCTCATTCACAGCACTTGTTTGTACTCAAGTGGGTAAAATGTTGAAATGCCTGTAATTAAGAATCTGTGGAGAGATTCTGGGTTTTTTCATTCCCTCTCCTCCTGTTAGTGGTTACTCTTTACTCGAAACCATACCTCTAAACACCTTGCTTTGAGCTATAATGGCTGAACTTGGCCAAAGAACACAAAGACAGCATGTGGAGACACAATATAGGCTCATCCAGGCCCTATCCGCAGCTGTGACAGTTTATGCCCTGAGGACTGTGCCATGGCTCTGAGTCAGCACACTCTTTCTGGATTACCTCAATACTCAGCAGAGACACACCCTTCACTCACCCACTCGCTCTGACTGCTGACTGACAGGGCAACTGCCATTCTTCATCTTGGCCTATATTCTTCAAACGCATAGGAAGCAGACGTTACTCACTACGACGGTTGAAGTATGTCATGCTCAAAGGCCAAGCAGATCGATTGATCGATCTATCTATCTATCTATCTATCTATCTATCTATCTATCTATCTATCTATCTATCTATCTATCTATCTATCTATCTATCTATCTATCATTGGTCTGTCTGTCTGTCTGTCTGTCTGTCTGTCTGTCTGTCTATCTATCTATCTTTTTTTTTTTTTATCTATCTATCTATCTATCTGTCTGTCTGTCTGTCTGTCTATCAAAATAAATTAATATTATAAAATGTAAAAAATTAATTTTAAGCAAGGATGTGTTAAATTGATCAAAAGTGACAGTAGTCATAGTAATCATGTTACAAGATTTATATTCCATATAAATTCAAATAAATTAAACATTCATCATTGCTAATGATAGGAAATGTTTCTTGCAAATCAGCATAAATCAGAATGATTTCTAAAGGATCATGTGACAATGAAGACTGGAGTAATGATGCTGAAAATGTAGCTTTGCCATTACAGTAATAAATCATTATACTGTATATTATATTTGAATAGAAAACTGTTAGTTTACATTGCTACATTATTAAATTTTTTACTGTATTTCTAATCAAATAAATGCAGCCTTGGTGAAGATAAGAAATATCTTTCAAAAATATTTTTAAAAATCATACCAATTCCAAGCTTTTGAACAAAAGTTTATACAATACATTAATGTGTATCAATACAATACAACAGCTTTGTCAGTAGCATCTTGTATGCTTTATTTACAACAAATGCAGTAAATAAAGCTGAATAAAAAAAAATGCATCTTTCAGTAAAATGGTGTGCAATGACTGCTGGGTAAAGATATTGTATATGTCCATGTGCACTTGTTCCCTATGCCCTACACATATATATGCTCCTGTGATTTGGAATCTCACTAAAAATGCATCATGACTTTGGAGGGTACAGAGGGCTTTTTGACTGTCGACATTATACTCATGTCATAATTCCAAGAATTAGTTTTTTATTGTTTTGTTTTCAAATAGTTTGGCATCCTATGATCACTTGTAGTTCTAGAAATGCTGTTTTTTTATTTTAGGAAACTAATTCATATCTGCGTGACCTCAAATCCTGTGGCTGGGTACTTCAAGCAAGTTTGTTTGCACTCTGTTTGTGACATTAACAGAGTAACTCTTTCCCATTTAATTTTCCTTCAAATCTAAAACAACACAAACTGTCACAGTGATGAATCAGTGTAGCCAAAACAAAACTTTTTTCCTGTAGGTGTCATTCTTTTCCACCTGCTGTTTATGGTTTTGTGGAGGTTTTTTTTTCATTGGAGGTGGAGCTTGTTTGCTATTGCCTTTGTTTTTTAAATACACATAAATTGGTCTTGACCAAACTCATATGAAGCTCTGAAAACAAACTTGAAGAACCAGAATATTTCTTTGTGCACATTTGTATGTACCATGTACATCTTTTCATTCAAATTTATATTTTTTAGACTTTTGTGCACAAGACTACAGATTCAAATCTTGAATCAAACCCTTAAATGGTTAATATTCTTAGCTTCACTTGCTTTGTGTGATCGAAATCACACAATCACAAACTTCTGAACATGTATATTTCATCACATTTATATAAAAGTATAAAAGAACACCACTTTTCAAGTATCCTCAATAACATATTGTTTGTGAGGTAAGTCTGTGGAACATCTCTGACAAGCTCAGGCATATCTGCATTATTTTCATAATATGACTCAGACACAAAGATGATTTAAGATGTTACTATGAATGTGATTAAAGGTACATTTGGAAATGTGTCTTATAAGCTGAATTACAGAAGACTGCTTACTGATTTAGACTGACCTTGCCCATCTATTTTGGTTACATATTTCTTACATTGTCTTTATAGTTTATATTGACTTTTTAGGATGACATAAAGTGTCTGTTGTATAACTTCTGCACACATATGACAAAGCAGATCTTTATAATTTTGAGCTCACAAAACAAATCATAAACATGTAATGAATAGTTGATGATGCATTTAAACACCTCCATCTACCAGAAATCTACTGAGAACATAAATAATACCAAATGTTTGGGCTTTCTGAGGATTAAAATCATTAAAAAACAACAACAACAAAAACACTAATCATAACTCACATATCTAGGAAAAGGAAACTACTGGAAAGTACAGTGACGAACCATGCATCAGATGATCAGTATTACCTGTAGGCTGTGAATGAGACTTAATTTGACCACTGACAGGTTTGCCTAGTTCATCAGGAATCAATGAATTATGCTCATAGGCTTTAATCACATGCCCCCACAATAAAATAAAATAAAATAAAATAAAATAAAATAAAATAAAATAAAATAAAATAAAATAAAATAAAATAAAATATTAAAGGACTCTGCATTGTACAAGTGGTTTAAAAAAATGGATGGATATATGTGACCTTGAACCACAAAACCCAGTGGGTCAATTTTTTGAAGTTGAGATTTATTACCTGAAAGCTGAATAAATATGCTTTTCATTGATGTATGGTTTATTTGGATCGGACAATATTTGGCTGAGATAAAACTATTTGAAAATCTGGAATCTGAGGGTGCAAAAAAAAAAATCAAAATACTGAGAAAATAGCCTTTTAAAGTTGTCCAAACGAAGTTCTTCGCAAAGTATATTACAAATCAAAAATGAAGTTTGATATATTTACAGTAGTAAATTTACAAAATATCTTCATTGAACATAATCTTTACTTAATATCCTAATGATTATATTAAAGTAAAATCGATAATTTTGACCCATACAATGTTATTTGGCTATTGCTATAAATATACCCCAGCGGGTCTTACACACATATAATATACTTAATTTTTTGTTTTTATATATATATATATATATATATATATATATATATATATATATAATTTTTTGTTCTTATTTTCATATTATCGAAAATATATAATAAAGAAGGCTACCAGTACTCTCACAACTTAAATCTGTACCATTATATAGATATATTTATATACTGTATAATAAATATATATTGTGTATAGAATGTATAATGCATCTATGTTACATGCAATAAATGCAATTTTAAAGTATAACTTGCTTTGTCATTGTAACCATCTACAGGTCACAAAAAAGTCTCTACACATGACTTTGTCAGATATGCTACTGAGCACCTCACATACCACAGAACAGGATCTGTTTTAAAACAAAAATGACGTTGTGTTCTAAACATTGCCCTTTCACCTACATACACACCCACTGTAGTGAAGCAAGTGAGGAGTTTCTGTTGATCAGCCTGTTGTTTAAATCTACGTGCATCTGAAATGCCCATAAGTGCTGCCAAAACACACACATAGACACAAACACAACACAAACAGACACTCATGCAATCAATACTTTTTAATGACAGCTGTTTACGGTCTAAGAACCTCAGCTTAGGTCTTCAGATCTAAATAATAGAAAGATGGAAGTAGTGTAGTAAACTATGCATTATAGAATAATCCACTAATAACATTATGCCATGTTGTATACGGAAAGATTCACAAATATGAGACCAAATTGCATGCATAATACAACAACACCACAAGCACAGTAGTATTGTCAGCACCTCTTAAAATAACTGACCCACGCTCTTCTCTGGACTGAAGCCGTTATGTGAGAACTGGTGTCGAGTCCTGGGAGGTTTGGGACGGGGTGGGAAAGGGGTGATGTGAATAGCATAACCTTTCCTCTAGTTTCCTTCCTTTCACTCTCAGTCGGGCCCTCTTATATCACAAACATGCCTCCTGCTCCTAACATAACTCCTACACTTCCCACACGCTGCTCGCTGTTGGCAGAACACGATCCTCACTAGAGCACGACCGCCTGAGGTTACGTGATGCACTCGGCCGTCCTGCTACCGCTGAACATGCTGCTTTCATAAGTGCACACCAGCAGACAAACTGACATGTGGCCTTAAGTCCTAGATGGCCAGTTGAGGAGGATTTTTACCTTTATTTTTAAAGTGCTTTATGGAGCAAACAGAAAGTAACAGAATAACTGAATCAATAATGCAAACTTCAAAAATGAGGCAAATCCGAATTCTGCTATAAAGCAGCTGTAGCAAGACAGCTACTAAATTGTATTTTCATGTATTCTTATTGCATTTGTAGTGATTTGACAAATTTAATTGATTAAAGCAGTTATTCCCAACATGAATGACATAAAGAAACAGAACAAACTGAGACAGATCCAGAAGAACAGTTGCAACGGCTCGAAGATGCTTCAAGAGACCTACCTGCAAAGCTCCCTGAAAAACTATGAGCAAGTGCACCAAGGACAAAAGCTGCTTTTAACGCAAATGATGGTCACACCAGAATTTGATTTAATTTAGTTAATAGATGTTAAAGGATAAAGAAAATCTGTTTATGACATTATTTTTACAGCATTTTTACACAAGTGCCTAAAACTTTGAACAGTACTGCAGCTTTGCGGGTAGGTTTCTTGAAGCATCTTGGAGACATTGCCACAGTTCTTCATGTCATTCTGATCTCTGATCTCTGGCTGATGATCTGATGATCTCTGGCTGTTGTCAGACTCCTTGTGCAAACAAAAATCTCACTGGATTATTACAATTAATGGCAAAATGAATGGAAATGGAAACTAATATTTCCTACTGACACACTACAGCATAAGATAAAAATAATAACTGACTTAAAACCATTTTATTTTAGCTAGTGAAAATACTAGTGTTCTATAGTTTTGGCCACCACTGTATTTCAGAAATGAAAATTAAATTAAAATATTAGTAAATGAAGTTTCAAATAATAATGGGTGTGATTTATTTGTTTAATTAACAGGCATAACACATAACAGTGCAGCACATTTGAATGTTTTTGTCCCTAAGTTTGTATTATTAATGTGTGTTTTTTGCATATTTTTATAATATTCATAAAAGATTTTTTAGAATGTTTTTTTTTAATTTGATTCTCTCTGAGAAGTTACTTATGGGGCATACATTTTTCACCACAGTATTGATTTTTTAAATACTTTTAATAAAAATTTTAATAAATCAGTAAAATACTTAATGATATACAGTATAAATGTATATTTTAGAATTATATTAATAAAGTTAAACATCATACCTTTTGGTTTCCTACTACCCATTTTAACCCTAATATATCTATGCTTGCCAAACTATTTTATTAGGGTCATATTTATATATTGCTGTATTCAAAAATTTCTTCATTAAACTTCAGTCATAAAATTCTCTCACACAGGTTCAAACGTTATGAAAATACTTTCTAACCACCTTCATGCTGCTTCTGTAATATTTCATTAATAGTTCACTGGCTTTAATAATGCAACTTAGGGGTGTAGAAATCATTGTAACATATTTTCCCATTCATATCTTCCATTTTAGAGAAATTCTTTTCAAAGATTTGTGCATAATGTAAGATTTCAAATGATTCCCTGGCAACTAAAATGACTGAGATAAAATACTTGGAAGTCTGACAGTGTTCATGCTCAGGCTGTTGGTATCAGTGTGGATTCGTAGCAGGGACTGAAAAAGACATTCCCTGAACAGATTTTCCTTTCAAAGAACAGCCTCATCTACAGCACTTTTACAGCACCGTCTGTCACCTGCAGGGACCGTGATCAGAACTTCCGGACATTTTCCAGGATGACTTCGTTTAACATCGACTCACTTAAATGTCACTGCTTCTGAAGGCAGACGAATGAGTTACTGTCACCCCATCCTCACTGAGAGGGTGTGACTTAAATACTACTAAATTCAGGCAAGACAGAAAGATTTTCGACACATTATCACACAGAGAGATGGTTACATCCACCTAAAGGCCCTTAACTGGGCTCAAATCAGACCAGAGATTGAGGTAAGATGGTTTATATTGTACTAGCACAGTATCATAAGAGTTGCTGCTCTTTCTTTATGTTTAAGTGTCACTGCATACTAACTAAACTATATAGAGGGTAAACATTCAATCAAATATCCTGGGCCTGAAGTGTTGTGATTTGAACACAATCTATTACATTGCAACAGAAAATGTGAATGCTGGAAAGCTGGAAATCAATAAAATCGCTTTAATAATGTTAAGTTGGAATATTTTAATAGGCTACATTTTAAATATGAACAATTTAATTTTTTATTTATTTTTTTTGCAAATACAATCTCTACAAAAATGTTATGTATGCACTTTTGTATTTATTTATGTTCATATAAGCATCTGGAAGGCCTTGGAAATTCATTGTTTACTTTTGCATCGTATTATAAGGGTAAATTATGCATGCTATTTGGAAATTATCTATTAATTTGTATAAAAATACATTAAAAAGGCAAACTGGAGACTGTACAAATATTCTCATTAAAAAGCTAAAAGAACATTTTGTTTTCATGTAACAGAACAAAGATGACCCCCTTTAGACCCTTCAGGTATGTGTCAAATTAGTTAAAAATAGCACATAGTTTGCCTTAATAAAAAAAAAACCAACTTAAAATTAAATGAGTTATTATTATTATTATTATTATTATTAGGTCTTTTATTATTATTACTGCATGCATTTAAGGTGCAAGAAAAAATATTTTAATTCTTCTTCCTTGATGGTTAAACCACTAATCCACTCATCATCATTTGTAATGGATCCGTAAGCATTAATCACTAAAACGATTAATTTAATGCAATAATAGATTGATTGTTAGCGTGTTATTGCTTACTCGCGTCTCCAATTCTCCTCGTGCTTTGTGTATTGCCCGTAGACGTTTAAACTGACCAGACACACAAACATGTTTCACTACTACACCGCTCCTAAACGCTGCGACCTTTCGCCCAGATCCGGACTCTCAGTTCAGGGAGTTTACAGTGACACTGCTGACTCCCTCCACACGCCCACCGGAGCCATGCAGGGCACGCACTCCCGCTCCGCCAATCGCGCGCCTATCATGCACTGATCACGCGTCGGCCTTCACACCATTGGTCAAGGTCACACACACGGTTGGTTTTCATTGGTGGCGTGTTGCCACCCGCCAGACTGTTGTGAATTTTGTTTTTTGTTTTTTTTTCATGGGGCTTGTTTTACTCAGCTGCTGGTAAAGGCGAACTGAATTCCGGTGCGAGTCGCGTCACTGAACGGGCGGAGCAGCTCCGTGTCTTTGTTCTGCTCTACTTTTCATTTAGTTATTTTTCATACGCTTTGAGCAGATGTCAACACGTCAGTTTTCTAACATGGAGGAATTATGTGGGGTAAGCCCGGAATATTTAATTATACAATATTTATATTTATGTCATATACCTTATTTTAGTATTTACTGACATTGGCAGATTATTGCTGGTTGTGTTTAACTGGTAATGGAACTGAAACGCATTACGTCAACTCTCCCTTAATGTTACATAGTTACTATTTATCTCAGCATCATGAAATGTTACAATGTATCTAAACATTGTGAAGTTCTGAATACATGCATCCGTCACCACCTACAGTACCTCATGAGTGGACTTGCCCTGTGATAATAAACAAGGCTCTTTTGTAGTATACAAACATTCAGTTTCAGTGGGCACCGTTATTCCCGTTAGCCTCATTTAACCCTCAATTCGATGTCTGCAAGAAAGTAATCATTGTTTAACATTTTAAATGTGTTGTTTTCTCTTTATATTGTTATGTGTATACTTGTCTGTGTTAATATACCTTTTACTTTTCGTTTTTTCTTAGCCTCCTTTGTTGTTCATGTATATTTACATCAGAATTCTCGTGTAATATTCATTAAGTATTTGGTTTTCAGTGCTGTCCAAACCACACTGATCTGTGATTCTTATTTAAAATTATAAAAATAGAAGATAAGTTGTCTTTTGGATCCCACTGAATATTTCACCAGTGCATTGTATGCATTACATAAAGAATTTTGGCTGGTTGAGATGACCATACTGCTCACTATATGCAGACTGTACAGAAGTCAATCAAGTGTACAGCACCTTGTTAACCCTGCTTTAAAAAAAAAATACATGGATGCTGCTTGCTAATGGTGTTATTTTTCTGAAGTGCAGTGGATGGGAGGGGCTTGAAGTCAGTCAAAGTTTTCCGGCCTCAGGCTGTTCCCGTGGCTGTCAGCGGGTTTCAAGTTTTGCTCACAGCCGTTTCACATGGGCAGCTTGTGAGCATGTCATTGTTTTGGCTTTATTTGGCAGTGGGAGGTGACTTCAATCTAGTGATAGAGGGTCCCTCCAGATGGGCTGTGTTAAAAAGGGCTCCTCTGTTAAACTGTCACACTGCTTCTGGATCCCTGAATAGATAAAGACAGAGAAAGACTCATTCAGATCCACTCAGCAGCTGAGCTGTATGTGTCAAAACAACCAGAGGGCTTACTTTCCCCTGTAACGCATTACGTTAAATTAGTTTTGTTGTCTTCTTGTGATTCTTCTCAGGGAGCTCGGATGGAGGTCTGTGAGGATTTTCTGGAAGGGAAAAAGCACAGTGAGCACTCTTCGTGCAGTGTTCTGGAATACAATGATCTCGAGGCTGCTGAAGCTTTGGTTTATATGAGCTTCTGGAGTCAGATGTCTCCAAAACCCAATGCCTTCAAACCTCGCCCTCTCACGCCAGCGTCAGACTCCTGTGATTCTCTCCTACACCCTGAACCCCCAGAGACCCCAAAGGACTTTGTCTCGCTCTCTTCACTGGTAAGTCTTCTTTGGCTGGAATTATCTGCTAGAAGGTAAAATATGTACACTTCAAGCTGTGTTTAGTTTGTCAACATTGACTCTGGGGAACCTCACGGTCCTCTGGCGCCACATGGTGTAGCACAAAGCTCTTATCAGAACCTGATTTGTTTGCTGAAAACTTTGGGATGGTTTTATGACACTGGACAGGTGGCAGTCTTGAGATAAGCTACATCTGCAACTGAACTTCAGCATAGGCTCCTTCACTGCTGAGAGATGAACAGACAAAATAGTAAAGCTATGATATTACTGAAAAGAGAAGCCAGTCATCCATAAAAGAATCCAAAATGAGATTTAGTTGTTTGGCAAAGAGATTGCTTTTTAGGGATTAAAATGTCTGATACCGATAAACCGATAACTGTGGTGGATAGCCAATATTTATATACTTTACAAATAAAAAGTAAATTAAATTAAAGATAAAACACTAAAATCAAATTTATATAAATTTGACATCACAACATTATAATGTACAGTATTGAAAATGTATATCAATTCTAAATATAAACAGAAATTAGCATGAACAATTAAATATACAAATCTCAAAATTATTATTTTTCTCATGCTGTACATTAAAATGTTTATAATTTGTGAAAATGTAAGTTTGATTTTAGTTTTTATTTTACTTACTTTACTTTACTTACTTTCCATTTATCGGTTATCGGCCGTAACTTATTTTTATATTTGTTGTTTTTTTTTTTTGTGCATTAATATAAATATAGATTACATTTAACAATAGTATTAAATTATTAGTGCTTTTAAAGATTAACTTTATGTCATTGTTAGATGACAGCAAAATATTTATAAAAATGTGAAAAAAGTAAAAGGTATTTAATTGCATGCACAATTAAATAAAGTACAATATAAAATGGGTCTATATATGTCCAATATTGATACTGATAAAAAATCGATAAAATCTATCTAAAATATCGGTAGTTATCGATATAGTACTAAAATTTTGTGCAGCGCTTAACTCTGATTGTCTTCTCTCCTTGCAGTGCATGACCCCACCACACAGCCCCAGCTTTACCGACACCTCCAGCACCACATCAGTGCCAGCCCCCCCCTCCCCGCTGGCTCGGCCCTGTCCCAGCCTCCCCAGTCCGAGATCTGCATGCCCTACCATGGCCTCCATCACACAGATGCCCTCTTCTGGGCACCCCACAGAAATGATCACAGCCCCACCTCTCAGAGCAATGGCAACCAGCGTAATACGCCACACAGCCGACAGCTCTTTATATCAGAACATTCCACAAGCTGTCCACTCACAAAAGACTGAGAAAGTTCCTTTGTCCCGCCAACCCGAGACCGAAACCCCTACAGGTGGCATGTGCCAAAACAGCAGCAAACTGCCTTCTAGGGCTGATAAGCCCTCCATTACATCATCTCCTCAGTCGCCGCCCCCAACCTCCAGTCCGCCAATCATATGCCAAATGTTCCCGGTGGCCCAACCTGGAGTCATCTCAGCCACGTTTATTCAGAAGCCCAGCCCTGGGGTGAAGTCTATCTTTCCACAGCCGCTCCTGATGGGCTCGCCAGTGCCTCAGGGGACGGTGATGTTCGTGATGCCGCAGTCACCAGTGTCTTCGGCTCCACAGTGCCAACAGACTGTTATGACCCTAGGCAACACTAAACTCCTGCCTCTGGCTCCCGCACCTGTATACGTGCCTTCGGGACAGAGCAGCGCAACACAGGCCGACTTTTCCCGCAGGCGCAACTACGTCTGCAATTTCCCAGGCTGTCGGAAGACCTATTTCAAAAGTTCTCACCTAAAGGCGCATCTCAGAACCCACACAGGTAAATAATGTTTAGTATATGCAAGACTATGTGATATAATGTTCTAATGTCTAGGTTAAGTAGGTCATCTAACAAGTCTTCTGTCTTCCAGGAGAGAAACCTTTTAGCTGCAACTGGGAAGGATGCGATAAGAAATTTGCTCGATCTGACGAGCTCTCCCGGCATCGACGAACACACACGGGTGAGAAGAAGTTTGTCTGTCCGGTGTGTGACCGACGGTTTATGCGCAGCGACCACCTCACCAAGCATGCACGGAGACACATGACCACCAAGAAGATCCCATCTTGGCAAACAGAGGTGCGGAACCTCAACAAGTTCACCACAGCCAAGGCCTTACCCACTGGCACAGCACTACCGGTCAGCATGTTGCTGCCAGCCTCCAACTGACTTTCTTTGAGACTGAACTCTGGACTCTCACTGATGTTATGCAGGGACTCGCTTTATGAGGGCAACGCTGCTGATTCTCTCATGGGCAAAACGTGATTATGCACTGGACTTCTTTCTTCTTTGCTGCACATATTTCGCACTCTGCAATGGAACATTTTGTTTACTATTGTGTAAGATTTATGCACTCTTTTGCCAAAGTCTTTGTACTATGTTTGTCTTAAAATTTCTTTCTTTTTCTTTGTTTTTGTATACATTTATATGTACATATCTAGTGGAAATGTATGCTAAACTACACAAAATTAGAAAAAGGAAAATATGTAAAAATGTATATGTGGATAATTATCTACACTGTGATTTCATATAATACTTTTATTTAATACCCCCTTTTTTAATTAAACTATGACGATTAAGTGTGTTTTTGTCATTTTCTTAAGCACTAAAGAGCTGAAATCTGTGGCAATAGAAAAATTCAACAACCCCTGTGTGGTTTTGGGATGGTGTGTTCTGGCTGTAGTTCAGTTCTGCTTCTCGTTGCTCTTGGCGGTAACTGAACTTCCACTCTCACATTGCTGACACACCCATGATGCATCCACTTCCTGTCAGATTTTAGGGGTAGATGTACTAGATCTTTTGTCTCATGCATCACCGCTTATTCATATCTCGGCAGCAAGCTGATACAAGTCATTTTGTTTACCATCAGCAACATTTAGGTCAGAACAAATGTGCCAAATTAATTTAAATGAAACTCCCTTAAATAAAGAATAGACCTCTCTTTTTTTGTAAAGACGCATACTAAGAAATATCAGTTACATGTTATAAAAGACGTCATTATTTATTCCTTCTCTCTAAAGGTATATGTATATATTTATTTTTTAAGTCATATATCTTAAGTGTCAGTAATAAGGCACTGAATCCATATGAAAAGCTTAATTAAATTTATTTGCAAAACACATGCAGTTCTGATGTGGAGATGTGGAAAATGTAAGTTTGTATTTTAGTATTAGTGTTGGTTTGTTAGTTTTGGAAAGGACATTGTAAAATGACCAAATATTGCTCTGACCACCGTCACATTTTTTTAATGGAAAATATTCAATGGCGCACTCGACTACTGCGTTTGAACGAGGACCAATCAGATTACAAGATAAACTGTGGATGTGGGAGGTGCGACCAATCAGCTTTCAGAACCGTACCCCGCCTCCTGCCTTACTGACCGACTTTCTCCAACCAATCAACTGTCTAATAATGCAGCAACAGCGACACCGTGTGGTTAATTGCTTAATGTCTTTTTTATCTCGAATGCGTATTAAGGCGATATATATTATGGCCGATAGGCCATATTATTTATTTAAATGATAGGGCATATTTACCTTTTTCTTCCCTGTTGGGTAATTTGCTTATCATTCAATACAAGAATAACATCAAATATTTTTAAACAGTGCCAAGTCTAGTAAGGAGACGGTCTTCATGCCGACTTTCGTCTCCATCCTGATAAATTGTCAGAAAGAAAGAAATACGGTGTTGACAAAACTAACTACTTTTAACAGACATTAATTAAATTTAGGAGGCATTTAGTTTTTATGTTGGTGTTATTGCTACTTATAGGGTCTATCTAAAATTAACCAAATTATTTTAATGAAAAGGACACATCGCCAGATTATTTCCAAAGGTAAAATGCATAACAGTAGGCTATCTGCATGATTTTCATTGTGTGCAGCAGTTTGGAGACTATTCAGTCTGGTGAACATACTGTACATCAGGGTAGTTTAGGGCAGTAAGGGGCCTCCATGGAGCCACTAAAACTGCTGATGTGCATTTCTGTTTTAGACGGGTGGAGGATTTTGCATGGAAATGTGGTCAGGAAATGGAACTAAATTATCCACTCCATATGTTTTTCTCTCAGGCAAGCTGCTTTACAGAATATTATTCTTTAAAAAATGTCAGAAGCAAATTTTATTAGAATAATGACTTAATAAACTGAATAAACTCCATCCTGAACCATAAGGCACATACAATCTCTCAAAGAATTACAGGCTTCTATAGCAGCCTTCCTGATAGCATGGACTCAGCTGTAAATGAAATCACTTTAGGCAGGCCTGTGTATATGTCTTAAAATCAAACATTTCATGCCAAAACATCAGTGGTTAATTTAAAAATGATCCATAATACTTTTTGGTGATTTATCAATAATCCTTCTTATACATATTTTCTTTTTCTTTGTTGTCTCAGAAGATCATCGTGGTTGTTAACCGAACTCCCTCTCGATTGTGTTCATGAGGTCCTCTTCTGAAGCATCATACATGATAGGCAAGGCCACAGATGAACCACTACCAATTCCAGAAACTCTAAATAACAAAAAGAGAATTTTTATGGTTAATAAAGGGGTTTTGCTATTCATTAGACATCTAAAATCAAATGTTAAAAATGTATTGTAAAATAAACAAGTACTGTAAAATACGTCAGTAGTGCTTTTTCATTTTTAATAGAGATCTAAAGTCAACAGTTTATACAGTGTGTGTGTAAAATATACTTTACAATAAGCTTACATTTGTTAATATTAGTTAACATGAACTAACAATGAAAAATACTTCTAAAGCATTTCTTAATCTTAGTCAATGTTAATTTCAAAATTTACTAATGCATTATTAAAATTAGAAGTTGTGTCTGTTAATATTATTTAATAGAGCTAACAATGAAAATCTGTGTTTTTATCAACTAACGTTAACAAAGATGCATTATGCATTAATCAACATTAACTGGTGGGACCTTTTCTAAAGTGTCACCACATCATCAATATTTATTTTTATTTTAGTTAACCTCTAATAATAAAAAGACAGGATTTCACAGTTAATACAGGGATTTTCGTTTTCAGTAGACATCAAAAGTCACTGAATGGTAAAATATATTGTACAAGTAAAATGCATAAATATTTATTTTTCTTCTTAATTAACATTACAGACCAGTACTCTCTTCCAAGCATGGCACTGGACACAAGCTAACTTCTTTCAGTGGAAATGATGTGTGTCACTAAGTTCAGATCAATAATTGATGGGATACACTTACAAAGCTGTTGCTGTGCTCTCTATGCTGGCACAGTTTAGTAGGTCCTGTGGAGGCCTGACCTGTTCAGAAAGCCAGGAAATAAATAGGTTACTTAATGGCTTTAATCGTTTCTATTAATAATTTATTGCCTTTGTCATTGTCAAAAGAAGAAGCCAATGGGAAAACTTTAAAAATGAACAGTAGTCCTACCTTTTTATGAATGGAAGTTGATATGTTCACTGTGTTCATTTCATTGTTGTGACGTGTGCTGCTACTGTAAACGCTGTTGCAGTCTTGGCGTTTGGCGTAGTAGTAAAGCCCCAAAGACTTCGATCCAAACATTGGCATCTTATAAGAAGTCCTGCTGAGTGATATATCAGTGTTGTCACACTCAGCGAGGATTCTGTCCACTTTCTCAGCGAGATCGTCGGCTGAAAACTCAGAGTCCTGCCCCTCACTGTTACAGTCTGCCTGGGCTCTTCTTCTGACGGACACACGCAGATCTGAAACTCTGGTGTTTGAGGGACCAAACAACTGGCTTTCATCCCGGTGAACGCCGCTGCTACAGATGGTTTCCTCTGTCACTGACACAGGTGAGACTTTTTTCATTCTGCTTTTTGATATGCCCATTTTTCAGATGAAACATTTTCACGCTTTCGTTGTGAAATATGCCAATTTCCACATCCCTACAAGCGCTGACAGACTATTTGAGTAGCTGATAATATATAATAACAAGATAAAATAGACTTTTTAGAAAAAAATAACAAGCAAAAACATCTTACATCCGTAAAGTCTTCTTTTTGGATTATTAGATTTAATACTGCATTTGTTGCTAACAGCGACGCAACGAAAAACTACATGGCTCTCATACTCAGCGAAAAGTACGCGCTGCAAGTATGTGACGCGTCTACCAGTGTTGTGGATGACGTCGACATTCATTTGACCAATCAAAACCTTTGTTTACAAACTGCAAGCGTCGCGTCCACTCTGCCATCTGAGTGAACTAATGAGTGAACTTGATCTGTAGTTAGTTACCAGCTGCGTGACGATACATTACAACCATTGAAACATTAAAACAGTGATACAAGACTCTGGCTTTTATTGAATCAAACGTATATCTACATCATACATCAATTTTCAACATAATCATAAAACTTTAACCTGTGACTTTAACACATTCACCACAGGAAGCGTCTAAATAAAAAGTCACCATTTTCTGCTTATGTTTTAAAATGACACCTTTGATTTACGTCTTCAGTGTTCAATGTGATGTGAAACATGAATTAATATTATCAGCATCTAAAGTTGCAGTGATATCTGTTATATGTTATATATGTAACAACATATAATAGATATGATTAATTAAGTTCTAGATAATTTCAGACTAGATAATTTTTGGACTTTATTCAGTATACGAAGTTTAAAAAAAATAAACCATGTCCAAAAAAAAAAAAACTTTTTAAACTTATTTTATACAAACTATCACAGTGAATTTGAGATTAATTATAAAAAAATTATTATATTAGCTGAACAAATTCCTTGCAATTAGGGTTGCATGATAAATATCGGCTGATAATTAATGCGCATCTAGTCAGTAAAGCCGGTTCTCTAATTAGCGGTAATTTCCATCAGAGCAGCTGTTACTACACAGAGCCGTAGTTAACTGACAAGCTGCTCAGATCCATGCTGATAATGAACGTGGGTTTGCGCAGCTTGTCAGTTAAGAACGGCTCTGTGTAGTAACAGCTGCTCTGCACCTGATGGAAATTACCGCTAATTAGAGAACCGGCTTTACTGACGAGATGCGCATTAATTATCGGCCGATATTTATCGTGCACCCCTACTTGCAAATAAATACATATACAAAAAAACAAAACAAAAAAACAAAACACCTATTCACTAGCCAATGGGAAGCACACTCAAGGCAAAAAGGAAATTAATGTCCAATGAAACTATGATTTACATGGCTAAACTGCATTCTATTTTTATATATTATTTAAAATGCTAACTAGTAGCTACAGTTTAAAAAGCACATTTTAGACACCATAAAGTCACTGACAGTTTATTCATTAACTACTGCACAGCAGTAGGTTATTTAAATTGCTATTAATTCAGCAGAGAGAAGACAAACTGTACAAACTGCTATTACTTAGAAGCATTATCCCCGGTGCTGTGAAAAGGGGGCACACTAAATGTTTTCCCCCCTGCCCTTTGAATTTAAGCAACAGATTACATCTTTTCTTTTCATCATTATTGATTATCAGTCAAACTAATTTGGATTCCTCGTTGTGCCTCAGAAATACCAAGGTTACTGTGTAACAGACCAGCAGTTTGTTTGTTGTCATGGTAAGAACGTGGCGAGGCATTCTATTTCCTCAGTCATTGTATGGTACAGCGCTCATGGCTCTGCTCTTCACTGGCAGGGCTGCTGGGGGTCTGGGATTTTCTTTTGCCTTTAGATGGGGCAGCTGAACCGTGATCGATAATGTGCTGCAGTAGGTCTTTACTCTCGCTAGGTGGCAGGTTGTAGAAGAAGTACTGCGGCGCCATCTGAATGAACCTGACACAAGCAAACAGCAAAAGAAACCATATGATTACGAAGCACAGAAGAACAAATTGTTTAAAGGGTTTAAAGAAAAAAGAGTAAATGGCTTGCTAGCCTTAAATAAGAAGGAGGGTTAAAGATTCAGAAATAAATTTAAAATGAAACAAAAGAATTGAATTGTAAAAGACTGTAAGCTAAACTTAATTATTGCTAAGACATTATTAATGACTGGTCATTTACAGTTATAATAGATACAAATAATTGATAGGTGCTAAAAGAGGAAAGGAGAGAAGGAAGATATAAAACATTGATCAATGAAGAAATAAATCTGATGTTTTATATAAAGAAAGTATAGTAAGTGCATGATTATATTATTTTATGATATTTATGTTTTTTAAACATTTTTCGCAAATATAAAATCTTTATTTTTCGTTTCAAGTATATAGTTTCAAACGATAATAAATTTAAAATCTCTAGCAATGTGACACGATTAATAAAGGAGACACTTCTGAAGTTCTCTTTTCTCTCATGGAAATTCATAACTGTTATACATTGTGATGAAGAAGTGGCTATTTCAAAGGAATTAATTTGATCTCATTCATACGTTTTTGTTCAGTCTGCTTACTAAATGTTGTTTTATGGCAGATTGTGTGGATTTTATTTTTTTTTTTATTGGTGTCTTTTGATTTAATATTGTTTGATTTGTTTTGTTTATTTTTGAATGATATGTTTATGATACATCTGCTCTATCACAAGCAGATAAACTACTTCCAAGTACTGTATCTGTTCAGTCAGTATGGAGCTTTTGTCTTTGGGAATTATAAAAGTGGAATGAACAAAGTCACTTTCTGAAACAAATACAGCTGGAGATGTTTTCATTGTGAGGATTAATTCTGTGGTTTAGTTCTAGACGAAGCAGATGATCCAGTACGTACTCATGTGCTGAGATCTGAGAGACGGTTCTGATGCAGTTGTTCTCTGACAGCGTGTGCTCATGGTACAGAACCCATTCTGGCAGGTTCTTCTTGTGCATCTCGGTTCCGTAGCCAGACAGCGGGTGGATCTGAGCCACATGTTTATGGGTCAGCATGAAGTAATTCCCTGACCCGTCAATGTCCCTCGCCACCTGGGAAAACCCCACAGAGATTACACAATGGAAAATGCATTAGAACAGCACACTGAACACACTAAATTTGCCGTTTACTAATCTGCCTTCATCACAGACGTTTACTCCGCCAATGCAATGATTTGAGAGAGAATTAGTGCACCCATTTCCACTGTTGTGCATTAACACAGTGCACTTTGGAAAGAGATTAATCCTCTTTCTAGTTCAGTTTTAGAGAGACTCTGACCTTTGAAAATTAGAGAGTTGCTCTAGTACAAAGCACAACAATATATTACAATTTTCAGAAGTGTTTTATTTTGTATATGATATATCCATACCTGCATGAAGAAGCCAGCTAGTAGGGCACGTTTGATGTTCAGGCTGTTGCTTTTAGAGCCAAAGGCAGGTAAAGACACTGGGAGCTCTAGCCGTTTCAGGATTTCTGTTAACTCAGAGCGTATCGCATCCGCCGTCTGAAGAGCAGACAGACTGAGGAAATGGTCTTCACACCATCGTTCCACATTAGAGTCTGAAATACACATGTGAATTTGAATTCAATACTTTATATATTATAAGTGATAGATTTTGTTAGTCATCTACTGTTTACTGTCTTGTTTCATTCACAGTATGCAAGTGAATTTTAGGCTTAGGTAGTTTCAATTAATTGCATTAATGCACAAAAATCACTCACATGGCCCTTCCTTAGCATATTTGAAAGCATTAAAGATGTTAATAAGGGTGAAGTGGTCTCCTTCTGCATGCTGGAACCTCTGATGACACAGTAAGGCCTTCTGTCTCAGTTCCACTGGGGGTGTAAGGAAACTGCTCGGAGCTAAATAAAAAAGAGAAAAAGCTTTATTATTAATCATGAATGTAGTTGTAAATATATTTTTAATACAGATAATTTGTTGTTTTTAATTTTATTTTTATATTATTTATAATATATATTGAACATTTAAATTGAAGGTACAAACACTGTGAGTTGACGTGAGTTCCAAATATAACTGAATGGAGCACAGACATAATGGAAACGCCGGCACATGGTGGTACAGCTGTTGAGTGGATTGTACTGAGACAGGATTACCTGTGAGCATGGCAGCGATGGTCAGCACTTCACTCACACAGTCAAATTCGCAAGACGCAAGCAAAGTCTTAGCCATCTGTGGCTCCAGAGGAAACTCTGACATGATAATTCCAATCTCGGACAGATTTCCGTCATCATCCAAAGCAGCAAGATAGTCAAGTTCCTCTAAAGCTTGCATCAGGCCTTCTGGATCTATAAGAGTGAAAAAATATTTAATATGTTTTTGAAAATATGAATAACAGTTTTCCAAGTTTGCTATTCATCTATTCTAGAAAAATAATATAATTTAATATAATAATAATAATTGTAAAATAATAATAATAATGTGTGTGTGTATTTATTTTATTTTTTTGATTGGCTAATAAAAAAAAACTGACCCATGTCAACTGCCTTGACAACTAACTAACTGTAATAAAATAATTTTGAGTTGAAATACTATACTAAATCTGAAATAAATAAATAAATAAATAAATAAAGATAAACAGAAATTAAAAACAAATAAAGTTACAAAAGCACATACCAAACTACAACTTAAACAAAAATTAAAATGAAACATTAAAATACTAAAATAAATGTTAATTCAAAATGTTAATAAATACTACGAAAATATATAAATAATACTAAAACAATACTTAACTGACCTAAAAAACATAAAGTTTACTAACACCATTAAAAATTAATTATGTGATTTAAAAAAAAATAGCAGTCTAGTTAATTTCAATAAAATAAGAACAAAACATTATTATGAGTCGTTAAAGCTATAGATGATTGTAAAAAACACCAACTAGTATAATTATTGGAATAAGTCAACAGAGTATCAATGGTGATCTGCAATGCATTTTTCCTATAGAAATGCCTGTTGATCTGACAGTGCAGAAAGTAAACAGACAACAAACTCTTACTAATTTGCGGCATAACAAAAGAGCTTAACATATTTGCATCATGAGATAAACAAGTTCATCTAGTTCATCCCATCTTATTGTTTTCAGAGAAATGCTGTTGTTGTAGCTCCACTAATGATGCTGCTCATCTGACTGGTGTGTGTTATGGAAGCAGGTTATCTCTGGAACAATGAACCCAGTCAGAGTGCTGTCGGCTCAGCTAACACACGGCTCACCACCTCTTAATACCGGCAGTGAGCAGGACAGGCCCATCTGCACCCTTACTGTGAGCCAAGAGAACCTGGCTGATCCCAGCTTTGCTTGGTTATTGTAAACAGCGGACAGTGAATAACCTGTTTGTATTTAGATGGACTGCTCAGATTCGTGTGAGAGATTCTATGAATAATTTAATGTGATTATCTTCATTATGTGAAAAAATATACATACAGAACATTCGCTGTTTAGAATCAGTGTAGCTACGTACATAGATTTTAATATATTTTACGTAGTGTTTTGTTATTGGTGAAATAAATTTACATTGATTTACATTGAAGGCGGATCCCAAGCCATATCTAGAGACTTACTTCTAAATGGATCCTCTTTATTTGGAAGTAAGCACATAGCAGCTGTATGTGTGCCTTATAGTGCTGTATTTTAAGAGACTTGGTTGAAATTTAAAGAGAATTGATATATCGTATATTAATTGTATCTTACCTGGTCTGTCAATGAAGTCGCAGTGGCTCAGGCCAGCAATTTCCATGCGCTTCAGGAAGAGCACAGTGGAAGTGATGTCAGACTCAAGAATATGAGGGACGCTCTCAGCAGGAAGTGATGTGTCCTCTTGATACAAACAGAAACACTTGCCTGCCGAAATAAAACATTTCAGGCATATGATTCAGTGCATTCCAACAATTTTAAGAAACTTTTATATTTGTGTATGTTCATCCAGACTGCATTTATTTGGCCAAAAATTCTGTAAAATTTATAATATTGTGTAATATTACTACAATTTCAAAGATTGGTTTTCTATTTGAATACATTATAAAATGAAGATTTATTGTTTTTTTTTTTTTGAATTTTTATTTTGAGCTTTTATAATGCTTCTCTTTAGGGATGCACCGATATGAACATTTTGGCCAATACTGATAAATTTTTTTATTTTTTTTTGGAGCCTGATTATAAAAAAAGTTTTACAATTAAAAGCCATTAAACACTAAATAATGCAAAAAAGTCTCTAGACAACATTACTTGCGTTATGTTCAAAAACCATTAAAAACCATGTGCCATAGATAAATTAAACGGAATAGACTCCGCACAGACAATAATGAAATTATTTTAATTAAACCATATTGTTGATGAAAATAATACGATCAAAATAAAAGTGGTTATTATTAACAGTAATGTTCTCATTATATTATGACAGACCTTCCCTGCACATGTTGCACTTCACTGTATTTAACTTTTTTGATTCCAATAATATTTCAAGCAATTAAAAACCATCATGGCGAACAGTGCTCTTCTGAAGTGTCTCTGCAGGAAATAATGTAATATTTTTGCAAAATTTTCTTATCAGTTCGATAACGATAACATCAAAATTAACATTTATCGGCCGATACCGATATGGTGGCCAATATATCGTGCATCCCTATTATTTATTCCTGTGATGGGAAAGCTGAATTTTCAGCATCATTTCTCTTTTCTTCACACGATCCTTCAGAAATCATTCTAATATGCTGATTTGCTGCTCAAGAAACATTTCTAATTATTATCAATGTTGAAAACAGTTGTGTTGCTTAATATTTTTGTGGAAAAAACATGACACATTATTCTTTGAAAGTTCAAAAGAACAGCATTTATTTTAAATATAATTTAATTTTACAATTTAATGTGTTTTCGCTGAATAATATATTAATTTCTTTCAAGAAAAAAAAAAATCTGAACCCAAACCTTCGCCTGTGTGTGTAGAATTTTCAAAAAACAAATTTTTTTTTTAGAAAGCACAAAGTGCTCACCTGTTGGGCCTGCAAGTTGTTTGCGGCTCTCAGCTTGGCTCTTGCTGATAGGACGAATAACAATGGAATTGGCTCTGATTCTAGGATTGTACACCTGTCACAATAAAACATCAATGTTTCATGTCCACCAATCAAAATGTATACAGTATGTAACACAGACCTCATAATAAGGACTAGTATCTATAAAGTTCAAAATAAAAACAAAATCACTACATACATATCTTTTTTGCACTCCAGCATCAATCACAAAGCGAATGCTGTGAACGGCCCAGAACAAGTCTTCACTGGGGCTGCAGGTGAGGAAGACTCTCCTACTCTTGCTGTCCTCAGAGATCACTGAGGGACTGTCTCCTTGCTCAGGACACAGAGACACAGGCACCAGCTCGCCATGAGAAAATGCAAGATTGGCACCCTCTCTCCGCAAAATGGCATGGGCACATTCAATCTCTTGAAATAAGAAGAGAAAGAGAAGTTTTTATTACCATGGAAATGGGACCGTCTTCTGTTCTATGCAAGATTCCCTGAAGGAAGGCAGGTTGGCATTTATGTGACATAAGGATCTAAGGATCCATTAAAATAATGATCTGCCCATTGCCTGGGCTCACAGAGGTTAAGATGATAATAAAAATATTACCACCACTAAAAATTTTTTTTTTTACTTAAGTCTGTAAAACTACCACCAAATATTGAGTTCTGAAAGCTAAAAGAGTCTGTTTACACCTAACAGGAAATTATCAATTTATAAATAATTATATATATTTTTATATATAGATTAATCAATTCAGTGAATAATTATTCAGTTTACAAATATAGAAACAGACATAAAGTACTTTACATATATATAGTATTTTATGTATTAAATAGATACTGATTTGCATTTTATAATTACATAATAATTAATACATTAAAATGCAAATCAGTATCTATTTAATACATAAAATACTATATATATGTAAAGTACTTTATGTCTGTTAACCCACATTAACCACAGGAAATTATATATTTTATTAGTTTTAGTATTTTATTAGTATTAACTGTATTATAATATGTTATATTTTATTTTATTTTATATTTATATTATATTATATTATAAGGGGGAAAATCTAAAATCAAGAGGAGCATTGTTTACTCTTTTTGTGTGTAATAATACGTCACTCTGTTCTTCCTTCAATAAAAATACTACTAATAAAAAAACTTATATTATATTATTTAAAGAATGTAATTTATTTGTTCATTATTAAAATTATTTGTAAATAAATATTTTAAAAATGTCAACAAAATTTAAACAATTACAGAAGTTTAGCACTACTTCAAGTATTAATGTTCAAATGTCTCTTACTTGCTCAGTTGCCAGAAATGTCACAATGTCTCCATGCTTTTGATTCTGATGTATCTCCAGAGCCAGTCTAAGAGCAGAGCAGAGGTAATCCTTCACACCTCCTCTCCCACTACCGTACACGACCTCGCACGGCTGCGGCCCATCCAGCCGGATCTGAGGAACGCTTCCATAGTGACGTAGCAGTTTCTCAGCGGAGCGAGAGGCGGTGAGGATGACCAGCCTGAGCTCTGGCCGTGCGAGGAGCACGTCTTTGAGCAGCCCGAGGAGCAGGTCTGTGCTGACGGTGCGTTCGTGGGCCTGATCAATGACCACCACGCCACACTGCTCCAAGAGGGGGTCCGACATCATCTCCCGGAGCAACACATCATCTGTGCAGTATCTGCAAAGCAACAGATGTCACTGCGGGCTTCTTCAAGAGTCAGCATCGATTTAATACAAACAAAAATAACGAGCTAAGCGAAGACAAGCAGACGTGATTGGATGATAATTTACTCTGGGAATTTACTTAAGGTCAGTGTTTTCATTAAGTCAGACCCTCTCAGCTGTTCTAATCACTGTTCTGGCTCTTTTGTTCGCCGGACTGACTTATGGCTGCTCTGAAAGCTCTGATGAAGCATATGGGCAGTAAAGAAACACGGCAGCTGCCGTGAAGACCCCAGACCGAGCCCCCTCAGCCTTTTGTTAGCTTTTATATTGTTTAGATGGACAGGCGCCCCTGAAAAGGAGATGCACGTGTGGTGGTAATGAAGGGGGGAGGGGCAGATCTCAGAACTGAATGGAAAAAAAGGTCCAGGGAAAATGACCAGATAATGCTGTGCAGAGCTTTAAGGCTTTGCATGCCTAGGGCTCATATACACACCTCAGTACAGTGTCAGGGGAGCAGCAGGTCTGAAGTGGGATGCTGTATCCAACCTCACTGCCGATGTTGACGTCCATTTCATCAGCCACACGGAGGGCCAGTTCCACCGTACTCTGTTGATGAATCTGAGTGCACACTACCATGCCGTTCTGATACTGCGCAGACAGGCAAAACTCTGCACACCACTGAGGGATTTAACACAGAAAACCACATGCTGTAAGACTATTCAGAAATAAAATACACACAAATAAAATAGTTTTACTTTCAGTGATAAATTAACTATGAATAGGTTTCATCTGCTCTATACTATAATCTTTTGCATAAAAGGTTGAGATTAATTATAAAAGATTCAATAAATTCCCTCTAAAAGTAACTGAAGTTCAGTTCAAAATTCAGCCCTAATTCATCCTGAACATGGAATGAGGTTCAAATTAAATATTAATATAGTCTACTTATTTAAACGGCTATAAAATTAATATCCTAATTTTGTGATAAACACACTAGGCTATAACATATAAACTCACCTGAGTGCTTTGTCCTGTTTTAGCTGTGCCAGTAACTATCACAATCTGGCTGCTCATCAAACTGTCCATAAACTCGCATTTCGCTCCCCACACCGGCAGACCTTTTCTTTCTCTTAATAGTTTGTAATATCTTGAAGAAAAAGGGAGTCCGTCGAACTGATTTAACTCTAGCAGATCATCCGTATCAATATCTTGAGTTTCGCTGGTTTCAGATAGTTTCTCCACATCTGTTGATAGCTCCATCTCCATCGCTGCCCTAATGCGCTTCTCTCTTCAGTTGCACAAATAAATCAAACTGAACAAATCGACCGAATCACGTTCTGTTAGTTATGTGACATATTTATGGTCTTAAACAGGTTACCTCCTCCAGAAGAGTTTTAGGAACCCGCGCTCAGGAGATACAGACCCTTTGTGTCATCAGTTGTCCCGCTCAGTGCACTTGTGATGTCCGATTCGTGAACGAATCATTCTTTTGAATCGGATCTTTTTATTGAACAGAGAACCGGTCATTCCCAAATTGCACTGAATCGGGTGGCTGTCGAGTCATCAACTGCTAGCTTTTGATGGGTATTAAGGTTTTACCAAATGGTTAAAAAGCTAGTTTAATAGCAGAAATGTTAACAATAAATTTTGATCGAATTGACAGTTTTATCAAAACATGAAACTGAGTTGATTTTAATAAATTATTAAGACATACAAATGTTTTAACCAAGGAACGTAAATTAATTTATAGAATTGTTTGTTGTAAATTCAAGCATGTTTAGGTTTTACAGGTTCATGTTTAATCAGCTGAATCATAACTGCAACAAACTGAATGTGGACACATAAATTACAACAAACAAACCATGTCCAGGGGACCTCAAGATGACTTAAAATGATTTAAATTTTAATTAAGTTATTAAAGTTTTTTCTAGAGCTGAAACAGTTTTTATACAAATAAATTCTTAAAACATCAGGGTATTTTTATGATGATATGTGTGAATTTTTTTTCTGGTTATCCAAGTTCTAAAATATTTTAGAAATTGTGAGTAAAACGTATTTATTTCAAATTCTGTAAAGCATGCCAGGGACCACGTAATGACGTAAAAGAATCACTAAATCGTTTTTGATCCGGTTCTTTGAATGAATTGCTCGAAAGAACCGCTTCGAACGTCTCGTCATTAGCGCACAGAATCACCGCTCAGACGCACAGGCAGAGATTTTGAGCGGTCATGTGGTCATTTAATCCCATCACAATAGAGCCCAAGCTGATCGAAAAGTGACTACAGGGTAAAACAAGGATTCAGTCTCAATAACCATACATCGCTCTCATGTTAAAACAAGACTAATATGAAAACCTTTTGGAAACTCGTGTTTTGTGTAACTAAAATAAACAATTAAATGGTTCAAAGATTGCACTGCAGCACCAGTGCTGTCACCATGACAACGTTAATGCTCGCACGGTCAGATGTGCGCGCGAGAGAAGAGTGAGGCAAACACACAACAGACTCCTCCAAACTAAGGATTTCTCTACAGTACACTACAAGGAGACCGACTGAGACAACGATGGACCCAGGTAGACATTTGATTTGTGTTAAGGCTAGTAGGCAGCCTGTTTAATGTTTGATAGAAAGGTTTTTAAATATATTTCAGAAAAAAACTTTATTCAAAATAACACCACTATTGCAACATAGTTTTAACAAGGCTATAGAGTTGCTTTATTCCGCGCGTACTGTATATTTGATTAACATGGTAATACAGTAAGCAAAAACCTTTTTATATATTTCGGTCACTCTTTAGTTTGAGGACCAATTCTGACTATTAGCTAAAAACTACGATTTTTGCCTCAATAAACTCCTAATTTGCTGCATCTTAATAGTAAGGTTGTTAAGTTTTGGTATGGGGAAGTGGGGGGGGATAATTAATGTGTCAATCATGTGTTATTGCGTAATAATGTACTGATAGTATGATAGTATTATTGTTTTTATGCATTTTGTGTGATTTGTATGATATGCATTTTATTAATTATTTAACAAATCAATGTTTTTATTTTCGAAAATTATGTTATGTTTCCAGACCTGTTTAGGAGAAAAGAAAAAAGGCTAAAGTTTTCTCCAGCAACAGTGATTAAAAAGTAATGGGTAATCTTTTAACTTAATCACTTATCCAGGAACAATCTTTTGTAGTTAGTTCTTCTTGGTGTATTGTTATATGATATTCATGACCTTTATTAAGATGAAACCAATAGGCTGCAGTTTAGCCATAAGTCACACCTGAATAGCAAGATCATACCATGGATGCTGCTGTATCAGATAACTGCATATTAACCATAGATTGGTTTAGGTTTCAGCCCTTGTCAAAACACGCATACAAAAAGTAATATGACTGTGTTGGATATTACTGCAAGGCTAAATGTATCTAAAATTCACAATAATCCTACAACTTTATGAACGATATACATGATATTAAGAATCTGCCATATATTTTTTCAATTTCTCCAGCAAAATATCCAGAGGTTACTCTTGTGATTGGGAAGGTCACTCACCACAGTATTGAGCTGAGTTGGATGAATGAAGAGAATAAACCTCGAAAAGGCCCTCCTGAATGCTGGACCCGCTTCTCTGTGGAGCAGATGGACCCCAAAACACACACATACAGCACCGTATACATGTCAGTTATCTCTGTTTGACGGTGAAGATCGTTTCTTTGAATATTAAAGTTATTACAACATCATCAAAACCGGCCTTTTAGCAACAGTCCATGTAATAACAATATTTTGGTGTTTTATCACAGAGGGTACGGCACTCATCATCTTGTAGAGGGCTTGGAGTCCAGCACCTCCTATAATTTTAGGCTGAGGGTCACCAGAGCCTCAGGGGAGTGCATCCTCAGCCCTGTGGTCTCTGTCTTCACCACCCGTGAGATATTTTACTGTACCACCAGTCAAAGCCTTGGTCTATTATTTTCTTATTTTAAAGCTAGTAAATCTCATGCTCCTCTCTGCTGTTATTGGTAGAAACACAAACCTTTAGGAATTCATTCACACAAAATGTACAATAGTTCAAAGGTTTGTTCAGCATAGATGCATTTAATTGATCAAAAGTGACAGTAAAGACATTTATAAAGTTACAAAAGGTTTGTAGTTCTAATAAATTGTGTACTTTGACATTTTTATTCATCAAAGATTCCTAAAAAAAGAATCAACAGTTTAAAAATATTAAGCAGCGCAACTGTTTTCAACATCGATAAAAATAAGAAATGTTTCTTGAGCAAATCAGCAAATTAAAATGATTTCTGAAGGATCATGTGACACTGAAGACTGAAGTAATAGCTTCTTTGCCATCACAGAAATAAATTACATTTTGACGTTTAAGCCTGTTATTTTGGATTGTGATAATTTTTGTTTTTTTGTTAAATTTTTTATTTATTTTTTTTTTTTTAGATTAGTAAGACTTCTTTCAAAAGTGTTAAACATTTTTACTGACCCTAAACCTTTGGTTAGTAGTGTATTTGTTTAATATTTTATAATGTTTTGATGGTTTGTCCACAGGAGAGCCTTTCAGTGGGAAGAACCTCCACCAGGCTGTGAACAGGGAGGATGAGGAGGAGCTGACCACAGTTCTGCAGTCAGGGTGAGACCACACACACACTTCACCATCACTTCAAGCTTCTTCCACTTTCTTTCTTCTGTGGTACAGGGTGATTACCGATGACAAAATTTAAATCTTTATGTGAAATATCCTCTTAAATGCCAGTTCACACATCATTCATAACCCCTCTCATGTAATTCCTCTTCTAGAATGGTTGACGTGGATGTTTATGACAAAATGGGGTTCACCGCTCTCATGGTGGCAGCACAGAAAGGTTTCACTGGGTAAACATGCTTCCGATGTTATTTATTTAAACACAAAGCTGGTGTACAGAAAGATGAATTCACATCAAGCTACCGAATCTCCCATCAGTCTATGTTTAGTTATTGCTATGTGGTAAAGAGTAAATTCATTGAAATATAGTCATGTATTTCTAATAATGATCAGCATCTGTTTGTTTTGTAGCTTAGTGGACATTTTAGTGAAGCATGGAGCTGATATTAACAAGAGAGACAGCACTGGAAAGGACAGGTAAGCCTGCATATGCTTTTTCAATGCAGATGAATTTTAGAATAATTCATGTTTTCTAATATATATATATTTCATCTATGCATGTGTTTTATCAGTCTAATGCAGGCCTGTTTTGCTGGTCACCTGAACACAGTGAAGTATCTGCGTAACTGCGGCTCCACATGGCAGTCCCGAGACACGGACGGCTGCACGCCGCTCCACTGGGCTGTGGATGGAGGACACCTGCCTGTCATTAAATATATAATCCAGGATGGTTGTGAGGTCCGAGGTCAATTTTTCAACCATTTAATGTGTGCAAAAAACAACATTAAAAGAACAGTTCACCCCAAAATGAATATTTGTTGAAAATTTACTCCCTACAGGCCATCCAAGGTATGTTTGTTTCTACAGAACAGATTCGGAGAATTTTAGCATCACTTGCTCACCAATGGATCCTCTACACTGAATTTGAATGGCTGCCGTCAGAACGAGAGTCCAAACAGCTGATAAAAAAAATCACAATAATGCACAAGTAACCCGCACAACTCCAGTCCATCAATTAATGTCTTGTGAGGCAAAAAGCTGTGTGTTTGTAAGAAACAAATCTGTCATTTAGGCTTTTTAACTTTAAACTGATGCTCCATAATAATGCTCCATCTGTCTTTTCATATCAAAATCCATCATGTTTGTTTAGAACTGTTTTTGCTTGTAAACAGTGCTTGATCTGTGCACATTTCTCTCCTGATTTAGATAAGATGACTTTCTCCCTGGAGAAAACAATATTATGGATAGAGGACTCGTATTTCAGCTGGAAGCAATTTGAAATTGTTTTTATTACAAAGACAAATTTTAAGCAATTTTTCATTTTTGGGTGAACTATTCCTTTGAAGGCATTTTATATGATCAAGATTATGAAGTAACCAAACTTAAGATTTTTTTTTTTTTTTTTGACGTACCGTTTGCGGCACATTACTTTGTCAAATGGTGAGCTTGACCCTGTATTGTCAGTTTAAAGCATGTGTTCTTGTACTCTGACAGGTGGATGTGATGGATAAAGTGTCTCTCTGGACTCCTCTCATGCGTGTGTCAGCCATCAGTGGAAACGCTGCGGTCGCCTCCATCCTCCTCCAGGCTGGAGCTGATGTAAACGTCCGTGACAAAGCTGGCAAGACACCACTAATGGTATTTATCATCAAAACAGCCACTAAAATTGTCGAGGACAAGATGGATGACATCATTGGAGTTTTTGGTTATAATTTTTCAGGTTGCTGTGCTGAATAACCATGTAGAGCTGGTGAAACTTCTGCTTGACAGTGGGGCAGATCACCACATGAAGAACGAGGTAACAGATTATGGTCACGATGTTATTCATAATGCATAAATGATTAAACAATACGAGTAGTGCAATAAAACTTTCTGCCACAGGGAAACTAATAACACTCCTCATAAAATTATATTTACACCCTAATGTAGTATGGAGCAGGTGCAGCGGATATGGCAAAAGCATTTGGGAGACAGGTAACCTGACAAACTATACATGAACAAATTAATATTTTGTAGCTTGGAACAAAAAGACGATTTCTGTTTCAGAGCATCATAAACTTGCTGGATAATATAAGCTTGGAAGATTCAAATCGACTGACATCAGCAGGACAGTTCTGTTATGGAGACAAGAAATGATCTTTATCTTACTGTCATATTTTACACATTACATTAAAAACAAGTTTTATGTTTCTGTAGTGTAAAATAAAATGACATTGCATTTACGATAGTAATATCCTCGTTTATTGTTCTCGTTCAAGTCCATACATTATTAGTTTCCAGTTACATTTTTTGAAGGCATTCACATTTCCCTTTTAATATCCTAATTCGTAGAAATTAAAATGGACTTTGCAGAATATAAAATTGTTACATAATGAATTCAACACCCAGTGCAAAAACTGAGCAATCATCTTTGACCACAGATAAAAAAACAAAAACAAAAGAAGTGAGCATTTAACACATCCACAAGAGTGCATATAAAAAGGTGAGATACATACGTTGTTGTGAATAGGTAAACAAGAACATAAAGAAAAACACACAGGCTTGGCTTGAATGAAATACTGCGACAGCTGGGTTTGTTATACTCCCAAAGCAACAACGCTGGAATATTATGTGGAAAAACTGAAGTGTAATTTCCCTCAGGGTGAAGTACCACGCAGAACAACAATCTCCTAAGTTTATGAATAACAGTGAGCCCAGCTGTGCATAAAGAAAGGATCCATTCATTTTCTGTTATGGGCAAGAAGGAACCACTTGTTGTGTAAAAATGCCATAGTTGTGACGACACACACCAGCAGTGATATTTACTACATCCTGTGTACTTTACATCATCTTGATGTTGAACATTTTTGTGAAAAGGTAATGATAAATGAGCCTAACGAGACTACTTAAATCATTCAAAAGTTTGAGGTCTGTAAGATTTTTTCTGAAAGCATCTTATAAAGCTGCATTTATTTGATCAAAAATACAGTAAAAATGTGTAATATCATGGAATATTATTACAATTTAAAATAACCATCTTCTGTTTTAATTGAATTTAAATGAATTTTCAGCATCATTACTCCAGTCTTCAGTGTGTGTGTATGTATATATATATATATATATATATATATATATATATATATATAGATGAAGAAAAAGTTCAAAAGAACAGCATTTATTTGAAATAGAAATTATTTACTGATAAGTAATAAATATCTTTACTGTCACTTTTGATCAATTTAATGCATCCTTGCTGAAGAAAAGTATTCATTTCTTTGAAAGAAAATTTCACTGACACTAAACTTTTGATTGGTTGTGTATAGTCAAAAATAATACAAGAAATACAGTACAGAAATTTCAACATCTATAACCTCAAGTATTGGAAGATATTTCACAGAACGTGTGTATACAGCACAACAAGGCCATAATGACAGACATGACAGCTGCTGGATGCTGATGGCTCAGTGGGAATGCTGATCTGCTATTCCGCAATATTTTAAGGTCTGTGGTGTCACTACATATTTTGTGTTGCCTCTGCCATTTCTCAGAATGTTTCAAAGCATGTTGGAAAAAGGAACATCACGACCTTTCAAGTGTTTGAACTATAAATACTGACTGGATTTTTTTCATTTTCTGTAGATAAACTGGACAAGCCGTTGCTATGCAGCTGCAATGCATATTCTGTTCTCTAGACGACTCAGCCCTAATTGATGTAACTCAGTTTTGGCTGTTAAATTGTCCAGCACATCTCTCATCAAGAAGTCACATAATTTGAGGTATCATTACAAACAAAGCTGAATGCTTAGGGCTAAATTTGTAGCAATAGTAATAGCGATTCTTGCTTTGACAGATACTGTAGCACTGCATTTGCTCAAACACATGTGACTTTAAGTTACTGTAGTTCATGAAAAGTTGGTTTGTCAATTCTCACAGATGACTGAACAATAATGGCTCACATCACTTCCTCCTTCATGATATCATCATTTGTCATCATGCATCAATCAAGTAATTATTAAGGTTTTTTTGCACTTAGTGGCACTGATTCCAGCACTCTGTGTTTAGTCATTTAGACTTCATGTTGCTTATACTCCAGTATCCCAGACATGCTGCGTCGTTTTAAAGCAGGTCTATTTTGATATTCTTAAGTCTTACCATAAGATAAATTGAAGAAAAATGCTTAAAAAAGGAAACCATGATTTGTCTGCTTATTTTCAACATGTAAAAAAAAAAAATTGTCAGAGTAAAAAAAAGTGTCAAGCACAGCACATAGTTTCCTCCTCACAATAAATATACATCTTAAATAGTTCTGCAGTACCTGAGCGAGGACAAACTAACACCTTTTCTGAGGAGGCGCAGCACCAAGGTGTCGGGGCAGCCCTCTTCTCTGTGAGACCCTCCGTGGAGTTTCTGCAGGGGTGGTCACTTGGTCCAACAGAGTTTTCATAGTGCAAACAAGTGTGTTCAGATGCTGGTGAAATTCACCCAGTGCTGTGGTGTCTATATGTCAGTGATCATAAAAGGGCTGTGGTAATCTGGGAAGAGGCCTACAATGTATCAAAAAAGCAGTTAGTTTTCATCCATAAATATGCGGTTTTGCCAGCAGTATCACAGTGGGACTGACCTGTTTGGCAGTGGTATGGCAGGGGGCGGTCGTGGTACGGTTGGAATCGGGATGGCTAGAGGTCCAGGTATCCGCACTCCCACTGCAGATGTGTTTCGACCCATCCCGTGGCCTCTGATTAAGGGGTCTGCGGGAAGTGGTTTCTGTGGGGGACTGGGCTTGTCGTGGTCCTATAGATAACAAGACAGAAGATTTTCTATTTTATCACACATATATAAACTATTATATAGACTGGGGGTCCCAGCAAACTTCCAAGGGGGCCACATTATGACTTAAGTACTGAAGTATTTAAATTATGAATGATATATTAAAGCAATCTAACCCCAATAATATCTATTTTAATTACACAAAACATAAAAAAACTAATAAACTTTATGTGATGCATATTTGGCAGTCATACATAAATGAAAGAAGCAAAGAGGAGATAAGAGATAAGATATATATATATATATATATATATATATATACACACACACACACACACACACACACACACACACACACACACACACACACACACACACACACATTTCTTTCCAGTATCACACATTTTAGGTAAGTGAATAGACCTATTGTTTGTTATTTTATAGTTACCGTTTGTTATAGAACAAATGTAATTATTTTCACAGTTAACAGATTTATGATCAAATTGAGGTAATCAAATAGATGCAAACAGCTAATAATTAACTATGCCATGATTTTCTTGAGTGCAAAAATCTTACCAGTTTCTTCTCTGCTTCATTTAAAAACAACTGACAAATATGCATCACATTATAAATATATATTTTTTCATGTTAAAAATGTGTAATCCAAATGGATGGAAATCTTAAATTTAGGCCTTTTTATTTATTTATTTTTTATTTTTATACAGATACTTGAAATTCAAAACCTCTGGAATCGCGACATGAATCATGGTTAATTCATTTAAAATATCCAGTAATGTGTTGGACAACAACAAGAATTGAGAATCACTGTCACAGATTAAAAAAAATAAAAAAACAGTGATAGCATACTAATGCCTCTAGATGGAGCTGTGATTACACTCCTCATCCTGGTAAACCCTGTTGGCAACAATGCAGAATAACAAAACAAAATGTGCAGCACTCCCATCCCCAACACCCAGTTCACCCCATGTTAAGTCAAGAGTTCATCGTGTGTTACCAATTTACTCAGAGGATGAGGTCATGGCATACAGCTGTTACCTTTTCACAGCTGTGCAGCCTTGTTTTGTGGAAAACAGTGGAGAAACTGACTAATTCGAAATGCTGAGACAACAAAATCAATCCATTTTTGTGTCTATCTGAAACAACATTTTTCCTCCTTTCTGTTTCTAACCATTGTACGTAAGTGATACGTTCCTGCAAAACCCTCATCCTTGAGAAAGCAATGTCATTACGGCAATACAAGACCTTTTAATCATGAGCGCACGACAGTGTGTCGAGCCATGAGGCCAATTTGTGAGAACACCGTAAGAGGTGAAAGTGTTTCATGGCTCCCCGAATAAATGTGAACTCAGTCAAGTAGAAAAGGGCACTCAGAGAGCACTAAACAAACCACGGTGATTTCATATGTAAAAGGGTTTAATGTGAATACTTTCAATTAGGTCATTATATAAACCAAGCAAGCTTCAAAGTATCAGTCATTTGTATTGTGTGGCACAGCTACAGAATGTGAGCTCTGAAAGGCTTTTTGATGAAATGCAACTGATGGGGAGCAAAAAACGTCTTCAAGACAGAATCTGTGGCATAATCTATGTGCAGCTTCTGTAGCAAAATACAGTTGACAAATGACTTTACAATGCAAGACTATGGAACAAGGACTTCATTTTAAGTACAAAAATCAATAGCTGTATTGTTAAAAGTAGGATCTTGTTACGTGTTTACTAATGTAATTCCTATGTGTGGAGCTCCATGTCAACAGTATTTTACAAGTCACATCCCTTTCTGGTATCCTTGCACATACTGTGACATTTAACAGGTTTATGAGCTTTATAATATGGTTGTAACAAGCAGTTACATTGGATAACTGCACAGACAAAGTTCGTAAATGATTTCATCAATGCTAGCATGTTTGTTTTGTTTATACCATTTATTCAAGTATAATGTCTCGTCTTATATTGTAATTGCAAAAAGATATTCACTTTTACAACCTAAAGGAAATTATTTTCATCAGCGTATCACAGATGCTTGTATATTTAGGATATGTTTACCTTACGGGCACAAACCAAACAGCCTCCTACCACAAAATTTCAACCTTAATACTATTTTCTACCTTTAGACCTTTTTAAAGAGAATCTAGTAAACCTGTCTAATGGATTAACCTTTGTGTTTGTTATTTTAGAATACAATGCGTTATCGTATGTGATATAATCCAAATACAGATCTTGCACTTTTATAGCAAAATAAATGTCTCGTTGGGGTGAGCCTTTCATAGTGTGCTGGATGTAACCACCGTTAGTTTGCTGCAGTGCCGTGAAGTCGAGCTGAGATTCAAAGCAACAGATGTTCTTCTTCATGCTGTCTGATAGCATATCCTGCCAACGTCCCCGAGCAGCACTTATCGTCTAAACCACATACCTTCACACACGGACGTCTCTCATCCCATCTCACAGGAAAGCTCTCATGCACCCGTCCAATCTCATTCTCGCCATATCACTTTCACTCCTCCACCCGCTCTGTCTACCCCACTCTAATATTTTTTGTCTTCGTTTTATCTTCAACTGGAAACTTCATATAAGAAATGTATGTGCTGTGTGCAGCAATGGAAAGTGTAACGTCCTTGCTAATGTCTCCTTATCTCCCTCCACTTGGTTTCTGCATCTGTCAGTCGCTTTCAACCAATGAAGCTGTATCAGCAGCAGTCATAGAGGTCATTTACACAGAACGCGTTTCATTATAAAACTTGGAATGGGAAAAAAGGACTCAAGACGGGTCTTAACTTATTTTATCTTTGAGTGCTGCGTTTTTAGAATGCAGAGACATGCACGAGACGCTGGAAAAGATGTATGACGTGAGCGAGACATCAGTCTAGCAGGTTACTTTTCTGTTTTTTTTCTGGGTAAACGGGCCCTTATGGTAAAACCTCCTGACCCACAAGCCTTTTTGCAATATTTTTCTGATTACAGGCTAACAATTCTAATGCCAATTCATGAAAAATGAATATGTGATTCTAATTTTGTACATAATGTTCATACTCACATTGTGTACTAATCAGAAGCTACATGATAAAGCATTGATTCGACATGACATTGTTTTTAAGTTGATCCGATAATATTTTTATTGTCAATATATATGTTGATAATGGATATTTAATTGTGCGTTCTTATACTTATTATTAAATGTAATCCTTATCTAAATCTCAAAATGGGTATCTATCTTAACAAAATATTGCACACGCACACACACACACACACACACACACATAACATTTAAAAGTGCATTGCATTATATTATATTAAAACTTTTTGCACCACTGAAAAAAATATTTTTTTTCTATTTAGTGTACTATTTTAAATGTATTTATTAAAAAAACACTTGTGTTGCACCTACATCAGACATCCCAGCTCTTCCAGAAGTTCCAGCAGTCTCACGCATATTAATAACAGCTTTCTGACACCCACAAGTTATATACAATATCCCAGAAATAGAGCAAGAGAGAGAAGCCCCATTTCCAGGGTATTAAAGTACATTTATGGCGATTCAATCACAGGTTTTCTGCTGAGATGCATTTACAGTTATCACCTGGTATAAATGAGTTTTGAATCCGTATCCTTTGTCCACTTCTATTTGGATTTTGTCAAACTCTACACCATTTTTGCAGGATTGAATTAACCTGTGTATGTGGCTTACGAGCGAGTGGGAAATAAAGCAAAAGCAAATGATAAGGGAGAACAGCTGTGATTTTTGGTGCCAATGTTAGTTACATTAAGGAGTTACTTGATTGATGTACTACTACATATTGAGGCCAAACTCAACTGGGGTACTAATGCTATTCCATTAAATGAGTTTTTGCAGGGTGGGATGTCTGGTACATGGTGACAGCACTCACCTGGATGTTAGCGTAGGGCAGCTGGCGTGGGAGTGTGTGGAAGCCTGCCGCTCTGCCTGGCGAGTGTGTGTGTGACACTAGAGTCCTGTGATGCTGCAGACCTGTGATGGGCATGGGGTGGCTGATGTGGACGGGCTGGCAGCGCGTGGGACATTCAGGCAGCCGACGCAAACTGTGGAAGTTGTGTGGAGGAAGGAGAGGCTCCGAAATGTGATGAGACGTCTGCGGAAAACAGACAGCTCTTAAAATAAAGACACAAGCATTCAATACGAGCTCTACTGCTTGCTACTGCTAACCTGAGGAAACAATCTAAACATCTTTCTGCATATGCTGCTTCACAGTTCAATACTGTTCCAGATCCTCTTTCATAAAGGTATTCATACATGCTGTTGTGGCATGGCACACAGACTAAAAATACCCAGATGAAGCAATCAGTCAGTGCTTTACTTTTCCAACACACTTCATTGGCAACTGCCCAATCACATTGAGGTCTGAGCAAACAAAGGCTTCCAAATCCAGCAAACAGTTTCAATCATTATATTGTTATGCTACTCAATTACATTAGACTGAATTAAACCAGAAATCCTTCAAAATTAATCTTTGAGGTTTTAGATGAAGATCTGGATTTCATTAATATTCTTTGATGGTCGATACTGGAGACTAAATCAATTATGCACCTAAGTCTCATGCCGTGTACACAGAAAGCAAGGGATGGATTGGCTTGGACAGGCATAGTAATTCTGCGAGTGAGCTGACCTCATCTGCTCCTCGCTGGGCAGGACAGACACCGAGGTGATGAATTATGGAATTTAAGGTTTAATAAAAGATCTTGTTAGTGCTTGTTAATAATAAGGGTTTAGATATTCATTTAGATTACCATTCACAAAATCATACCATATATAATAAAATCTGGTATTCTGGTATTTGTTTCAATTTAGTATCATTATTTTAAAAAACATTTTCACAAATGCAATTGTAAGGAAATTGTACTAATGAAAATAGGCAAATCATTTTGGATAACACATATAAGACAATATAACATATTTCATATATAATACACTAACTACAATTATTGAAAATATTATTACATATTTTGGACGTTATAATCATGTTGTGTGCCTGAGTCTGTGATGATGAGTAGAGTATCACACTTACCTTGTCACAGCGGGAGTGTAAAGGTAAAGAGGTGGGCTTGTGCTGAGGCGAGACCCTGAACACTGACTGTGTCTGTCGGGGGCTGGGAGCTCGCTTTCGCCCTACTGATCTGTAAAATTAAGAAACAGTTTTCAAAAGGTTTCATGTTTTAGGTATGGTGAATATAATTACTACAGTAGGGATGGCCACTTTTTATTAAGCTCTATTGCAGCATCCCCAAACCCCATCAATTACTGACCTAACGCTACCTGTTAAGCATCAATGTCATGATGTAAACCCACTAACCCCCATAACTTTTGCACAAAACACTCAATAATACTAGAAAAGGACTTGTAATATGTATAGAGTTTTTTGGATGTAGCATACTCCACTCAGAGGAATTACATAAGTAACGCAGAAGTTCTTCCACAAAGAAAACTATTCTCACCTCAAAAGGGTGATTTAGACAGCTTTATCAGTGTTTTACTGAATAATTCAAGCGCTTTAACAAAAATACAAGATTCACATTTAGACTGTTAAACCCTCTGGAATGCTGGCCCAGTTTACTTCTATTGTAAGTTTGTTACTCTGACCATGAATTTTATTTTTTCAAGGAACAAGTCAAAATTATTTTCTGTGCCAAACTACATTATGCCCCGAATTCCTGTCAATATGAACTTAAACTGAACTTGAAACTTAATTCCCTTAAGCTTCAATAAAACTCTAGGGACTTTGGTGTCCCTGAATGGAAACCAGCAGGAATCCAGGATCAAACATGTTTTGGAAACCATCGCTGGGGGAAACTGCACCATTGACAGTACCTGAGCTTTTGGATGGCACTCTTCTTATTGATGCAGAGCATTCGAACCAGCGCTTTCCTCTTCAGGCACACAATCAGTCCCACCGACAGCAAGCAAAGGAGGGTGACCAACGCGCCCACGACCACAGCGCTGCTGTCAGCTGTTGTCACATAGGACAGCACGCACATTAATACACACACTCGCACATCTGTTGTACAGCACGGCACAGAATGGCACAGAGAGGGAAAACACAAGAAGTCAGAGTCAGGTTAGAAAGAAAAAGAATGGATCAACATCCCTCTGTGTCTCCACCTGCATTGCTTTTACAAGCTGCCTCAAAGTTCTTGAATGTCTGCTGAGTGACATCTAAGCGCAGTGCTTCAGGTTTTCACCAGTAAATCAATGACGTGTCCTGTCAATGCTGTTATGCTTTTTCACTGGAAAATCATTTAATGGGTTTTGTAAGTACATTGTACTTTCAGGCTGCACTGTTCTACCTGCGGTGCGGCTGTCACAGAGGGGATGAAAGTGGTTAGAGCTAGTGCACTTCCTCAAGAGGTACTGTCGGAAAATCTGAATGCATGAGGCCAAAGAGGTTGTACATACTCCATGCATGTTAGCAAACAGAAATGCTACCAAGTATGCAAAATGTAATGTATGCATCTTTGCATTCTAAAATATGTCAAAAAGTAATTCATAATGCAATGCATGTATCCATTCTCAATAGACATTATATCAGGCATTTGTGTAAGCTTCTTTAATAGTCAGTTTTCTTCCTTTAATATTTGTTTGATGAATAAATAAATAATTAAAATAATAATAATAATAATAGATGTCTAATAAACCTGTCATTGTATATACAATTTTTTGTTCCTCTTTTGTAATTTGCTTTAGATAAAAGTACCTGCTAAATGCATAAATGTAAATACATTTGTAAATCTGTAGTTTATTTGTAACTAAGGATGCTCATTTTCATCATTTTGCTAAATTGCTTTGTGTAGTTGTTTCTGAAAGAAAGAAAGAAAGAAAGAAAGAAAGGTTTAAGAAAACTGTAAAAAAATAATATTCTGTTTGTATACTTGCTTAGAAGAGTATGTTTCTTGAAAACTGCTGTTTTGTTTCATTTCTTTGTGTAGAGTTGTTTGTGAAATTTCTTAGAATGATAGCTAGAACAATAGAAGGATAGACACATATAGAGATAGATGACAGACAGAATTTGTAACTAAGGATGGTCATTTCTGTCATTTTGTTTCATTTCAAGTTATAAGTTGTTTCTGAAATAAATTATTCAAATAAAAAAATAATAATAATATTGTGTTTGCATGCTTGCTTAGAAGAGTGTTTCTGACTGGAAAGGAGCACATAAGCACTGCAGTAAGTCATGCTATGTTAGTGTAAGGCATACTGCTCTAGCAGTTAAGTCAAAAGTGCAGTTGTCCATCACTGTACCGGCTTGTCTCATTGGTCCACTGTCAACGCTGCCGCCAAACCCTGCCCTATCACAGAAAGGAGGTGCCCAGTGAGCTTCACAGTGGCAGTTCTTCTTGTTGTTGCATTCCTGTAAACATAAAGCAACTGGCATTAATGCCACACATAGCACAATCATCCTGATCAAATTTCTTGCTGGACATTATCAACAACATCCTGCTGTTCAATGCTTAAAGAATTCTGGGGGATAATGGTATGAAATCTCCTCATGAGCATTCAGTTCATGGATGCTCTGTTCAGTGCTGCATTCAAGGGCAAAATTTTTCTATTTGCACAAAAATGCATCAAATTTTTCCATCAGGGTAAGTGTCAGGGGTCGCTGCATAAGTTGATTGATGTCACTTAAATCACAGTCTGAATATTAGATGTCTGCCTTCTAAAAGGAAAGATGCAGCTATGTCTTTCCCGCCATAAAAACATGAGGAAACTTTTCGGACTCTCAAACTCTTAACTCTCATCCAACTTTCTTGGATGCTGTGATGATTTAAAAAAAGACCCTCTGCGTAGACAGACAGACTCAAAAATTTTGATTGAGTCTTGATATTGTTGACTTGATCTTAGGAAACCGATACCCTTGGTGGTCTAGTATTAATCAAGATCTTGGGGGTTTTGGTGTGGGGCTTAGGGGTCTAGTATTGGTCTTAGTATTTAGTGGTCTTCTATTGTTCTAGGTCTGGGTCTTAAAAAACAACTGGCAATTGGAGCATTCAGGATCCCAGAATGTGGACAGTGCTACCAACATCTTTATTAACAATGATTAATTCGTCTTGCAGCACAGCTCCAGTAAGGAAATAGACATTGGAGTAAAAATGGATGCAATTGCACAGCCTACAGACAAAAATAAGAATTCCAATTTAGGAAGTGTATAACAACAGAAAATAAATAAAACATTACACGCTTGCACACATGCCCTCCAGAGCTGACAGTGGGTGCAAATGCAAAAGACAACGTGGGGGTGTTCTTGGCCACAGCGTTAAGCGATTGCATTTAAGCAGTCCTCTGGCAAAAAAGTGCATGTGCATGATGAATGGTACACAAATTAATTAAATATGACTCATATAACCTTATTGGAGTGACAGAGATTGATTGTGAAGTACTTCAACAGCTGAGACAAGCCTCAAGTCACCCAGCATGCTGGTAAAACAATAGTGTGGCCATTGAGGTGAACCAGGGTACGATTGACAAAAAAAAAAAATAGTTTCCCCAAAATCTGAACTCACGCAAATGTTCTTTCAAAGCTTTATGACTTTCTTCCTTGAAACACAAAAAGTAAAGTTTTGAAGACTATCCGAGCTGCAATATTCTATGCAATGGAAGGGACATAAAAGTGGTCCATATGATATGTAAGCTGTATTCAAAGACTTTTGAAACCATAGCTTTGTGTGAGGAACAGTAATTTACAAGAATCCAGCCCTGAAAATGTTGCTTAACAGCTCTGATCTCCATTCACTTTAAATGCAAAGAAAAGAGCAGCTTGGACATTCTGCTGTATTCTTCCTTTTGTTTTTCCCGGATAAAAGAAAGTAATACGGGACATACAAGGAAAAAAAAAAGAAACCACCACCACCAAAAAAAAAAAAAAAAGCAAGATTAGTAAATGATGACAGATTTTCATTTTGGATGAACTATCCCTTTAAATGTATCAAGCTTCCATGAAAGACCATGACTGACACAAGGTTACGCTGTGATCTAATTTAGTACAGAATCAGTGTCTTATCTGTGCTTTTAACTGCTATTTTATTCGTAGCAGTAATCTAGTTCAAGTGAAGTTAGCATGGACCTAGTTAGCTAAGTGCTATTATGGGCACATGCTGTCCCCTTGGCAGACAGCTATAATGTAATGAAATGGACATTTCTGTAAAAGGCGAGATTTTCTGTAGAGGGCAATAGTTTGTGCTAACTTACTATCTGCATTCCTGACTCAAATATGAGCCTAATGCCTGATAATTAATGTCAGAGAAATTAAAGAAAAAAAAAAAAAACCTTTCCAGTAGATTTGAGGAAATTTCGACTGACAGAGTGGAAGCAACCTTACCCCTCTTCCATTACACTTCCCAGAGCACTTGTGCACTCCAAAGACACTTACATTCTGACACTGCCTGTTCAAACAGATCTGTTATGATGAGAGAGAGACAAAGAGAACTGCAGGTTAAGAAAAAAACAAGACTGATATGTTATTATGTTAAAAAAAAAAACATATATGTTATTGGCCTTAACTACTGGTCAACCAAAATGTTTTTTTTTTTTTTAAGTGCCAGGGTGGCCAATTAATGCCAGTAGCCAGTATTATATAATTTTTTTTTTTTTTTTTACAGAAAATGAGGTACCACTTAATTTTAAAGTCATGTTCCAAATGTACATACTCTTTACTTATTATAGTAATTACAGTTATTGGGTATTAATTATGTACTAACTCTGAACCTACCTCTAAACCTAACCTTAACCCATATAATCACATTATATTAACATTACTACTTTAGGTAAGTACAGTGTAAGTATATGTAAATGCAATACTGTAAAATATAGCACAAATGAAAATTACATATTTGCTTAAAACTAAACAAAATAAAACAAATTAAGATTTTATTTCGCACTGTTAAAAACTAAGGTTATCAAAAGAACAAAATAATTGTAATTTACTATATCTAAACAAATGATACATTTTTTTAGAATAAAATAATTTATATAATAATTTAGTGTTTAAAGTAATCATGAAAGTCTATTTAATTATTCAAATTAGTCATTTTAAATTATCTTATTTTTTTTTCAAATAATATAGTGCTACGTTGCATAATATAATATAATATAATATAATATAATATAATATAATATAATATAATATAATATAATATAATATAATATAATATAATATAATATAATATAATATAATATAATATAATATAATATAATATAATATAAGCAATATCACACTACAAAACAAACACCAAATGGTCATTGGAAAGCAATAAAAATGGCCAAATATCATCTCAGCCTGGCTGATAAACACAAATAATCTCTACCAGATGATTTATTCTCGTACCATTCCCTCAGCACACTTAGTGCCTGCCAACACCAGTCCTGGATCAGGCATATCGTCACCCAGGTATACATGTGTTCCACGGCACAGAATACGCCCACCCTCTTGCAGAGGTATGTTTGTATCTATGGAAACCGCATTGGTTCCGATCACTGGCCTGTTGGCACCTCCTTGGCACTGAATTTTCCCACACCTAGCATCCCTGTTTAAATCACACAGACAAAATACAATGAGTGAGCATGCAACAACAGTGCTAAATGATTTTACACTGAATAAATGGGATAAGGTGAAAAAACGCCTGAAAAACAGAGAGGAGATTGTGTTGTCTTGAGGTAATCTCGCCTTTCACACCCTCTCACTCATCTGTGAGGAGCAGAGAGTGTAATTAATAGTGACAAGAGATTACATGCAAAACCATGGGGCTGCCACTGTTGCTGAATAATAATGTCATGGCTACAAAGAAATTAACAAAATTACATTCATTACAACGTTTGATGGGCCATCCCATAATAATCAGACAGCAAATGATATGAATGAATCAGGACAACCTTAAGCAATACTATTCTTCACTTCACACTTAACAATCTTTATTTTAATATTCTTTTGTTTTGAGAATGTGCATCATGAAAATTGTTATTTCCTTGTCAGTCACTGGTTCTACATTTTAATTATATATGCTGTATTGGCACTATAAAAGCTAAGCATTTGTATTGCCAAAGTACCACAAAATTAAGCAGAAAAAAGTTATAAAGCAGCAAAGAAATAATTTAACAAACACAACAAACAATGCTGTGTCAAACAAGGAGAACAAGCAAGACAAAAAGTAAAGCAAAGACAAACAAAAACAAATGATCATAGCAAAATGCAAATAAAATTAAACGAAGCGGAACAAAACAGAACAAGAAAACTAAACAAAAACAATCAAGCAAAACTAAACAAAAACAAAACAAAAAGCAAAGCATAAGAAGCAAAACAAAATAAACAAAATAAAAAGAACTGAAACAATAAAGAAAAAAATAATATAATAAAATGTAAAATTGAAGCAAATTTGAAAAATGTATGTAATTGTACTGTAAGTAAAAGGTTAAAGTGCAAAGTGCTGTAGTATTATGCCCTGACTGTACCTTGCTTGACATTTAGCAAAGGAACCTTTGGAGTCTTTTCCACAATTTCCATAGGGATCACCTGCAGAGTTTACTCTTTCAAAACAGATTCCCGGGGCAGGTTTCGCTCCTGGAAAACAATAAAGAATGAAAATAATACAGCATATGCCCTTTGTCAGAGATGGAAATATGACACTGTACAATCCTTCCATCTTGTTTCAGCTTGTATATAAACCAAAAACCGATGAAAGGATAACATATGTCAGACTGTGCCCTGAATCATTTTGGAAGGGAGTACGAACAGACATATGGAATAAATAACAGCAATCAGTGTGAGCTTTCATATTGCTTGAGCTCGCCATATGAATGCATGCAGGATTTCAAGAGAAGTGCTGGCTTGATAATGGTTACATATAGAATACAATATCAAAAATGTATGATTAATGAAATGTACAGTATATCTGCAGAACCCCACAATAAATTTTTGAACAATCAAATAAGCCTATGAACCCTGCAGCTATCCGCATATTAGATCTACAGAGGTACCAACCTGGTCCCCACAGAGTGATGCATTGCTGCTCATGAGTCTGACAGATGCCGTTGTAGCAGTAACCATCCATATTGTGGCACGCGTGTCCATCGTGCAAGTACACATTGGCAGGGCAGTGGGGGTTTGTTCCGGTGCAGAACTCAGGTAAGTCACAGGAGTTACTGGACTCTCTACAGGGAGTCCCAGCCGGTTTTAACTGCACAGATGCACAAGAACAAAAGGCTTCAGACAAAACTAGAAAGCAAACTTAAAGTGCTCAGTGTCACCTAAAATTAAGAAAATCAAGGAGATTTCTGTCAAAATAAAGCAAAGAGAAAAATTTACTCAACTTCAATGCAGGCACAATGGGATAAACTCAAAGTCATGCAGAGACGAGCTTTGCATGAATTACAATGACTATTGGGTACAATAGTCAGTAGTTCATGGAAAAGTTCTCCAAAAACTATTCCCTTAACTTGCACTAAGAAATGAAATACAGTCCAAGAAAGTGGCATGATTAAATTCTTTAGTTGCTATTTTCATTTAATGAAGCACTATGCTGAAAGCTTGTTGTAGTTTGTTGTAAAGTCTGTGTGAACATGTATCCCTGTTTTGGGGTCTGTTCCGGAGGGCCCTGGTCTGGCTCCTTTCCTCAGTAAGTAAGTGAGCTGAGCACTCTGATTTATGTGTCTGGAGGCCTGAGAGGAAACTGAGTGTCTATGTTTGGAGCGCAAATGTTGGTTCATGTTGCACTTATTAATGGGGCAAGGAGAATGTGATTTCCACGCCATTATATTACACACAGAGAAAGAATGAATGAGGAGGAAAATGGGAAAGGACAGATTTACAAAAGTACCTGGCAGTCTTCACAGCACTGTCCATGGGCACACACAGCATCTCCCTTGAGAGTGCAGGTTGTAGCGTTACAGCAGGGATTCATACACTCCTGAAGAAAACACAGGAAAGACAACAGATTTGAAGGCATTGTGTGTCACTGTATCACATGGGGAAAGTTAAGTCAATCATAGCACACTTCATTTAACTACTGAAGTCCTGAAGTTAAAGTATCAAACAGGTAGTTTAATTTTAAAAGGGGTCATGTGACGTTGCTAAAGAAGAACATTATTTTATATTTGGTGTAATGAAAAGAGTTTGTGCGGTTTAAGGTTCAAAAAACACATTATTTTCCACATACTGGACATTATTGTTTCTCCTCTATGCCCCGGCTTTCTGAAACACATAGATTTTTACAAAGCTCATCATTCTGAAAAACACAGAAATCACATCATATGACCCCTTTAAGAGTCAGAATGTGAAAATGTGTGTCATTCAAAGACCCGACAGACCAAAAACAAACAATGAAAAATAAAAACAAGCACAAAACAAGGCAGGTGAAGAAAGAACAAAAAAATAAAGGAATGCAAAACAGGCAAATTAAACGAAAAACAAACCAACAAAAATAAAAAAAGAAAGAGAAAAAAAAAAAACTGAACAAAAAAAACCTAAATTTTTTTATTTAAAAAAATTACAAAAGCTTAGGACATTTTAATAGAGGTCATTTACATATTTAAAGTGTCCCTATTATGGGTTATGAAAGGTTCATATTTTGGTTTTGGGAATCCCCAACAACAGGTTGACATGCTTTCAAGGTCAAAAAACACTGTCATTTGTCTTATAATATGCATTTATTTTTTCCCCTTTTTGCTCAACAAACGGTTTGTTGCTCAATGATTCATTTTTCCAAACCCCTCCTTTGCTTGACGCTAATCTGCGGTGGTTGGTCTGATGACCCAGTCTGTTGTGATTGGTCTATGGCATGCTATTGGGGTAAACACCCAAACAACCATGGTATATGCAATCCTGCATGCATTTGTATATGGATAGTTTTCTTTCAAAAACACATTGATTCGCCACAGGAGGCCTTTGTTCAACTCCCGGAGCCGTGTGAGACACTTTATTCTATGGATGGGTGCTTTTTATTTAAAATCTTTTGGACTAAAGCAATGCAACACCTGCTGACTGCAATGATGGAGCTTGAAAGATCAAAGACAATTTTTAATATAACTCCGACTGGATTCGTCTGAAAGATTAGATTAGATTCAACTTTATTGTCATTGCACATGTAAGGTACAAGGCAATGAAATGCAGTAATGTATTTATATATGATATATATGATGAAAGTCATATACACCTAGGATGCCTTGGGGGTGAGTAAAACGCAGCCGAATTTTCATTTTTGGGTGAACTAAAAATGGTCCACTGAAGTTCCTTTATTCTATGTGTTGACATCAGTTTAACTGAAACAGGAAGAAAGGGCGGTACATATCAAGCAGCCCCGCCCCCCTTTTTAAATATTTCCATTGTCTGAATCATTCCCTATCCCCTATATAGTGCACTTCGTGCCATTCACTGTACAGAAAATACAAATCCTGTGAACAAGTGACCAATCTCACCCGGCGGTTCAGCGTATATTTATAGTGTAGGGGGCGGGCGCTTTGGATTCTAGAGAGCATTTGATTGGTCAGAACATTTGATGAGAAGCTGAAGTACGAGGTAACATTGAAAAAATTGTTGATCCATTTTGGCGGAAGTGACGAACTGCAACCTTTGAATGCTTATATCTTCTAAATGCGAGGTTTGTCACTGTTTTGGAGCACACTGGCTTATAGATAACCTTAAGACTAACATACTGATACTAACAACCAAAAAACTTTAATTTTGATTTCATGGGATTCATTTTAAAAACGACTCATTTTCATGACTCAGAGTCGACTCTTTCTTTTGAAAGACAATATCTTTATACACAGTGCACTTTTAGATTTAAAACTTTGCAGGATGTTTTCATTCACTTAGAGCTGTGTTACACAATGCATGAAAGTTAATTTTTCAAAAATCCATAATAGGTGCCCTTTAAGTCAGGCTGTTTAATTGTCAGAAAGAAGGTGGATAATTGTATAAAATGGCTAAAAAGCAAAATTACGATTGTTTTTGGTGCAAGAAACTTTGACTAACATTATAAGCAGACTTTAGGGGGAAAATAAAATGCTACAATAGCACAGGCTATGACCCCTTTAATTTGACATTAGATAATTAGGGGTTACAGAAAAACAATGGAAAGAAAAAAAAGTCTGAACAGTCGCCCCGTATGATCACTTTATTGAATATTAGTTCCAGGTGTGGAGCTCATATTCTTTTAGGAAATTCCCTTCTTTCAACCAGTTCTTTGCATCCATGGTAACAAAAAAAAAAGTTTGGAAATGTTACTGTAGGTTTGCATATGTGAGTGCATTGACATGTCTGGTTTAAATTAGTGGTCCATGCATTGTTCTGATTTTTTTTAAAAGTTGTTTTCTCAAACCCTGAACTCTTGGTATCAGTGAACCGTGTTCATGTGTGTACGTGTCTAAGTGAGTGACATCATCACTGACCCAAGACTGGAAGTGATGGGAACGTCAGAGTCCAAGCACAATTGAAGGAAAGAGGACATTTATCTCAGAAAAGAGAGGGAGAGGAAGAGAGAGAAAGAGGTGAATTCTGAAGACTAAAAATCATGTTTTGTTGTTGTAGTGAAGCAGAAGAGCTTAGTTTTTCTCTAAAAGTACACAAGAAGCTCATTAAGACCTCAAGCACTAAAATTTTATTTCATACACCACACACACACAAAAATGTCTATGGGACTTTTTATTCCTCTCTTTCACTCCTTTTCTCCCACTCTTAACAAGGTCCTGGTGTGGGCTGGGAGAGGTGCTGGAGGGTTGGGCTGGGTTAGGTCAGTCCGCTGGCTCGAACTGCTCCTCAGAGTCACAGAAATCTCTTTACAGACCTGCTGTTTTCTGTAAAACTACCGTCAACTAGTGTGAAATGATGGGGGGATGGGCTTCTCATATCCTTCTACCCAACACTCAAGACCCGCTGCTGGGCTTCCTCTCTGCTCTTTACCCGCTTCCTCCCTCATTCCCCCCGGTGAGATCACTGGAGCTCACGGGTGCCATTCTGAAGCAAACTTTTCCCTATAACAAGATCCTAGACTTTAAAGTTCAGGCCAGGCTTTTTTCCTCAGGTCTGCACTGACACAATATGCCTGCATGACATCTAAATTACATAGACCATTTTTGAAGTCTCCAGTTCCATTACTACATGATATTTAGGGGGAATTTTAGTATTTATTTATAGGACAGTAGAGACAGACAGGAAGGGGAACAGAGAGGTGGAACTGGATCAGGCTGCACAGATGACGTAGTCTGGACTCAAACCCGGGTCCTAACAGCTCTTTTACGTCACAAACGCACCACATCTCAGATGGTCAGAATTGTCTATATCATAAAACTTTCCTGTAAATAATATTTTACAATTTTTAGGGCATTAATGACTCAAAAGTAAATGGAATTTCATACTATGAATCATTTCAATGACACCCTGCGGTAACTGTAATAAGATTAGCGACATGGCAGTCTCTTTTTGGTAGTACTTTTCTACTGGTTGTTTTTTTTATTTATTATTTTTTTTATGTTCAGTAATAAAAGTGTAGCAAGCATTATATATGTATCCTATTTGATATTCATAAATAATTTTAAAATATTTTAATTCCATTTAAATCTAAAAATAAAGCTGGCGTAAAATAAATAAGACAAATTTTTAATGTCTAAGAACATATTTACTGACATATCCATACTGAAAGCCATGATTTAGCCTGTAAATATTAAGCCGACCAAATCAAATTCCAAACATCACCAAAGGCTAGATATGGACCTGGATCAGATCTGCTAATTCTAGCAGCGGCCTTCTTTGTTGTGATATAGAAAGGTATTTGATGTGTGTGAGTCTTTCATACCTCCAGCTCTCCGCAGTCACACTCCTCTCCTTCCTCAATGTATCCGTTGCCACATTTCTGTCCCCCGTAAAGCAGTTTGACTTCAGGCATATTATACAAACACATGCCCACCCCCTTCTCCAGACTAGCCACCAGATCCTTCTTACTACACGTACTGAACACCGTGGGGAATGGGTACCTGTTCACAAAGAGAAAAGGAAAGGGAAAGAGAAGATTAATTGAATATATTTTCTTTTGTATTTTATTTATTGTTTTACTTTAAAAAAAAATTGTTTTTGTTTTTTATTTTGTCCCCATCAGGCTTCTTATTTTATATTTAAATTATTTTTTCTACATTTTTAATAACATTTTTTATTTATTTAAATGTTATATTTTTAATTTATTGTTTATTTTTTTTGCCCCCATCAAGTTTCTTATTTTATATTTAAGTTATATTTTTTTATATAATTTGTTTTTGTTTAATAATTTTTTTTATTATTTATTTTTTATTTTATTATTTTATTTTATTTTATTATTTTGCTTTCCAAGCAAATATATGTCTAGCCAAAATGATTTATAAAACAAAAGGATTTTAGTGATATCTTAGTAATAAGAGAAAAATAGGCCACAAAAACTGAGTATAATGGTACATAATCTCAGCAACCTAGCCAAGCATAAAAAGTTGCAAGTGTTCAAATTCCCAAAGTCATTAATGGCATTACTTCTACTAGCACAAAACTGACAACAAAGCAAAACGAATTAGCATATGACCTTCCACCATGGCATTCACGCCCGAGTCCTCTACGTGATAGAACACTAAGCCAGCTAAGTGTAAGCCCATATGGTACTATTCATGTTAATTCATCACTACCGATACATGATTATAAACAAACCAGCGCATGGCCTGACCTCAGCCACTTCAGAGGCCACGGACACAAAGACCGAGCTCTTTCAGATGAAGCAGAGCAGCGGACGATCATATGACAGCCTTGGTCTGGGGCGGTTGCCTCGGGCAGGGAGCGAGACGAGGTGAGATATCTGAGAGGAGAGCAAATGAAGCTCATTTGGGTCTGGGCTCTGCTCACTGGAGAGCACTGCAAAAGATCCTTCATGGTCTGTTGCCAGTATCTTCAATTCACTAGCTCACCCCAGCAAACAAGCTAAACAACAAAGTGCGTATTTGCTATGCACTCATAAATATACGCAATGCTGAATAAATGGATGTCCTTGAATTTGTGTGTTTTCGAAAAGCGCAAGTGACTCTTCCTGCAGATTAATAGTGTATGCATGCATGCATGTGAAGAAGGGATTAAAACTTTAATAATCATAAGGTTAATGGGTGTTACACGCCTGTGCTGAAAAATTACAGCATATGATTACGTTCAGTAATAACAGTGTGGCATTGTATATGTATGTTATATTTTTAAAAAGCATGAAATTTCCATATATACCTGTATACTGTATATATAAAAAATAAGTTGCCATAAGATTCCGCAATATTTAAATGGTAATTTAAAGGAACATTTTAAGCATTTAAAAGAAGGGTCAGGGTGAAAAATATTCTGTCAAATGTAAGAAAAATTGTGACATTGAACATGTTTAATTTAATTATATATATTTAATTGTATTGTTTATTTTATTATTTCCCCATAAGCTTCTAATTTAAGTTAATTTTTTGTTTCATTTTCATTTATATATTTCTTTAAATGTATGTTTTAAGAAAGGACCATTTTAAAGTGTCAGATAACATGATAATCAGGTGAAGAAAGAAATTCTGTACAATTTCAAGAAGAAATTAAAAACAAGAAAGAAACACACCAATTTTTCATGCAAATTTTATTTAATTAGTAAAGAATGACACTGACTACAATTATTTATTGTATTAAACTGTATAGGCTGGTTTATGCTGGTTTTGGAGCTGGAAAACTTGATGACCAAGTATTTCTTGCTGGTTAAGCTAGTTAAGCAGTCTGATAGGGACAACAAATCACTAGCATCCAAAACATATCATGATGCAAAAAAGCAAAGTACTCATACAGTTTTATTCAACAGAGTGGTTACTCATCCCTACCAAGCTCTTCTGTGCTGAATAATATTTTCCAGCTAATGCCACAATCTTTCATCTACATCAAAAACGGTTGTCAAACAGACGTGTGCAGCCACACGCATGTCACATCCATCTCACTTTCATGCACCCTTGACCGAGAGCCTTTGAAGAGTTTGCTGATGAACTCTCGCGCTTTTAACACCTCAGTTCTGTCCGCTGGGACCGACTGTTTCTGCGCCACCCGTGCTCATCAAAGACAACCTCAGCGCACACCTTTAGCGAGCAAACACAGGAACACAGGCCTGAATCAAACATCCATGACTCAGACAAGAAGCCATTCTGTCGTCAGTGCCAGTACAGCAAAATAAACTCTGCAGATGAAAGAGAGGAAAATGGGAGGGAAGGATGGAGGGAGGTGTGGGGAGGAGAAACTGTTTGCCGGGAACATCTGCGCTCCCTGGGGGTAAGTGACCGCTTGTTTGGGGTTTTGCGGTGGGAGCCAAGAGCATGGAGGTGGACTCCAGACTCCTGCAAGGGGGTTTCTGGGTCTGTCCTCATACTTCACCCTGTGTCCTCACTGCACCCTGCCTAAAAACACAACACCCCTCTCATTTCTCTCATTTCATTTAAGTATCCACTTTGTCTCAGATGTTTCTCTTAAAATTCCTTAAGCAGACACCAATGAAACAACCAATGAATGTGGATTACATAGCTATGAACAAGTAAAAAAATAAAAATAAAAATAAATATAATAATTCATTATGACTTCTAATTAGAAAATTTTGTATCTTGCTAAATCTGTTTGATGTGATTATTTATTTATTTATTAATGAGTGAATGAATAAACAAATAAACAAGAAAATTAATGATTTCTTTCTTTCGTTCTTTCTATATATACAGTATATATATATATATATATATATATTTACACACACACACATATGCAGTATGTGTATGTGTGTGTTTGTGTGTGTTCGTTCATCCATTCATTCATTCCCATTATAATTTTACATGTGACAAAGAGTAACCCACACAAGAAAAATTAAATACATTCTGTTTATATATTTATATAAGGATTAATTAATTTATTCAATCTTTTCACTTAAAAATGTATATAATTATTTAATCGAAACATTAAACAGATCATATTTTGACTTTTCTTTATTATAGGACCGCACATACACCATCATAATTCAGCCACAAAAGAAACAGACAGAAATCTATCGAGACTTCAAAGTGTTATTGCAAATCAACAAAGTCAGTTTAGTGACAATAAAACAGAAACAAGCAATTTAGCCCCAAAACACTGATTTGCAATGAGCCCTTGGTTTTCTGAAAATCTCACAGATGGCAGCAGTGTGGCAGTAAGCTGGGGCACAATCAATTGCGTGCGAGTTTTAATGCCGCCTTTAAAGGGATTACAGTTGAAAGAGACCAATCAGTAGGGGCGTCTGGAAGTAAAAGTCATGACATTTGTGAATGGAAGCGACACATACTGTATCTTAAACACCCTAAGAAAAAGCTAATGATCCAAAAATGACATTTAAGCGGTGCTGTAGTTTGTGCAATGAGCCGTTTGCAGCAGCGAGGGCTAGAATAGTAATGTGACAGATGAAAGGTCTTTGGTTTAAAGAGGGATTGGCATTGGGGACAGAGAGCTTGGAATGGCACAGGCTAAGCTGGCAGAAGTTGGCATCAGGTCAAGTGGGTTAAGCGGACTTGGCGTGGTGAAGAATGGCGGATGCAAAAGCCAGATTGGTTTGTATGGCCTGGCATGCAGAGATGGTTAGAGGCACACATGAGCATGAGTGTGAGATTTGTGTGCCAGTCCACTCTCAAAAAGTGCTGCGGGAGGGTTTTGGGATAAGAGTGAGCACAGATACAGCCATGCATAAAAACACATGAAAACACATGTCCATGTTTACATAGTTTAGCGTGCGAGTGCACTCAAACCTTCACGTCATTTTTCTCTTCACTCAACTTTCGTGATTGCAAACGATTTGCTCTGTTCCCAGCATCTGTCCGACCCCTAAAGCCCTCCTTATGAATTCAAATTCGAGCAAACAACAAATCCTTCCTGCCTGAACTGCACTTTTCTTCTTTACCCCAGTAAATCACAGCCACAGACGCACAAAAATCCACAGAGAACTCCTGCAGTCTACCCTGTCAAAGCCTCTTTTCTCAACTCAAAGATCTGCTTGCATCTGAAACTTTAACTGCTATCATTAAGCATCTGCTTCATAATTCTCGCTAAGCAAAACCACATCTTTTCCAAGACTATTGAGCACAACAATGAACCCAGATGCTGATTACGGTGTAAATTATTCTGAAATTACACGCCTGCTGTCCTCTCCAAAACGAGTGTGCTTAAACATTTTGATATATTTATGAAACAGTGAGATGTTAAGTGTTTGCAGAAAACCAATGGCTCTAATCAATCTAGCTCGAGCTGTTGGCAACTCTGATCTGAGGTCAGTGCACCTGCTGTGCTTTAGAGATCTTTAAATTACAGGGCAAGGGTGAGAAAAGCCCTGACGCAACCAGCTACACAACTGCACTGAGGAAATCACAAGAGCTAAATGTTGAAAACAAGTCAATTGGAGAGGCATGAAAGAAATTAAAGGACTAGCAGGCTGGTCAGAGCTGGTTTGGAGCTGGTCAACCAAACACTTGCTGGTTGATGTTGATAAAGGGATACGTCACTCAAAAAAAAAAAGAAAAAATTCGGTCATCAATCACTCATCCTCATGCTTTCCAAACCTGTATGACCTCTTTATTCTGTGGAACACAAAAGGAGGAGTTTTGAAGAATGTACCAGTTCCTTTTCCATGCAATTATAGTAAATTGTTTTGGACTGAGGCTTTCAAGATTCAAAAAAGAACACAAAGCACCATAGAAGTATCACAAAACTGCAATAGTCCAGGCTACATATAAGTCTGAATCCATAAAATAGGAACAGACCAAAATGTACTTCACATCCACCTTAGTTCTTTTGGAAAACATGAAAAAATAAAATAAAATCCTTTTGTGTTCTGCTGAAGAAAGAACATCATATGTGTTTGGACTTACAGTACAAGACGAGTAAATGATGACAGGATTTTGCTTTTATGGTTAACTGTCCTTTTAAAAACCAACTTAAAATATCAAACCTGGTTCTTTTGACTGGAGGTGCACTTGAGGTCCAACTAGATGCATGAGATGCATATATGGCTCATTTGTTGATTTAGATTATGGAGGGTGTTCACACAGAGAGAAACACAGCCTGATGAGTATTGTTTCAGCTGAGCTTGCATGTTACCCAAGTATTCCTGGAAACAACTGAGCATTCCTGATTACTGAGCGATCATCTGGACACTGTCAGCGTGAACCTCTCTACAGTACGTCACAGAATTCCAAACGTTCAGATTTCATTTTGGGAGATGTCAGAGCAGCCTGGTTCCCGGTCAAACCATGACGACATCTGATATCATAATACACACACACACCCATGCATGACAAAGTGTTTAAAGAAAACACTCAGAAAACCTATTCAACACAGGCTGATTGGAAAAACATTTTTACAAAACTCCATAAACCAAAACCTTTACATACAATTCACAGCAGTTTCCAGCTGAAATAAACACTTGGGGCTGTAAAACACAAATAAGTTTTATTCCTGTTTACACAAAATATGATTACACCAGCAGGTTACCGATTAATCAAGACTTATCTTTTCCCAAGTTTCCTTGAATGGTTCTATGTTATGATTTCACAACACTTTTACCATAGTGCATGATTTGTAATCTAAAGCATTTTTGACATTTGCATCACATAACCAGCCCATTATGCATGGCTTTTCTAACATAGTAAACATGCTCAGTTGCTTCCCTGGTACAATAGCACACAAGTAACAATGAAACCGTTTAAAGGGTTACTCCACCACAAAATTAAAATTTTGCCATTAATCACTTACCCCCATGTCGTTCCAAACCCATAAAAGCTTAATCTTCCTGGACCTTGACACTGTTATTTATTTGGCAGTCTATGGGACAGTCTCAAGACTAGCAATTGTGTTTTGGCAATTCTGAGCAGTATGCAGGTGGTGTATGCTCTTCTGTGTCAGCCACGCTGCTCTGATGCACTGTTTTCATTCAAACCAAAGTGTAAATACACGTAAAAAAAAAAGTATCCTTGTGGCGTGGCTGACACAGAAGAGCATACGCCGCCTGCGTATTGCTTATTTTTGTTTAAGTGTTTTTATTATGATTTGTATATGCACAGAGGAGGTGAATTGTTGAATAAAGTCATTATTTTTGTTTTCATTGTGTACAAAAAGTATTCTCGTCGCAACATAACGTTACGGTTGAATCAATGATGGCAGATGGAGTATTCTGATGATGCTTTCATTCTTTTCTGGACCTTGACACTTATTTATTTGCCAGTCTATGGGACAGTCTCAAGCCTCCCGGTTTTCATCCAAAATATCTTAAATTGTGTTCAGAAGACGAACAAAGCTTTTTACGGGTTTGGAATGACATGGGGTAAGTGATTAATGACAAAATCATCATTTTGCAATGGAGTATCTCTTTAAAGAACCAAAGTAAAATGGCATGGTTGCTTCAGTATATGCCTTTTTATGTGACGTTTGCTTTTGTTAACACTATAAGTTAGGCTCAGGGAAGGGTCTTGTGTAGGTGGTACATTATCTTCATTTCTGAACTGTCGCAATATGTACAACAACTAAAGTTATAAAACATTGCCAGATTCATTTTCATCTGTTTAGGATAAAGTGCCACTCACTGGACAATTCACTTTGAAAGTGTTGTGAAACATGTAAGAAGCAACATTTTTCGCAAAAATGTCACCACAGGCACTTTTTCCCAGGAGCCTTAACTGAATCCATTACTTATAAATGACATACATATATAAACACATTTTCTCTCTCTCTCACACACACACATAATCATCTGCATTAACCTGCCTGGACAGTTTCTAAGTGGTAGAAAAAAGCTGCAATTCAAAGTCATTTGCATCTAGACTTTTTCAAACCGCCATTCTGACTTTGACCTATTAGAGCTGTTACGCTATCAGCAATAGGTGCGGAATGAGGAAATTAATGTCTGTTTAATCAGCCTCCTCCGGCGACGCAAACTGATTCGATGTCGGGCTCTATTGTGCTGCCTGTCGTTTAGAAGATAACACCGCCGTTTGGGATTCGGTGTGTGGCCGCTACAATAAAAGGTGAAAGCGATACCCATTAAGCGATAGCATCTGATGTGCTCTTTCCAAAAGGCCATCTGACATGCTTAATATTATTGGCAAACGTTCTTCCCTCATCTGCTCTGTAGTGAAGATACAGGCAGAGATTGTGTGAGGTAAGCGCAGTCTAAAGAAGTGAAATCACAATGTTTAACCTCCTGCTAAGAGCCTTATACTTCAAGCTAAGATATGTGCTGTGCTTGTACTTTGGTGCCTTTCAAGAGTAAGTTAGTCCACCTTGCGGTCATCTTGGTTGCATCCTTGACAGCAATTTCTAGTTTTGCATGTACTGTTCCTGTCTAACTGAATGAGGAAACACAATAACATACAGTGGGGTTCAAAATTTTTAATCCACATGAAATATCTGATTTTAAAATTGGATTTATACACAAGTCAGATTAGCTCTCTAAATCGAAAGACTTCTTTTTGTTTGACGCTCCATGTTTAGAAATGCAATTTCCTTCATTCGTTTTCAAACAAGTGCCTTTTTTCTTCCTCAAACTGTTTTTGGCACAAATGTTTGCTATTGTATTTGGCTGAAAACATTAAGAAGCAGACAATAACTTCCTGTTTACTCTATAGTTACGGTAGTTCTTTAGCCTGCTCTCTTAATTTCTATTTTTGTCTCTGCATCATTCTTTGTTTTGTCTGTTTGTCTTGTCTGTCAGTCCATCTTATTCATTCTCATTTGCAATTGTTTTTGCAATTCTGCTGAGTTTCCAGCTCTGAATCTCTCTGTATGGTATTGTTCGTTCAATGCTGCAGATAGGACACTGGGGCTAAGAGCTCGCAGCTGCTGTCAAAAAGAGGAAAAAAAAAGAAAAAGAAAAAACCCGCTGCATGCAAGATCATGAATTTCTCATGTTTGAACTTTAAAATAGATCCTTGCAGAGTAAGAACAGCACAACACATCCAGCAACAGCAGAAAAAGGGTTTTGAGGAACTGAATAAATCCGAGCCAGATTGTGTGCTTTGTTAGAGCCAACTTACAGCAGGTTTATTTAGGCAGTCAAAACAGCATGGAAACAAAGGATCAAACACATGGAGAAAATGAAAACTAAGAATGTGTTTTTATTTCTGCATCTGTGTGTGTCAAGTATATTTTTAATCAGTATTTATCTCTACTTTTCCAGTACAATTATCTTATCCTTAAAGCAAATCTTATCCTTTAGGAATATTTTTAAGATCTTGTGATTTTTTTTATTATTATTATTCACACAATATACAGTATCTTAAATTAAGATTATTAATTCCATTGTAATAGTACAAATTTTTTTGAAAGATGACTAATTCTTACCAAGGCTGCATTTATTTAATCAGAAGACAGTTAAAACAGTAATATTTTAATATATTTAAAATGTAGTTTATTCCTGCGATGGCAAAGCTGATTTTTCATTAGCTATTACTCAAGAATTCAGTGTTGTATGATCCTTCAGAAATCATTCTAATATGCTGATTTGATGCTCAAAAGTATTTTTATTATATTATATTTTATTAACTTTTACTATAAATTTGTATTAAATTAATACATCCTTGCTGAATAAAAGTATTTATTTCTTAAACGACAACAATGACAACAATAACAACAACAACAACAGATTTCTTAACAGTAGTGTATATTCTCTGATAAACATATCAATACATTTAGTGTGTAGTATTTAAATATCTTAAAATCCTTAAAACAAGACCAAAAACATTGATTAAGAAAGTGATTTTTTTAGTCTACACATGAGTTTGTAGTATATTTGCATATAGTAGATCTGTTTTTGTGTCTTTGAGACCGCGTGTGTCCGTGAGTTTCGGCCTTAGGAATGAATAAACTAAGGAAGTCTGTGATTCTCCCATGGGAAGCGAAAAATAGGCCAGCATTTTCCTGACTCTGCAATAGTACACAGCTTCTCTGATACAACAAACTCATGTGCACTGCCCCTAAAACAATGCAAAATAAACACTTTGACAAACGCTACATGAACCTATCTGAAGCAGACACCAAACTTCAGCTAAACTGTGACCTCAAAACCTCTCAATGATGCTACAATGAACAATGTGTGAGGAGCTATTTTGAAAAGTGGGGACAAGCTTTAGCACTCCAACATTGTTTTAAAAGCACCTTCTTTTTACAGAAGCGCCACGTCCTTTTAAGTATTCATCCATTGCGCTGCTGCAGAATTTGGAGCTATGAATCTTTAAAATAAAAAGGAAAAATGATGTAAACCTCCCCTGTGGCTAAAATAGTCTACAAAACACCTCGCCTGACTTTCTCCCTAAGGTAGCTTTAAAAAGCCCAGAGAGGTTTCTTCCCAGCATGTTGTCTTGTTGTCATATGAACAAATAATGGGAGAATAGGGTTCTGCTGTTTGTTATGGCCGTCATCCAGGGTCGAGCAGCAGTCCAACAAAAATATCCCCACTATGAGATAAGACAGCCACAGCAGAGAGATTGCAAACCGGTCACAGCTGAGAGCGGACAGACGATTACTGGTGACTGACTTGTGCGATATGAGTGAAACCGTAAACCTCAGCCTTTCTTTAGATTGAACACACAAGCACCACAATTCTGATTCTGGAATATCTCAAAAGCACTAGAAGTTAATGCATGTCTTGCTTGCCAAGAGTGTTGCATTTTAAGGCTACAAAATGTTTTAAAAATATAAAGTGTGATTTGTTTTTAAACTGAATTTTGGGGTACTGCCTCAATAATTCATACCTAACAAAAATGAGAAATCCTTCATAGTGTATACTACTGTTTTTTTTATTCAGCAAGGTGACATTAAATTGATCAAAAGTTGTAGTAAAAGACATTTGAAATGCTACAAAAATAAATGCAGTTCTTTTGAACTTTCTATTCATCTAACTATACTGAAAAAAAAACATCATTGTTTCCACAAAAATATTAAGCAGCATACCATATTTTCAACATTGATAATAACGAAGGATCATGACATTGAAAATGGGAGGCAATGGCTAAATTCAGTTTTACATCACAGGAATAGATAAATAAAAAAACTAGAAAATAGTTATTTTAAATTCTTGAATTTGCCGAAAACTAAGGCTTTAAGGGGCTCAATGCCATACTAGACAGTTTAAGATACATCCTTAAGGCATGAATCCTCCGCCTGGCAATAACCAAATATTTCTAAGCTACACACATATGCAGAGATATGATAATTACAAAATAAGAGGGTACAAGAATCAGTCATGGTAGTTCTAAGAATATAACTGTTAGGAAGTTGCTGGGGGTGAAGGGTTGGAGATGGGTGCAAATGTCCGTGTGACAGACTGATGAGCATGCATTTGAATGGTCTTAAATAACGGTTGTTAATTAGGAAAGGTGGAGTAATTGATCAGCTGAGTGTCAGCTGATAGGGAAGCGATTAGTGGTGTGCCTGAACCAAGCTTGAATTCCATTCAATCACTCAAGCTCCATTTCTGATCAAATAAATGTAGCAAATAAATGTAAAAATCTAATCAACCCTAAAATTTTAGTATACTTAACATAAAGTAAAAATGCAACTGATTTGACAATTAACCAGTCTAATTATACCAAGGTGTTAAAGTATTGCTGGTTAGCATTTGGTAGATGTGAAACACATACAAAAAATTGTATATTTATATTGTTTTGCATACAAAATATAAAATCGCAACTCATTAATTATTTCATAGTGAAAATTTTAGCAGTTCATGATCATTTTGGGCTCTTAAAAATGAATAGACTAAATAAAAAAGTGAAATGGACTAGTGAAAGGTTTGCAACTGTGCACAATCTCGTAAAGCCATCAGCCAATCAGTGTTGTCCTGCTTTCACTTTCCTGCCATTAGTCACACAGAACTAAGCAACCAAAGACGGCAGATTCACACTCAATTCTCCTACTCCACCGACACATCTAAAGACCCCATCTCAGCTGACTCTCTGGTTCATCGTCTGATAAGGCAAACTGGCCTAAGTGTTAGGAGAAGAAATTTCCCATTATGTGCCAGCCTCTGCTTATCAACCTGGTGTCTACCCATGTCCGAGACCAGCTGCATGCCAAAAACCATTACCAACAAGCACGTTATCACGAGAAGCCAGGTGACGGCTAAATGTCTGAAATCCAAATTTCTGAGTGGACCAAGCAAGCCTTCCGTCCATTTACAAGTTTTTGAGTTTCAATCCGAGACCAGCCTTGCGTCAGTGGTGACGTATGGCTATGTAAGTGCAAATTCATCACTGAGAGCTGGCTAATTAACCCCTGGTCAATAAGATGCAGGTAAACGGCTGATTATTCTCTTGTGTACATGAATGATGAGAGCTTGATTTGCCCGTTCCCCAGATAATAGGGCTCGTCAGAGACTAATTGAGCCATTGAGTGATGCGTCTGCAGTGCATTAATACATCAAATCCAGACAGGGTACTCAACTCAGGAGGAGGAGAGAAGAGGTTATCAAAGACTAGTTAGATTTTGATTTGTTCAAACATTCCCGTTTACTGGCAGAGGTTTGTGATTTGTCAGGGGGTGAAACCTGGTATCATATACTCACCCTGTAGAAGGAGTCATTATGCAGCCGCCACGATCTACAGTCATCCTACAGCCGCATCCTCGCTCTGGTGTGTCGTGGTTCATTCCAAAGTTATGGCCCAACTCATGAGCCAAAGTCACAGCAGCTCCCAGAGGATTGTCTGAGTGGTCCTAGGAAACAACAGGATGTCATATCATAACTTGAACTACTTGTATGCTGTATATATTTTCATGGTTTTCTGATGTCTATTACTTTGCACACTCTAAACTGTCCCACTAAAAAGATACTGGTCTCAGGAGGAGCATTAGAATCCAAATAATGCTTGACTATTTTGATGGCAAAAAAAAACATACTTAGGGGTGTGCGATTATATATATAAATAAATATATACAGGAATAAAACCTACGATAATATTGTTTAAACGATATGCGATTTGACATTATCGAATATATCGCAGAAACCAAACAAAGCACACCTAGACTGATCTTGATGTAGGTTAGACTACTGAAGGCACATTTAGTGTTCATGCTTGCACTGCATGGTTTAGTCTATTAAAATACTTTTAGAATTCCCACAGAAAAAGAGAAGGGGCAAAAATGCCCCCATATGACTTATATACAGTATTTCTATCATCTGATATAGTTGTTAATATCACACGAAGAGTGATGTTTTTCTCCAAATATCAGCACGATTGCAAATGTGATATTGATTTGATGAACAGCTAATATTAAGTGACTTACATTTTAGACACAACAGATCTTTTTGCTGTATTTTTTTTCAACAACAAAAGTAGCTCCAAACAAAGCCAAATCAGAACTGTTTTGAGTCTCTGAGCAGCATAAGAAAGTTTCATTACTGAAACAATCAGCTGTTTGAACAAATGGGTTGAATGAATGACTCAACGACAACTCATGCAGTGATTTGGCGGGACTTACTGGCGATTTTAGGTTCACGTTTTAAGTATATTTTCCCTTTTTTGTCCCCAAATCATTTCAAATATCAGTATTCAATATTTTTTTTTTAAACATCAAAACATTATTTATGCATTTGTAACCGCAGGTTGATTGCATTGTGTGAATGCATCTAAATGCAGAATCTGTGTCACCTCTGCTTTACAAACACAAATGTTGTTGATACTGATTTAATTTGTTTGGTAACAATCCTATAGCGTCTTAATATTTGAATTTATGTTGAATTAAATGTACGAATTTGACACAAAATATTATGCATACACTTAATTAGGTTAGAAAAAATGGTTTATAAAAGGTAAAAATGCCCAAAAACTGTAAAAATCAATTTAAACTTTTTGGAAAAGTGAATTTCTGTTTCTGCTGCAAACAAACCACTGCACAGAATATGAAGAATATCAGAAGCTTTGGGAGTTAGATGTCCACAACAGTCTTAAACCTGCCAAAAGTACCAGAAAAATAACATGCTCAGCAAAATGCTGTCTAATTATCCTTATTGACAATATTCCTGAAAATATAGAGATATCATTTTTTGCACACTTTACTTTAGTACAACACTGTCATTTAGTACAATTATTAATTATTTAAAAATAAACAGACATAAATTCAAAAGTAAGCCCTATTCAATAGTTGGTTGTTGGCCACAATATTATCTGTTCAAATATTATAATATAATTTCAGGGCTTTTTCCAAATGTTGACATATACGATTATTTGCAATCAATTTGATTAATGTAGCAGTGTATGATGTAATTAATTGGATACATTTTTAATTAAATAACAGCCCTAATATTCAGTTACTTCCTCATACTAGACTGGAAAAAAAAACACAACATCTGATTAATAATGTATGACGCGTGAAAGGACCAGCAGACAGTGATGTTGTGTTAAATGTCTTGAAGGGCTGTAGATGCTCCTATGAATTTTTATCTTTTCTCTTTCAAACTCTCTCTCTTAAAATCTCTTTCAACCTCGCCATAAAACACACATACAAGCACCACTGCCCTTATTCTCCTTTCCTTTTTCTTCTGCTCTCTTCATCATCTTTTCACTGAGAACAAAGCAGAGCTTCAGCATTATCCTTTTCAGCTGAGGTGAAGAAGACTTCCCTGCTGCCTCACGAACGTGACCTGGTTACCAGCGAACCAACTCTAATAACCCAGAAACAGATTTTTTTTTATTATTTAGCTGCCATCTTTTTACACAACTATACCCCGACTGTCTTTTTCCATTTCGCTGTACATCAAAATGTCATTTCCTGCCTTGATTGCAGGGCGAGGAACATGACAGGCTCATCTTAGCTTTCAGAGTCAACAGGGGTGATATTTATCTGCCTCATTTCATTTATTCAAAATCTATAGGGTGCCACTGATGACCGTATATCTTGAGTATGACTGACTTGCCCCTTTTTGAGTGTAATTGCAGACTAATATGGAGGTTAATGTCGTGGGAAATCCAGACTTAACTATTCCAAGAAACCACTACCAAGCTTTCACATTGAAAACATGGTGCCTTTATAGTGGTAACAGCCGTATTTAAGTGCTCTTGGGTTTCTGTCAAGTTAGTTCCAGATTCTACATAGTATCTCCTATCAAAGACATTCCAACTTTTTGAATTCCTATAATCATGTCAGACTTGTCCATTATGGTTACTTCAAATTTGTTTGCACAAATGTCAAACTGTTAGATTCAAATCTTCATACACAATTTGTCAGTCAAAGCAGAGGATTGTGAAGAGTTTTTAAGCTGATCAGTCTTATAACATGGAACAAGATTTGGTTTAATTCACAGCCAGATTAATTTTCAGTCTCTGTTTGTCATATGTATGTGAATGGATGGGGGACAGACCTGCATATGAAAACAAGACTCTGAAACCACAGCAGCCAATACAGAAATACATCAGTTTAGTGTACAGTGGCTCTTTTCCCAAATCAAACATGTCCCCCTTTGTCTCTTTCAATTTTCTTTCTATCTTTAGTGGATCTGTTGATTTTATGAAATAACATAAAAGAATACTTAATCCAAAAATGAAAATTCTGTCATCATTTACTCATCCTCATGCCATGGAAATTTTGCAGAACATTCATGCAGCTGTTTTTCATACAATGAAGCAAATGGTGTCAAAAATGACAAACATACTATAGAAAATATCCATTTGTGCAACATATGCACCACTTTTATGGTGATTTATTTGTCATTTTTGCAATGACCTTTCACTTTCATTGTACAGAAAAGAACAGCATGATCATTCTTTTGACAGAAGAAAGAAATAATCAACAAAGGAGGGCAAGAAACTGATGACAGAATTTTCATTTTGGGTGAACTATCCCTTTAAGAAGTTAATGGAAATCATTTATCATACAGCACCACAATAGTTTGTAATTCAGACCTATGGCTAATGACTTCATCTCTGTGAGGCCCTGTTTAAGAGGCACAGTTTGTTACAGTGGCATGGATGATAGATCTATTCTAATAAAAATGTAAATGTGTGTTATTTAGCCATACAGCAGCAAAGCAGCGATAAATGGTTGAATAGGTATAATGCTGCATTGAATGACAGGCAGCTTGTGGGTGGTTAAGAGAAAGAAGACTGAACTTGTGTATGACCTTCAAGAGCTTCTGTAGATGTGGATTAGTTAGACTCATTCTCTAAATCCCTGAGACCCTAATGACAACCCTAATGAAAATATTTACATTTAGCTTTTTTCTAATAATTTTTTTACAATTTAATTTTTATGTATATGTATGTATATATATATATATATATATATATATATATATATATATATACAGTATATATATACTGTACACACACATACATACTGTGTATGTGTATATATATATATATATATATAATATATATATATATATATATATATATATATATATATATATATATATATATATATATATATATATATATATATATATATATATACTGTATATGATGAAAGCAGTATTACTGATGACTAGTGGGTGCAGGGCAAACAAGCAAGAGTCATTGTCTATTGATTGGTTGAAAATTTCTGGAATTAAAAACAAACAAAAATGGATTTGGTGAATCTGAGCTGAGTGGGACACAACCTATACCTTGAAGGAATAGTTCACCCAAAAAATGAAAAACTCATTATTTATTAACCCTCATGACATTCCAAAACCAGACTACTTTTTTTTTCTTTCTTTTTTTTTCCACAAAAAAGCTGCAGGCTCATCACAATGAATGGGACTGAGGCTTTTGAGCCTTCTGCATTTATTGACGCTTAAGTCCATATGGAAAAAAAGTATGTACAAGGTTTGGAATGGCATGAAGATGATTATTAATGACAGAATTATTATAGAGGGTGAACTATCACTTTAAATTTCAATGCTTTTAAATCATGAAACTCTAAAACAGCTGGATGGTTGTGCAGCTCAGTGTGAATGTGCTAATTATGGGACACAGAGTGTGTGATGATTTATTTCTCACCATGACAATGCCTCCTGACTGCTCAGCGGTACACATACTCATGATGGGAGCCATGCCTATTGTGGTGCCCTGGAAGTACACCCCACTGCCATAAGAGAATAAAAATGGTTAAATATACAGTACAATACTTGCACAACCAAGTAATGAGACTAAGATTAATACATGTTCAGTTTAACATTTTACCATGCTACAACAGCTGCTGAATTAAACATGCAACCCAGAGGTCTTGCAACAATAATGTAGCATAGTGTTTAAACTATTTATTGTACCATAATAGTTTCATTTTTTATAAAACTGTAGGCAGCATTTAGTACAATATAGTGCTCACTAAAGTGGTCACATGATCCTTCAGTATATTGAAATTTTTCAGTATTATTAATGTTAAACATGCTGTTTAATATTTTAGTGAAGACTATGACATCTTTTTTACATGATTCTTTGATGAATGTAAAGTTTAACAACATTTTTTGAAATAGGAAACTCTTCTAACATTATAAATGTCTTTATCGTCACTTTTGATTACTGTCAGACTTTCATCACTTGAATTAAGATTATAATAATTACATTTTAAAGCACAGCTACCACAAAATCAGACTTCAGTGCCTTTATTTTTATTTTGAGATCATTCTGAGGTTAAATATATTGCAATTTGCGAAAGAAATCAACTAAATCTGTATGCTGGTATGTGTGAAAACATTCAGATGTAACCCCCTTTGTAATAGTTTCATAAGTAACTGTTATTTAATTACACATTTTTGCAGTGTAACATTTTAATGTAAATGTGCTAGGCTGATGTGGTTGACCGTTGCACTCATGTCTGTATCTTCTGCATCGTCTCGCACAGTTCAAATTAAAAGAAGTTCAACTTTTTAAAAACTTGTCTCTAGGCTTTGCATTTTTTCCTTTTCTGCTGCCGTGTCTAGTGTTTTTAACTGTAAAAACACATTCTGTGTGATGGCCCCTAAAATGTGCATGCTACTGAGTTAGCATTAGTTTATTATGTGCTGTTACAGTACAAATAGGTAAAGAATCTAAGAAAGGTGCTAAAGTATGTATATGTGATAATATGTGTAAAATGGGTGTGTTTGTACCTAATAAGCTGGGCGTTATCATGTGGCTGCTGCGGCAACAGTTTAAGTTTTCTCCAGTCCAAAAACTCATGCAGTGTTGTGAAGGGGTCTTGTGTGACTGCACACTTATCAGCATCACTCCACACCTCCAGTCCCACCAGAGCTACACGGATGTTCAACACTCTATAAAACTGAGAGAACACATAATACATCTATTGACACAGCAGTATGTCTGGACATCATTCAATTTAACCTAATCTAAAAATACTTAGCTTTCTTTCAAAAGGAGGTTTATTGAAAATCTCATCCTTTACCTCAGCAGTCCTACATTCATCTCTGACAATCACGCCTCTATTTTAGATTTCTAATCAAGCGTTCCCATTCATTCGGGCAAAGAATGGCATTTAATACCTTGTCCACGTAATTGGCGATCTCGGCTAGCCTTTGCTTAACCTTTTCCACATCTTTTCCTTGTTTCTGGAACTGAAGAGGGATAGAAAAGACAAAGGTGAGATGAAAGACATACTCCAACAAGTATAGACGAGAGTCTAGATGGATTTTTAAACAATGCAGGACCCTCTGAGTGGCTGTCATATGTAGGGTGTTATCAGAAGTGTGTCTGATGGCACACTCTTAAGAGCACTTGAAAGTGACCATTACAGCAGGGTAGAGGCACTGAACAATAGCAATCAAAGAATAAAATGAGTATGCGCAAATGTGACAGCCGGCCACTTTCAGTCCAGCATTGCTTCTCCTGTGAGTGTATGTTTAAGATGCAAAAAAAAAAAAAAAATCTACATTAATAGAATGGATGAGCCTTTTTAGTCAAATAGTGTTGCATGGAAATTTAATTAACAGGGACAAAAGACATCACAGTCTCTCTGTCTCTCTCTCCCTCTCACACACACACACACACATACACAGACTTTAATATACAGACAGCTGTGCTGATAACATGATAGCTTTCTTGTTGGCCAGTTTCCTTTTCTCACATCCAATGTTCACTTTATACACAACACTTCCTGTTTCCTGTCTGATCATTTGGGAGCATTGCCCTACTTCCTGTTAGGTTCCACCCTCTATGACCTGCTTTTGGTTTGGCCTACTAAGGTGAAACAAAGAACCAAAACTTTACCGTAAACCAAATACTGCACGGTAGTCAACCAAACACAATTGGGTATTACAGCACATTTCCTTTCATTCTTCTTTCTTTAACAGTCTGATATTAAACTTGTACTTGTGCAAAACAGTTTGGTGGAGCATGTAACATAAGATACGTGATATCTGAAAAACTTGTCTTGCACTACAATTTCTGTCAAACCTTTTGTGTTTGTTGTCCTACCTCTCTGTTGTCTGCTACAATGATGAGCTCCACATATTTAGTGGTCTTCTGAACATCCCGTTTATGCTGCCGAATAGAAAAGAGCATGTCAGTGATCTTACTATTTGATAAATGGCTCATTACCAATTAAATTTACCAGAGGGTTTACTAGAGCGTAGTGATAGGGATTTTAATTCATCCAGTCACTTCAATCTTATAAATGTGTTTATTAATTTACATACAGATTAATTCATTACTAGGCCTACTTTCAAAGATACTTTTGCATTTTTAAAAACATATATCTACACTGAACAAAATAATAAATGCAACACTTTAGTTTTTGCCCCTATTTTCATGAGCTGAACTCAAAGATCTAAGACTTTTTCTATGTACACAAATGGTCTATTTCTCTCAAATATTGTTCACAAATCTGTCTAAATCTGTGTAAGTGAGCACTTCTCCTTTGCCGAGATTATCCATCCACCTCACAGGTGTGGCATATCAAGATGCTGATTAGAGCAGGTGTGCCTTAGGCTGGCCACAATAAAAGGCCACTCTAAAATGTGCAGTTTTACTGTATTGGGGGGTTGGGGGGTCATTTGCCTCACACAGTGCAACACATCTCCTTCGCATAGAGTTGATCAGGTTGTTGATTGTGGCCTGTGGAATGTTGGTCCACTCCTCTTCAATGGCTGTGCGAAGTTGCTGGATTGCTAGTTCTTAAACTTTAAACAATAATAAGTATTTTATTTCACATGATGATTTTCTATGGGGTTAGTTTTAGTTAATGATAATAACCCTGCTTTTGAATGACCTTGATCATTACATTTGGACTTTAATTCTAAGTCTAAGGAACAAGAATGTGCCAAATGTTGTCATATAATGTATATGCACCAGGACACTGTGTGCTTTAGAGATCCATTTTTGTTTCAAGGAGCTTCTTGAGCTGAAATACTGACGTGTCTATAAATAACCATACAACCGAAATTGGTTGTGGTCCGTGACATTCAGATAGCAGCTGTAGTTAAACCAAGTAACCATAAAAAAACAAAAAAAAAAACCTAGTGGTTTTGAAAAAGCATAGAGGAAATCATATAAAAAATTAACAAAATTGTAGTTAAACTAATTTTTCACTTGACAAGGACAGATCCTTATCTCTTGTTCAGTGCTACTTTGAGCCTTCAAATGCTATTTCCTATAGTCAGCCATTAAAGACAGGAAAGCATATTTATATTATAAGTTACACTTTGATTTAGTTCAATTTAATAAAGCTGATTCGTTAATGAACTAATCACCACAACCACCAAAAATAGCTGAAGCCTGAACCAACAAGTGACCCCTCTGAACTGTCTCTTTAACCTCCTTGTAACACTTTCAGTTCTTTATAACTTCGACTAGCAGTTCTGTAGTCACCATGGTGACCATATTAAGAGTCTTCATCTCCTTTTGATTTATTCTCTTCGAATGGACAATGAAATTATCTATAATCTTTAGATGTGTCTGCAAATATCAATGCCAGCACTGATACAGATCCTAACCGTAATCACTTTTATTATATAGATATCATCAGTTTGCCATTATGTTGAGTTATAACAGAATCTTCTATCTGCTGCTATCCATTGGAATCAATACAATGGCGTCTGAATATCTTATTTAGACAGCTATGTTGTGATAAGAACATCTTCAATGTCAAGACTTATGTTGGGATCGTCTGTTAACCTTTGATGTCTCGCCGAGCTCTCTAATCTTGTTTTAGCATGCATGGGAAGTGAGGGCAACCACAATCCTCTCATCTGGATTAACAAAGACATCACATGCTGAATGATGCATGTTAATTCATCCTCAAGACAAAAAAGTGACACTCTCCAAACAAAACACCGTTATAATAGCTGCTACATTGACAGTCGCTGACGGATCGCATTCATACCCTTGTGCTGAATGATTGTGGCAGTCCTCCAGTGCTCATATGGCTGCCAGTCGATATGTTGTGTCCGTGTCCACAGGTTCCGGAGGGGAAGTGTAGGTGATGCCCTTCATAAATCACATGGGTGTCATTTGCTGGCTCAAAAGCTGGCTCCACCATCAGTGTTTTATTTTCAAGTAAGATGAACCCTCTGTGGATTGAATTCAGATTTAAAAAGCATTTTTTTTTCTAGTACAAACACATGATGGCAAGATAACAGGCAACTTATTTTGTGGTACTTGCTAAGAAAAGCATCACTTACTATTGCACAAACTTAGCAAAGAAGTGCTATGGCTTCGTGCATAACCTATCCTGTAACACATACATATAACATATACATCTAGGATGGCTTAAGGGTGAGTAAATCATGGGCTAATTTTCATTTTTGGGTGAACTAAATAAGAACAAAATTATTCTTAATTGCCATTTACTTTTTTTTTTCTAAATAAATAATAAAGTGGCAGATGACGTTGGATGTAGGCGTAGCACATGTGCCAGTGATTAGTGATGAATGTGGAAATTTATATTACATTTTTAATATAACTCCGATTGGATTCGTCTGAAAGAAAAAAGGCATATACGCCTAGGATGCCTTGAGGGTGAGTAAAACATGGGCTTTTTTTAATCTTAACATTTATTTTAATCTTAAAATTATGACATTTTGGCAGCATTCAGCCCATATAAGAGCTCTCATTCACAGGATGCGTTCACTCTAGCACTTGCATACACACTGAGACAGGACAAAAAAAGACAAAAGAGGACAAAAAAGAGCACAAATGAATGTATACTTCTCCATCTTGACGCACTAAAACATGGTTCATTAAAAAACGCGATGCGACCCCAGCGATTTAGAGACTTAGTGGTGGGCTCATTTGACTTGTACCAGTGAGCAACTACCAAGCAATGCCCCTGTAACAACTCAGAACACCATAGAATTCAATTTCTTGGCAACCACCTACAATAGGCTACCATATCGTGTCATTAGGTAAACATTTCTTCAGAAAAAAAAATATGCAATTAGGCTGTATGGTATAACTTGCAGGTAATTTTCTTGAGGTGCAGAACACTTTATGCTCTAAGTATCTAGTGTAAAACTAAAAAGATTACGTAAATGGGAGAAATTAATGTGTGTGTGTGGGGGGGGGGTTATACAAGTCTGCATTCTGGCAAAATGCTGCAGTAACAAAGCTAAATAATATTAACTCTGAGATCAAATAATATAATTCTAATATAATTATATTTTTATCAGTAAATTATAATTGTAAAATTAAAAGGCTGGTGACCTTTCACCATCTAATAAACTCTACAGTCAATAAATCCAGTTCTAATAAGTCCATTTGTTTGACTTCATCCCATTTGGGAAATGGGTGGATATGGATTTTTCTGCAGAATGACACTGTATTGTATAAAATTTAATTTCTCCACCCAGTTCTATGACCAATAACCCATTATTCACCAGAAAGTGAAATGCCTGAATTTTCAAATGTGTGAATTTACATTTATGATATCCTTAATAATATAGCCATGGGTGAAAAAAGACATTTTGAAAGATATTGTTGAGTGATAACTGAATATGAAGGGTGTATGTATAAGAGCCACTGGATGCAAGATGAAGAGTGAGTTTTCACTTTGCAATATAATAACAAGATAAAACAGATGAAAATCTGGAGCCATACTGATAGCTCAAAACGATGCTTGCAGTAGGAATGATTATTTAAATTATATCGATGATACCCTCCTTGCAATTTATAACCAAGCTGCTAATATGAAACCTGAAAGTACTGAACAGGATTGCAATTTGATCTACAGTATTGCATATTTCAGCATCTTCAGATGTAAAAATTTCCATCTCACACCCCCACACCAGTGAGGAAAAAAGCCACGATCACATTTACCTCGGCCTTGATTCACAGTACCCTTCTGTATTCAGATATGGCCTTAATATCTGCCTACCTGAAAGTCTCCAGGCTTGTGATAATGAAAATAAAGTAAAGACTTTCATTAGAAGTATTTTGTAATTACATTTATGCATTTAGCAGACACTTTTATCCAAAACGACTTACAGTTCATTCAGGCTATAATTTTTTTTTTAATCAGTATGTGTGTTCCCTGGGAATTGAACCCACAACCTTTTGTGCTTCTAACGCAATGCTCTACCACTGAGCCACAGAAACGCTGAAGTAAATTATAAGCAGGAGACCTTGGGTTTGCTTCAATCATAGCTCTGAGTTCATCTTCACCAATTCTGTTGTAAAAGTTGTGCTTCTACGACAAATTTACTGTAGCCACATGCTCCTTCTAATTATATTTAACAACATCACTTAAGTTTTTCATGACATATTAAATGCTTTCAGTCATTTTATGTGCTTATCTTCAGGACAATGAAGCATGGGATGATACTAAAGCATTTATTGATGTTTAATCTCACGGTTTTATAGGCTCTAAATGAACCTTCACATAGAAGAGTTGTGAAGTCCACTGGAAACAATAGCAAGGCAATAAATGTTGGACAACTTAAGACCTAGTATAATAGCTTTCCACACTAAAGCACACATGCTTTAAACTACTTGTTTAAGGACTTTTAATGACTTTGAAAATTGGAACTCAATATGGTTAAAATTACCGCCTATAGTACATAATGGGATACATGGACATTATGGTGGTGATACCGTGCTTACCTGATACCAGAGCATGTACTGAGGCTGACATCAGAGTGAGTATATCCTTGGACTTCACCATGGTAAAAGCAATTCATCTGCATGAAAAAAAGGAAAAGTCCTTGTAAAGTTCTTGGAAATGTACTCTTTTCCAGAAATTATGTACATACATAGAAGTCACTTATACTATGTATAAATTGCATTTTCTATGTATTTTTTATGTATAAGAATCCGGACGAACAAAAAAAGCATAATTTCCCTGACCCAACATTCAGATGTGCAACACGAAAACTTGAATTTTGGCCAAAAGATCAAGTTAAAGTTGGGTTATTTCAGAATTCAATTAACCATAAAATTGGACCATTTACTAACTGAGATCCTGTTCAGGTGCAAGATAATGTCAGATAATGTTCGTCTAAAGGGATCATGTAGCATAATGCCACGTAGCAAAAGTCATCTTTAAGCAGCTGCTTGCCGATGAAAACCACACTTTGTGGTGCCAGTAAGAGCAGTGCCTGCTGGTCTATTTTACAAGGAAACTATTCTCCCCTGTTATGGCTGGCACCAGCCCCCAAAGACCTTTCATGTGGAAATACCAATTGGTAGCCACAGGCTGGACGTCTAACTGCCATCACTCACACAAATGTTCACACACACTCACGCAGGAAGGCAGACAAAACCATTCAAAAACACACCGCTCTGTCAAAAGCAATCCGCGGCTGATGGCAAAAATCCTTCACATCAAAACTCAGCTGTCTGAGAGAATTTTTGTGGCTACCATTTCCACATCTTTAAGCTTTAACAGACCAAGAATAGCAAAGAACGTACCAGAAACAGTGATAGATGTAGGATATCTAAACAGCTAGAGCTAAAAATGATGACTGACTAGCTAATGGCCCTGTTAAATAATACACTAGGCCAGCAAAGTGAAGTCTGAGACTTATATTAGTAAAAGCAGGCCATTTTTCTTTCATAATGTCCTGATTTTAAGGATCACCAGAAAAAAATATTAGGCTGCTTTTTTTATGTGTCTGCCTTCGATGACAGCTCACACATGTATGTGCTGAGAAATTAGCTTTTTTGACTGTTTTAGTTGAAAAAAAGTTGAAGGATAAAATTTTTATTTTTATATTTCAATATAATATTTGAAAAACAGTTCTTAGAAATAAAGCACAAATTCTAAAGCATTTCTCATTTTTCTGTTTATTTGCATGTGCAAATAAGATTGTCAATCAAGTATCTATTTTATTACCACTCGCACCAAAGCCTTGTCAAGCTGTTTTACCTATTTTTGATGAATTTATCTTTTACAACGGCTTAATTTTTTTTTTAGACCTTCTCAGCTTTGAAGACAATAGATGTTCATGGCTATTTGGACAGGCTTAAACGATTATAAATAAGAGCTAAATATGCCCAGCAGGAATAATATTGTCAAGCCTACACATGTGTGACTGGGAATGGGGGGATGGCAACATGTAGTCAAAGCTGTCAGTTGCGGTTCTTAGCAATAGTCTAATTATAAAAGTACAAAAGACACAGCAGGCAATTCAAATCAGGCCTGACAATAATGTCAACATGCTGTCCTCGTGTCAACATCACATCACAGCAAAGATTAATCAGCTTTTCTGGGAAAACGGCCAGTCAGAGAATGCTAGAGCACTAGCCACCCCAGTTTAACTTTTAAAGATTTTGAAGTATCATATTTGACAACAATATTGGAATATTTAACTAAAAATGAAAATTAACAGTTTTGTCTAAATCTCATGTCCTTCTTAAACATTTCAATTCAATGAAAGCTGTTGTTTTTAGTTAATACTTCAATAATACTTAATACTAATACTTCAAATTTAGTCTGTTCCTCATATAAAGTAATTGTAAGACTCTGAATTCTTAAAATATACAGCGCTTAAGTGTTATGGTCCACTCTGTGATTAGAACACAATGTTTTGTTTTGGTTAATTTTTTTGGCTTTATTGTCTATGAGGACCTTGAGAGCCTTTGGTCCCCATCCAATTTCAGTGTACAGAAAAGAGCAGCTTGGGCTTTTGACTAAACGTCATATAAAGGAAGAGTGAGTAAATGATGATGATGATCATTTACTCTTTTACTCATGTTTATTTTTGGTTGAACAAACCCAGAAAAGGAAATGCAGATGTATTACGTGTTGGTCTAATTCCTCTAAAAATATTTGAAATGGACCAACGATTAATATCCATTTCATTATCTCATTGGGATTTGTGTATTCCAAAAGATAAATGTGTATGAGACTGTTTAACTTACCGTAGAGTTGTGAGTACTCATAACAGTTTGTCCATCTTCCCTATAATGTGTCTCAGTGTAATGGCTGGCGAACAGGCCGCTAGAAGAGAAAACACACACACACACACACACAAATCTATTAAGCATTGCATCAGCATCTTCCCTGCCCAGAAAATCAATATTTTAAAGAAGAATATTTACAAGTTTATGGTTGAATATAAAAAGAAGAATTTCTGAAATAAAAAGCCATTTTAAACACTCTTAAAGTACTATTACATTTCATTACTAAAAGCTCACAAAATTTATGATTTATGTTTATCATAACAGAACAGATTATGGAAGTGTGTCAGACAGTAAGTAGAGAGAAAACTAGCTTTTCGAAGACGCACATAAACAGGAAAAGTGGGGCATCGTATGAGTTTTGATCATAGGAAATGATCAGCAGATCCACCAGATCAAATGATGACCCACCTAAACATATGGGCATAAATGCAAAGATCCAAAACTCCACTAAAGAAAATGCTTCTGATTAGTTTTAGTTTTTTTTTTTTTTTACAATAAAATGCACTTTTTCCAAAAACTTTCATTTGCTATTTTCCAGAATCCTAAAACTTTGTTTATTTCCAGGTTTAAATATTATTTTGAATCCCACTGTACATACCAATACTTTTCCAATTGCAATGCTGTTTAAGTATATGTGCATGTGTGAACAAAGAAGCTCACAGAAACACAGGGGAAAGGATGAGTTGTGCTTGTAAGCATTGAGTGTGTTTTTTGCTGGCATGTCAAACTCTGCTAAGGCATTGCTGGAAGAGACGACGGAGTGATATGTGACATGATGCTGACATGATGAAATCCAAATGTAATCACCTGAACAACATAAGCAGATCCTCTTAAAGGGCCAGTATGTATGTGTCTGTGTAATGTTCCATATTCTGAAAGCCTTTTAGAGTGTTTTGTTGTAACCTAAATGTAAGCAAAATTTAAATCACCTATCCTACTTTAAAGGTGCTGTATGTAGGATTGACACCGAGTGGTTGAACTAGGTATTGCAGTCCAAATTCAAAATATTGCAGAGGGTTTTTTCATCCTCCTCAGATTTGACGCATACGTAGGTTGCCAGATTAACGACACGAACAGGAATGAGCGCACTTGACGATAAACAAAATGAAATACGCTGTGTTATCCACCAACTGGCAACCCGGTGTGCCGAAATACATTAGGGTAAACTGCCAGTGGGTGGGTTTCACAAAACAAACACCGACATTCCAGCCCAGAACGCACATTTTCAAAGGACAATAACTGACTGTAGAATTGTTTTTCAGATAAACAAGTATGTTAACTTAGCATGTTTCTTAAATATCTGCAAACATATTATGGCATTTTTATGCTTTAGTAGAGTCAAAATCTTACATACAGCACCTTTAAATTTTATACACAAAAACTCTAGAGACCAGCTGCAGAGCCAAAAATCAAACAAGGGAATTTTTTAAGAATTACTCTTTGTAGCCCAGTTTATTTTAAGCCCAAATTAAGTGTTTTGTACTAAAAAAAAAGTAAATGAAAATTCAGTTGACTAAAAAGTAAAAAATAATCGGGTATTGTTTTCAAAAAGTTTGTTTCTGTGAATTGTGGGGATTTTTCATAGACTTCTATTACTTTTATACTGACCAGAGAATATTTTTTTATCCCCTAACCCAACCCCAACCTTAAACCTACCCCTTACAGAAAACCTGTTTGCATTGTTACTCTTTCAGATAAACATCATTTGCTATTTTTAATATATATATATATATATATATATATATATATATATATATTTTTCCTTTGTGGGGACCACAGGACGGTTCCCACAATGTAAAAAATTTCAGGTTTTACTATCCTTGTGGGGACATTTGCATACCCGCACAATGTAGCTTAAACAAGTACACACACACACCTTGACAGACCTCACACTCCTCATATTTCTCCTTTGGGCTTATGCATGCCATAATTATGCCCTTGTATATGTACACATTCATCAAAGGAACATCAGGATATGAAAACAGATCCATTGTTTGTATTCTCCAGGCAAAACTTCATTTCGAATTCGCCTCATGAACCTGCCTGGTTTAGACCTTGGGCTAACGTATTAGTAAAACACACCAGCTCAGCTCCCTCAAGTATGGGGGCTGCTGCCTCCATGGTTGCTGTGAGAACAGTCATATTTGGTATAACGTCATTAGGCCATCTTTCAGTAATGACAGCACTCCAGTCCTATTCCCATTCTCCTCGATTTGATCCACATGCCAGTGGAGGAACGGTTCGTTGTTTTGGAAGGAACTTCAAAGCCTCTAGTCGAAAGGCTTTGATGTTCTTGGGGATGAACTGGTGTGACAGCCATCCGAATCCGAATCCCAAACGTGGCGTGACTCCCTCAGTGCCACAGAGCAATGAGCAAGGGAATGTGGGAGTACATCCACAGGGAAGTGTGAATCATAAAAGAAACGCTGAACGTGGTGTAATATGCCAATTAGGGTGGTTACAAAAGAAAAAGTCCACTAAGGCTGGAGTACGAAACAAGCCTCAAGCGGTCTACACCATGTTCGTAAATTGTAGGGCCTTGTAAAAGGCCACTGAAAGCTCAATACTGTACATAAAAAGAGATGTACTGTACATGCATAACTCCACATGGAAAACCATTTACACCTACGTTAATTGTGAAATTAATTTACAATAAAAAAAATCACATTTTGAAAATATAAGGCTGTTTTAATTCTGTATTCTATGTTATGATTAATAAATATATTTTTTTGATACACATTACAGTTATTTTAAAAAAGTTGCAGTTGCGAGGTCACTTTGTGAGATCACTGTCACACTGTGAGCTATAAAGTCACACTGCAAATCGCAACTGTGAGATACAACGTATCAATATATAAATCAATTTTTAAAGAGATATTGTCATATTGTGAGATACAAAGTTGCAATTTGCAAAATTTGCTGCAATTGTGATATATAATATTGTTTTGAGAGCTATTCGCATTGTAAAATATAATATCACATTGCAAGATACAAAGATTGACTTGTGAGATACTAAGTCACAATTACAAGAAACAAAGTTGCAACTGTGATATATAGTCATTTTTAGAGATATAGTCACATTCTAAGAAGTCGCAACTGTGTGAGACGGAATTGCTTCTATGACAAAGTTGTAATTGTGATATATAAAGTCATTTTTAGAGATATAGTCACAATGTCAGATATTAAGTCACACTGCAAAATATATAATCTCAATTGCGAAATACTGTACGAAGCACAAAACACAAAGTTGCAATTGCGATATATGAAGCTGTTTTTAAAAGATGATCACATTGTGAGATATAAAGTCACAATTGTGTGATACAAAGTCGCAATTATGAAAAACAATGCTGCAATTGCGAAATTTTAATGGGATTTAGTACAATTTTAATATATATACTGTATGAAAGTTGCAATTATGACAAACAATACTGGAATTGAGTCATGGAAAAGTTGGAATTTAGATATATATGGAATTGCAAGATATTGTATAAAGTCACAATTGAGATACTAAGTTGCAATTAAGAAAAATAAAGTTACAATTGCAACAAAGTCATTTTGTGACTTACTGTATGAAGTCATATTGTGAGATATGAGCAAAATCAAGATATAAAGTCACAATGACATTTTTTTTACTTTTACTCTGAGGCATAACCAGGCTCCATAATAACTCCATGTGACATACTTCCCTGTCTGTTTTGCCTGAAGACATTCATGTCACAATGCATTCAGAAAGTGGTGAGTTAATAAGGAATTTTAAAAACATGCTTGGATAGACCCCTGTTGATAACTTACAGTATACTGTTGCTATTTTAATATTTCATGTTGTGAACCATTTTTGACATCTTAAAGGAGGTAATGGCTGTCGTCCCAGAATAACTCTGACTACAGTTACCTCAGTAAGCACAGGCACAGTGACCCATAAAAGGGTGTTTGATAGAGGGCAATATGAACTTTCTCACAGACAGCATCTTAAGCATTTCAATACTTTTAAAGACATCCTCTAACAAACCTGCAGAGAAATGCAACTTGTCTAATGATCAACTAAAACAGAGAGAATTGTTATGTGTGTGTGTATGTGTGAAGTAGATCTTGAATCAGTGTCTTGAGATATGAAACACTGAGCTTCTCTAATCCTCTACTCAATCTCCTTGAAATCCCAGCCCATAACATACAGAGGATGGGTGAAGAGGTGAAACATGCTCAGAGGAATCAAGCAGTATATAAATAAGACTTGCTTGCTCCACTAAGTTTAAATGATTTTGTAGCTTATATACACACACACAAAATAAATACCGTTTAAAAGTTTGGGGCCAGCAAGATGCATTAATTCAATCAAAAGTGACAGTAAAAACTTTTAGAATGTTACAAACATTTAGATTTCAAATTAATGCTGTTCTTTTAAACTTTATATTCATCAAAGAATCATGAACAAATGATCACAGCATTCACATAAATATTAAGCAGCACAACTGTTTTAACACTGATAATAATGATGTTTTTTGAACACCAAATCAGCACATTAAAATGATTTCTGAAGGATCCTGTGACAAAGAAGACTGAAATAATGAAAATTCAGTTGCAAAAAATTTAGCTCTACCAGCAGAGAACAAATTAAATGTTTTAATATATATTTAAATAAAAAAAAAACAGTTGTTTTAAATTGTCATAATATTTCGCAATATTATATATATATACACATATACATATACATACATATATATATATATATATATATACATATATATATATATATATATATATATATATATATATATATATACATATATCTATTTATATAACACACACACACACACACACACAGAGAGAGAGAGAGAGAGAGAGAGAGAGAGAAAGAGAGTGTCAGATATTGCAGATTGCGCTGTATATGTATATATATTCTGCTACAGATCTATAATTTCAAATTCTGCCACAGATCTATAATGGGTGCAATTAGTTCTGACCAGCTCTTGCATACACAGCATGTTTATTTATTTCCTCAGAGTTTAGATACATCAAACACTCATTAAAAGACCACCTCAGGTGGCTTTATTTTAGAAGCAAATTCATTCTGAGCAAAGTAAATAAATGAAGAAATATGTAATATAAAATGCCTCCATCTATAATTAGTCTGTACATACACACTATGCAGTCAACAGTGCCCATTATGACTGAAATCAATAACCATCGATCCCTGAAATTTCACAGCCTGCTGACTTTCATTATATGTAGATAACAATCTAATTACAGGTTTGTTCGCAGACTCAGGTTAATTGTGATAAATGCACTTGTTCATTAGATGCTGCAGAGAAAAAAATCGGCACTCTTTCTTTTCTCACTGTTTTTCAGGTTACAGTGACCTTTGACAGGAAAAAAGGCCACATGCATTGTTGTGATGACAGAACAATGACAAAATTATGGATGTAAAATACTGGGCCTAAAGCAACAACTGTTAAGAACCAGTTTATTTACTGTAAAACATAATGTTGGAGTCCTATTTTGTCATAATCTGTGTCACATGAATACCACAGTACAGAGATGGCACAGATGCAGTACTATGGTACTTACTTTGATATATACCATATTACCATTTATATTTATGTTGTATAGCACTTCAAAGAATACCATGACAACACCATGGTACTTCCCTGTGGTACAAAAATACACAGTATTTTCATGGCGCATATTGGAAAATAAATTTATAATCATTCCAAAAATCATGGCATTAGTGCCATCACCAAATAACCATATTAATATTTCTGGTACTCTTAAGTTACTGAAGCTCAGACTTCATACTTTTTACTTTTTTCATAATCTTCTATTCTATTTGATTGTTAATTGACTCCATATCTTACTAATACGGTTTTAACAGTCAGGGGAAAAATGAGCGAAACGTTTAAGCGGAAGCACGAAGTCTCACTGGAGAAGAGAGAAAGTGCAAGAGGTCTTGAACATCATTTGGTCCTTTTAATTAGACAGTTCATTTCTCTGCTGGAAATTAAAAGTGCCCATTACGGCACTTTCTGACACTAACAGGCTCTAAAATGGACACAGAAGTGACAACTGCAGCAGAGACTGAAATACTGTGATTGGAGACACATTTTTTATAAAAGCACTATTTTTAACTTGATGTGGTATCTTACAAACACGACGCACATGGTGTCAGATGCTGAAAAAGCAGCGAGACCTGATTCTCTTTCGCCTTTTCTCTCCATCTCTCTATTTTGAGGTGGTAATCTTGTTTATTTTATAAAGTTTTTTTTCTCTCTCTCTCATCTTCTCTCTGGGTTGAAGCGTGTTACCAAAGCAGACACCAACACTAAAGAAAGTAAAACCATTTCTTACACAAACACACACAAACACACACACATACTAGAGAACAAGACTGGTCTGAAGACCTAATTCCATTTCCACACATTGCTGTGTCTCCAATTGATTTAGCTTTCCACACTAAGATTCACAACACAAGATTCACATAATGGGATGAGATGGGGGATGGTTGAGGATGAAGGACAAGATGAAATCCTTCAGGCTAAAGAAATATTTTTCTATATCCTCACTGTTTGGGTTCAGTATGTCTGCAAGAATCAATGCTCTACAGTATGTCATTAAACATTAGCTTATATTTAAAACAAACACACACAGGCGCACAGGAGAACATAATATAGAAGAACAGGTGCTTTTTAAAGTTACCGCATTAACACATGCAAATAATTGAATATGTTTAATGTTATTGTTTAAATGGAATTAACATGTTTATTCAATTTGTGTTATTGTAAAAAATAAACATTCATTCAAATCTAGAAAGAATGTTTAACAAAAGTAAAGTCATTTGTAAGTGCATATGTGCCAAAATCCTCCCCATCAAGCATTCTCTAGTCTTTCTTTTATCCACTTCAAAAATACAAATGCAAAAATATTTGTAATCAGTATATTTCAGTCATTTTCAAGTAAAAGCCTTTTCAGTGTTTTTTCTTGTTTTAACTACATTTAATAAAAGATAATTGTGTTTATGCTTAAAACAAGAAAAATAATTGTTAGTCGAGTAAAAAAAACAAACAAAAAAACAATCACATCCTGTTGCTTCTTGAGCAAATTTATTTAGTTTTGAAGATGTTGTTTTTGTTTTTTGTTTTTACCGACAGAAATACTAATTAAGAACATTTGATGTTTATTTTCTGTTTCTTTCTCATTCCTTTAGTGAACTTCCTTCTGTGGCTTCTGTCATGTGTTTAACTTTGTATCTGTATGTGGAAAGATCTCAGGAAAGCCCAGTTCCTTTGGTCTGTTTTCAGGCTCTAGGGTGTTTCAATCTCAGTGTGTATCTGTCTTTGTATTTGTTTGTGTGTGTCTGTGGGGAATAGATTCAAAGATCAACCAGCATGTTGAAGTTCTCCTTGAAGAACACACCATCCTGTCATCCATGAAGCATGTGTGAATGTGTGTCTTTGTTCATGCAACACACTGCAAACTTTGTTTTCAAATCCCATCTTTAGGGCTAATTTTATTTAGTTTCAAGTTGTCTTGTGTTAATAAACATCAGATTTCAATGCTACTTTAACTAGCCAGATATACCAAACAAAATTAGATTTTTGCCTATTAGAAAATGAAAGAGAGTAGCCTAATTCATTGATCCATACAAACAGCATTTCTGTTCATGGAGTGTGATTCATGGTGCTTTCAACAGTTCAATAAGTAACATTTAATGCTTAAATAATACTCAGTAAATGTATAACAATATTTTAGTTACTTCACCTATTTTTTTTTGCTACGCAAATGGAAATATTGGTTACACTTAATTTTAAGGTGTCCTTGTTACAGTGTAATATAATTACTGAGTAATATTTATTAACTACATTTATTTACAATATGGTTAGGGTTAGGGCATGTAATTATGCATAGTTAATTGTTATTATAATAGTAAGTACATGTAACGTGTAACAAAGACACCTTAAAATAAAGTGTTACCGAAATATTTCCAGACTAAATGAAAGGAAAAAAGCATTGCATCTTCGAGTGACACCAACTTGAGATGAACTAATCAGTTTAGTGAATTATTCAATGACTCACTTGTTTCATTCTGAATCAGTGTTTTAAATGAATCCATTTTGTGGATTCAGTGACTCATTTGTTACTTTCTTCACTGAATCAGTGTTTTGAACAAATCAGTTGAGTGTATAAATCAATGACCCAGTAACTACAGTACCTGTCACAGTGGGGTAACAGTTTTAGACAATAAAAACAGTATAGTATTCATCTGTATCAACAATAGGCCATTTTCATTTAATTCCGAACAACTTCACTGTTATTTCTGTTTTCTTCCAATTCTTTCTTTCATTATATTTTAACAATATTTGCTCCCCTGCCTTTCCTAGTCAGAGTCTAATCTGAACTCTAAAGGGAACATCTCTGCGCTGTCTGACTGCCCATCCATTAGTGTAAGTTGGGATGTTTATACTTTATGTTTCATGTTGTGTTACTGTCGTAGAGGCAGCCAAAGCAGATCACTGAACTGTACAGATGTTGAGTGATCCTTAGTGAGGAAATCTGTGACTCACTTGATGATAAATAACAAATGACAGCCCAGAAACTTTGTTCTCAGCTGGGGGGAGTGAAACTGTAGCTTTCATGATCATTAAGAACTTCTACAAACCACAGCTCCTCTCCTCACTGGTTGGGAAGAAAAGGGTGTTCACACTTGAAACAATTTAGCAGATTTCGGCTCTTGGCTCTTGTAAATATGTGCTATTTCTCTGTGTCGGTTTCCACGCCATTAACCGCTTTCTCTGTCTATTTTTTCTCTCTCTCTGTCTCCCTAAAGACTCACTGATGCTTCTAGTTTAATAGAGTCTCTTCTTCGGCTCATTATACAGGTCTGACCAACCTTCTGGCATTTTCTGTTCTGTCTTATTTATGATGGTACATCTGATCTGTGTATGATCAGTCAGACTGAAAGAGTGCATCCCAGTCAAAGGATGAGATTTGACTGCTTTTTTGTCAGAATGTAAAAGCCTAAGAACAGTGTGTGTAATGATTGTGAGGTTTCAAAACATCTGTGAGTAATGCAGTAGAAGTGTGTTTTCACTGCAGAGCATTCTTCATTAACTTATCCAGATGCCTAGCACAAAAAACAGCTAGCCAAGCTTTTGTTTGGTCAGCTTGTTGTTAGCTAGTGTAGAGCAAAAGTAACAAAGACAGATGACAGAGGGAGAAAATGACTGAATGGAAAAAACTGGAAAAAAGCAGGAAAAAAGCAAGAAAAAGGCTCGGTTTGCACCTGGTACCCCACTAAAGGCTGGGAAACACTACACAATTTTTAAAATCTGAGCATATTTTAAAACACTATCGTACACTTGCTGAATTTGTAAATAATTACAGAGGAAAATCTGGGCATCATACACTACTGAGATCACACACTACGAGACTTTCAATTCATCTTGATCAAATTCATCTTGAACAAACTTGCACAGAAACACATTCATTGTTGCTAGAACATGTGTGACAAATGAAAGCAAAAGGCACTGTATTATTGGCATAAAACTCTGACTGGATGGAATCAAAGTCTGAAGGTAAAATATCAAGAGTCTGTGCTCATCACACTGTGGTTTTATATGAAATTTGTAAAGTCAAATCTGCAGACTGGCTCTGACTTCCGGTAACTAGGATCAACTTGTCTAGACTGTAAATTGGTACAGAAATCTGGGCACAAGTTATCTGATTATGTTCCAATAACAATGAAATGAAATTGAAAAATGGTAAATGTATGTAATGTTTTCTCTGATGTTTTGTGCATTTCAAAAGATCTAATCACAGGTGGTCAGTGCTAAGTTTTAGGATTTAAAACATTTTGTGATCACATCAATCTACATTCAATACTTAGACGCTTGTATGAACATCATACTTTGTAGCATAAGTAAATGCACATTTTTGTTTTATCAACAAGCAGCAAACCTCAGTGTTCTGAGGTGCAAGTTCTCAATGCAGCTGCAAACCTTACTCAAAAAGTGCTGTAGCTATCTGCAGGTCTTTACAGCTTCCTGTGAATAACTTCCCTTTGGATACAATACTCAGATCATTGTTTGTCAGCTCTCTCTCCTTCTTTCTGAAACCCCCTTGTTTTTCACTGGAGCGTTTCCTCTATTTTTGCTGTTACCGCAACCGGTCGATGAAAAAGAATCACTTCCTGGTTTGACTGTTGACCTTCAGTGATGAGATCATGGAGCGGTCAGCTGCTAAAGACTCCTGGGAAAACAAAGTGAGGCTGAATAGCTGTGAGACAGAGACCTTTAAAGCTTCAGTGCTCAGTGAGGAGAGAAACTCAAGCTAGATATTCAATAACTGTAAGTTTACAATCTATCATTCTATGCTGCAAATTGCAGATGAATAGTCAAAATCATGTGTTTAAATGCTGAAAATTATTTTAAATAATTCAAATAAATAAATAAATTAGAAAAATATTACGATGACATACATATTTTATAAATAAGAAAAAAAAGACTACAAAACAGATCACAGATGTACACAAACTTTGAGTCAAGACAGTAAGGAGAAAGTTCATAAACAAAAGACTGAGTGCATACAGTGCACAGAACATATATTGGCACAGGATTATTAAAAAATATATCTTCTGGGAAAATCTCAAAAACCTGCAGTTCCTTACTTTCCAAAGTTTAAATGACTTCTGTGAATCGGCTGACTTAGATAAATATGCCAAGGACTCTTCTGAACATTACACTTCATAAAGCCCATATGAAAAATAATCCAGAAAGGCATAATTTACCATATACTTGGCAACGCTCTATTTCACCCTTATGTTTTCAATTCTTTTTTTTCATCTAAGCAGCCTGCTGATGACAAACCAATCCATACAGTGTTTCAAACGAGCTGCGCTTGCTTCATTGAGGGATGGTTAGAACCAAATTACATTAGCATAACTCGCCCTCTGTGTTTCTCTCTTTCCATTTCATTCCCAGCCACCAACTGTGGATAATGCGCTAGCACACACACACACACACACACACACACACACACACACACACACACACACACACACACACACACACTGACAAACAAAAAAGCACTGATGTAAGCTCCTCCTTATAGCTCTTTCTGCTTTCTGCATCTCTGACAGCTGACCCACTTCACAGAGGTCAAAGGCGCCAGAGTTTAGCATGTTCTTAGTTTCTGTGTCTTGCAGGTAAATTACATATTAAATATTTCTACACAGAGGTAAAAAACAAAACATACAAACATGCTTTTGTAAATAATTAGGGAGTGTACAGGGCAAAAGAAGGATAACTGCCTCCAGAAATAGCAGGAGGCAAAGATGCAAGATCGGGAAGAAAAAGATTTTATTTTAATTTTAGTTATTATTCACCATGCAAAATTTATAGCCATGATTCCAGGATATTGTGGTTGCCAGGGTGTCGCCAAATAAGTTTGGTCACTTAGAAAAGTGTTACAAGTTATGTGCTGCAGTTTAAAACAAAGGGTTAGGAATGTGTTTAATTTCATGAGCAATAATTATAGTGATTCTTGCCTTAAAAGCACATTTCTTTTGTTTGTCTGACAACTTAATTTTGGCATAATGAAAATATGAATTGTTTTTACATACTTCTAAAAAACTAGCCTGTTGTCCTGTCATACACTGTCATTAAGAGCTTTGTCAAGGACGTACTGTTATTATGTTCTCTCTCTCTCCCACATTCATGCACTCTACAACCCCTGATTATACTACACACCATGTCATTAATTTTAGCTAGAAGACAGAAGAAATAATTGAAGCCTCTGAGAGGAGTAATTTGTAACAGATGGAAAGTTCACAAGCGAGTCCACAAGTGAATCCATAATTGAATGTGGCACTGTATCATCTCCCAGTTTCCCCCTTTCATTGTTTGCTCCATCTCTCACTCTCAATCTCTCTAACCTTGTGTATTGTTCGACTGTTCTATAGAGCAGCAAACAATCAAGGTAAAAGACAGTCTACCTCCACAAGAATACATATTGTGTGGAATGTTTAATAACAGAAGCCTATATGAAAGACCGTTTAAATTCTACAATACCTCACACCTTCACCTTACAGACACAATAAATACATAAAAACATGAAAACAAATAATAATAGAAATAATGATTACATGTAAAATAAAAAGTAAGTAAATTAAGTCTGATAATGTTGTTTTTCCCTTCCACCAGTGTTTGCTGCTTTGCCTACTGTATTTGTCAGACAAAATTGATCATCATCTTCGACCTATTATCACTTCTAAAATATTATGAAATATATTCATTATCTAGCATTACCTTACAACTCACACGATACCTCATGTAACTTGAAATCTTTGACATTTACTTCATCTTATATAACATTTAATTACATATTTTCTAAAGTTTTTCTAAAGAGAGGTCCACTGTCAAAGACTTTAAAAACAGCTGCTTTAGAAAAACACTTGTTTCTAATTCATCTCTGGCCTGATGTTTAAAGGTCACTTCAGGTGTGTGTATTTTAGTGTGCGATTGTGTCAGGTGTTGAAGGACTCCCTTCTCATTATTCTCACATTCCTACCAAGAAGCATCACATGGCCAGTCTAATAGTCCTCTGGTAATAGTGTGGACTCAGTTCATTAGTTTTACTTCAGCTTGATACCTAACATCGGAGTCAATGATGCCATTCTCACACAAACAAGAACACTCTTCCCTGTCCATTCATGGACACTGAGTCCAAGTTACTATGGAAATGTTAGCAGTCATCAATGTAATGACTTGTTTTGTGAGCTTGGCTAAGCTCCTTCCTGTTTGGCTGAATAAAAGGAAGCGTTTCAATGGCACACGCTCCATCTCTTCCTCCAGTACAGTACCAAACAGTAACAGCTGTTTGTGTCAACCAGAATAAGCTCTAAACCTTCCTACCATATTCCTTCATTCAACGTCCTGTGGACTTTGATCAATTCGGTGTCTGGGATGTTGACTCTAACATCATTATCAAGATTTACAGTCTTGTAAAACCTACAAATGAAAAAAAGTGGCTGACAGCTAACTGAAAGCAGAGATGCTACGAGCTAAATTTTTTCAGCAGCGTGACAGTAGCTCATCAAAATATTGCAGTTTTTCCAGTAACAAGCTATTTTAACAAGCACTACATTGTTGTTTTTTATTTCACTTATTGCTCACGTAGCCTTACAACAGAGTGAACAGCGGCAATAATCAAACGTACTCTCTCAGAAAGTGTGTCTCGCTCTCTCTCAAGTACCGCTGGGAAGTTCAATTAATTTTAGTGAATTAGTTTGTTTCGGACGGTGCATTTCAATGAACCGGCTCCAAAAATGAATTTCATCCTTTCATGTCACACAGTAATAGTTTCCCAGTCACTGTGGAGCATTAATTGTTAAATACTGCTGTTTGGCATTTCATTGATAGAGACATTTGTAAAAAAAATTTATTGATAGGGAACGGTGAAAATCAGGGACTGGGAAAAGACACAAGCCACTCATACATCACATAGAAGCACGTTGGAACGTGGACTGACTGCAAAGCCACCAATTTTATCAGTTGTATTTGGTGTATCTCACTTCAAGCCTTCACTAAGCAGGTGTCCATCCATCCAAAATCCAGAAGAGGTTCACATATTGCACTGCAAACTCACCATCAGGCCATCCAAGATTTTGTTGATTCATCAGATGAGTTTGCTGCTCCAGAGCAGATTTGGAGAAATTTAGCATTAAATCACTCGCTCACCAATGGATCCTCTGAAGTGAATGGGTGCAGTCAGAAAAAAAAGCACAAAACAGTACTTCATACAACTCCACTCAATTAATTAATGTCTTGTAAAGTGAAAAACTGTGTGTTTATAAGAAACAAATCCATCATTAAGGCATTTTAACTTTAAACCATAATTTTAATTACTATCCTTAATGACACATCCTCCAGTGAAAAAGTCCATCCCCTGTTGTCTTCTTACATCAAAATCATATTTGTTTAGAACTGTTTTGGACTGTTTTCACTTGTAAACAGTGCTTGATCTGTGCATATGTCTCTCCTAACTCAGATGAGGCAATGTTTTCACTGGAGAAAGCAATATTATGGATAGAGAACTCATATGAAGTTAAAAATAATGGATTAGTCTAATGGATTTCTTTCTCAAAAACATGCAATTTTTCACTTATTTGACATTAATTAATTGACTGGTGTCATGTGGATTACTTGTGGATTATTGTAAAGTTTTTATCAGCTGTTTGGACTCATTCTGACGGCACCCATTCACTGCAGAGGATCCATTGGTGAGCAAGTGATGTAATGCTAAATATTGTTTTGACGAAGAAAAAAACCATCTACATCTTGGATGGCCTGAGGGTGTATCGGGTGTATAATGTACCAAGTTATGTTTTATAACTTGTAGTACAACTTTTTAAACTTCTTTTTAATTTTGAGTAGCTTGCCATAGCTTAAAGTTGATTTCCCAGTCATGCTAAATGATCTTGTTTAAGGAGGCCTGAAAACATCATACACATGCTCTCACTGTGTCTGGCTTTTTGTTACAGACTTTATGGTAAGTGTTTTCACTCAGTCTTGAGAGGAACATGGCCCTTAAGAGAATTCAGTAAATTAAGTGGAGCAAAGCTGCAACTTCACTGGGCAGCTGCTGATTAGAGTCTATCAGCGTTACAGCGTTCTCTTCAAGTCTCTGACAGTCAGCTCTGAAGCCTCAGTCGCCATCGCACACAGCCCTAAGCCATTTATTTTAGAAATCCTTTGGATGAGCAATCAAAGGTGGCAGTGCTTTCCTGTTCCTTATGAGTTAAACAGAGTTCAAGGCTGTTGTTTGGTCTGTATTATATAGCTGATATGTGCTTAGAGAATACAGGGAGGAGAAATCCATAGAGTAAAACAACAATGATTATCAAATGAATTAATCAGAAATGAGTTCAGGATGAGGTTAGATGAAATTCAGAGAAAGATGGGAACTATTAAAGCTCTTTTATCAAATACATTGTCAAAGCAGTTAGAGTGAATAAATTAGATCCTCTGTTTTATTGTGGCTTGAAAAGATACACGCTAGCTGTTTTATTTGTCGAGGACTTGCCACTTGTTCATCTGTCATTAATATGCAGGGAATCACTTTGCATGTGTAGGAAAGCTTTCAAGATCTGACACTTCTTTGTAAAAAGGCTCATATTAAACACTGTGGAGTTGCCCTGGATTTCAAAAACAATCAAAGTGTCTTGATTGTTATGATTACTGTGATGATGTGCACACAAAGCTTCATGGTCCTTCTAGAGAAATGAGTGTCTGTCCTCTGGGCTGGGCTTTTATATATCTGGATGAGTGAAGTTTTTTGTTGTTGTTGTGTTTTTGCTGTGGGAAAGAGTTGAACTCAGCTTAATGTACAGAGAAGTTCAGTGTGTATCAGATGTCCCTGGAGTTTCATTGTTGGCTCGTCGGCTCTTTTTTTCTGTCTGTCTGTCTGTCTGTCTGTCTCTATTTCTCTGTTCTTTCCCATACAGAAATGTAATATATAAAATATACTGCCTTATATTAGTGCCACATATGTTATCTGTTAAGCAATATCCTCTAGGTATATGAAGATATTTTATAGCATATTTAAAATATCCACAGTAAAATTTGTAAATGTATACATATGTGAAAAATATCTACTATATATGCATAAGTATATATAAATCCATTTAAGAACATAGTTTAATTCTGAATAGTGCATAACCTTGGTAAAAGTCACAGAGACAGAAAACCCCAGACATTTATGTTTTCAGCTGCTTAATGTTTTAACTGTTGAGTTTCACTTTGCTTGAGTGCCCCTTACCACATTAGCCATTTACTGCATTAGCCCATTTTTTATGTATTGCAATATTAAATATATTTTTTTATCCACATAAGGAAGTCTTACATCATGGTGACATTAATTGTGTGCGTGTTGGTCAGTAATGCTAAAAACCTGTGCCTCCTGCTCTTTTCCATGCTGTTCCAATGAATATGAACTGGCACTTTTAAGCTTCACAAAAGGACACAAAAGTACCATGAAAGTATCATGAAAGTGATTTATACGACTTATGCACTATTTTCACATTCTTCTAAGTGATGTAAATGATGTAAGTAAATGATGACAGAATTTTCATTTTTGGGTGAACTATCCCTTTAAGTTACTTTAATGTGTTTTGTTTTGTTGAGACAGGATGATTCAGTGATCCTGCTAGAGCTAGATCATGTGGTTTTGTAAAAACTCTGTGTGTCTGATCAAGTGTGTGGAGATTTGAGAGTCAGGAGTGTTTTGAGAGACACTTACTGGTTCTTTTCCACAGATAAAATCAGCTGTTGTCCTTCTGCTTGGATCAGGATGTGCAGCGAAGCAGGAGGCGTCTAAATAAATGAAAAACAAAACAATCACTTCATGTCCTGTTTTCCTATTTCAACCAATTTTCTCTGAACCCTGCACCTTCCCCACTGAAACACAAACACATACACATACAGTACACACAGCCTTCACACCTTTGAAAGACTCAGGATTTGATCCAGCACACCAGACAGAGCCATAGAGCCAAAAGGAAGCCTTCCAACTGTCATTTTACACATAATAATGTGTCAAGCACTCTGCACAGTGCCAAGTCTGATGTGTTTATGTACAGACACTGCATCTTTATTCGCTCGACTCATTCAAAGACATGGGGAATATGAACTGAACTGTGCATACAAATATTATTTAAACAAACTGCTTCACGAGAAATAACAAAAAAACGGCTTGCAGCAAGGCCAGAAATGTTGAAGTGAGTGGATCTTGGTGAATCGGGTTGGACCTCTATGTTGTACCCGTTCACAATGTTCTTTCAATGTGAATGTTTTATATTTCTTTTGTTTGCCTAGACAATGTACTGTATGCTGCTTTTTCACAACCTAATGTTCAGCTGCACAGTAAAGTTGCAAATTTGGGGTATTTTCTCACGTTTTTTCATTTTTTATGTTTAAATATGTGTTACTTAAATGTTTTACTGTACGCTGATAGTTGAATTTAGTACTACATTATTATTTTGATTTTTATCTTAATTTGAAATTACTTAAAGTATTTTTGTGGTTTTGTCCTTGTAAATTAAACTATTTTCATAGTGAAAATAAATAAATAAATAAATTGTAATTTTAGTGAAGTTCTATACAATAAAATTATTATACTTTATGAAATACACTTGATTTTTATTTTACAGTAGAACATTATTATTGCAATATATTTCTTATTTTGTGTAATATTTTAATGAATAACTCTTATTATTTTACAGTCAAATTGAATGGGTCGAACAGTGGAAATGTGGCCTAAAAAAACTCAAGTTGTTCATGGTCACTGAAAGATGTTTGTTTACCCATGTGTGAACACAAACTTTTCCAGTTTTTCTCAAATTGTTTGGGAAAAAAAATAAAAAATTCTTCTGAGTAAAAAGTTTTTTCTCTCTAAAGATCTCAAACATTCTAGAACGGCTCACTATTTCCAAATACAGCTTTTCACATAATCTGGCGAAAATTCATGAATTTTGCATAATGCAGTATATAGCACAGAAAATATTGCAATGTCCTTTTTTCCAATATTGTGCAGCCCTAATACACACAGTACATTTTAAGCAAGGGTTCGAGGTATTTCTGTTTCTTTGAAGACACCATGAAATCAAAATTGACAATTCTTGTTGTTGTTTTTTTTATGGAATGCTGTGGTGTTTATTAGGCCTTAGAAATTTGTGTCCCAAAAAAGGCTTTATAGGGTTCAAAAAATTAATGTTTGCAAATGGATCCTGAAATATTTCTGAACAACTGTTCAACTTTCCCTTTATTATAACAGAATGACCATCTACTTTTCCTTGTTAAACAGCTGATAGAGCATATCTTCCTCCCTTACTTCAGCTGGAGTGATATGGCTTTGGGCCATCAGTCAGGCCACTCGTGGTGCAGACCGACAGGTCCTTCATTCAGAGAGGAATTTCCTGCCTGAAATACGCTACCCTCACCACAACCTCAATCTCCACCTGCAAATGTTTAATCAAAATCACTTTGGAAAGCAAAGCAAAGCCAACCTTTCCCTAGCACTGCATTTTCACGATATACAAAACTTTTTCCTAACAATGCATTAAAGACATTCCCAACATTTCAGACAGGTATGAAAAGCTCTGGGTGTCAAGTTTCCGCTGCCTAAGCCTCTGAGCACACATGAATTCACAGCAAAATGGGCAGTGAAATGGCCTCTAAGTGACATGTGCCAGACATAGACATTGCTCTGAGCTACGGAAGACGTTTGACTGTAATATTCACTGGAGCTCGAGTAACTCAGTGCGGGGACTGGAATCAATTAAGCCTTAATGACGAAGGCCCCGTGACTTTTTGCGACAATGTCGCCACGGCTTCAGGCAGTTAATCTAATCTAATGTACTCCAAAACAGTTTTCAGGATTCATCACCTCATCACTCAGCCTCTGTGCCTCTGGTGGCATTTGGCAGTCAGGCCTTTTACTTATTTTCACAAATGACCCTTTTAGAGCTAAAAGGCCGTGGCTCAATAATGATACTGACTATGCGAGTCATACATTGTGAACTAATTTGTACCGTAGTCTAATGTTATACCATTTCGAACTGAAGTGAACTTGCACTGGACTCAATATATTATCCATCTGAAAAGAGTGTACACAACTCAGTGCTATTCAAAAGCAAAAATAACATAAATACAAGACATCATGATGGAAGGGAAAATGACTTTCTAGAGGTTTAGGAAAATATGTGAAAAATGGTGCAGCAACAATATACAGTGTTCTTTCTTACCCTGGAGTTGAGCCAGCTGATTGGTCGCTGCTCTTTTCCTTCCAACAGTAGCGGTACCATGGTGTGGTAGTGTTCCAGTTTGTTGAGCAAACTTTTTAGTTGCCTCCCTGCAACAAGCAACAGAAAAAGTTCCCATTAGTGTTGCAGTGGGTACCAGAGACACAATATGTGATGCAGCTGAGCTCTTGTGTGTGTGTGTGTGTATTGGAGGCAAGAAGTTCAAATGACCAACAGTTAAAAGTGGAATTGTAAGCTGAAGACAGCAGTAAGTAAGCAGTGCTGCTGTAAATTAGGACCACCATAATGCAGAGATAAAGGCCATTAACTCAATAGAATTTGTAGTCCTAAAACTTGGAAGAGAAGCAGTATTTAAGTTATGGGTTCCCTCTGGATTTCTAATGGGATTTTAGGATGCTGGCTTTTAGTTAATGTATAAAATAAAGTTTAAAGATGCACTACACAGGTTTTTTTGGGTAAAAATAAACAAAATTCCATTATTGAGTATTCCATTGTTGTCTTATCCCAAATCACTATTGAATTTCACAAGTAATTACAATGAAACTGCAACTAACACAGTGAATTAAAAGTGAACTTTTGAAGTAGAAAAAAGCAGCCTTTGTTCCAGAAGTGTTTTTCCCACAGGGATTTAAAAACATCTTCTCTAAAATGTTACAAGCCGTGAACCAAACCAACCAGCTGCAAACACAATATTACAATCTTTGATTTGGAGCAAAAATTAAAAAATCAGACAAAAAGACAAAGGTATAAGAATCATTGGTTATACAGTATAGCTTTTCACCAGGAATTCTTCTGTTAAATATGATTATTTAAAAAATAAGCTGAGATAATTCAGACTGATGGCTTCACAGTAGGTCTGTATTTACTACTAAGTCATAGTTAAAAAATCAATTACTCCATGGAGAAAATAAAGGGTATTTTTACTTCAAGAACTCTGATATGTTGGCAGATATGGTACTTGCTATCATGCAACATAACGTCACCTGAAGAGACAATATACAGTAAATGACAGTCTTCCCACAAAACAATACATTTTGAAACTATCTGCATGCTTTTAAAAGGTAAGCTGCTAACAAGTTGCTGCATATAGTATGGATCACAATGTTTGTATATTACATCAAGCACACCCTTGTTGAGCACACAGAAAGTATTTCCACTATTTTCAAATATTAATAGTAGCTTATGTATTCAACAACTGAAAGATATTTCTGTATAAAGAAAAAGGAGGTGAGTTGACTGCTGTCTTCCATTCAACTCAGAATGTCAGACTTTTGACAAACATACTTGGAAATGTGCAACAGAACAGCACTTGATGTTGGAAATTTCATAAGGAAACACTGATATGTAGATGATGTAACGTGAACATGGCAGCACCCTGGGAGAGATGGTTGATGAAATATATTCACTTTTATGTGCATACAATGATGAATCAAAGTAATGCTTGATAAATTAGCATTCCAGGTTGGCCTACAATTTGACATAATGACTGAAACCTTTTTCATAGAGTATGAAAAAGTGTGCAGTGCATTAATAAATATGCTGAGAGCATGTCATAATTTGACATCAAAATTTTTTAAGTACAATGGTGTTCAAAAGTTTGAGGCCACTGATGAACATGTCCCTGTTTTGTTCTTTTATATTACAAAATTTCATTCTTTTTCTCAAACTGGCATGTAATGAGAAGAATGATAAACTTGACTTGACTTGCTTCTGTGTTTCTTGAGTGTAGCTGCGTCATCAGTCTAAATCAAAAGACTTCTCTCTTTTCTCTCCCCTCAGTGAAAGCATCATGCCCCCACTAGGGCCAAAGCGTTCCATCCTCAGCTGAACCTCAACACTACGGCATCCATTATGAATGAGGGCGACAGACATGGAGAGAGAGCAAGAAACGAAGAGGAGGTGTAAGAAAAAGAGAGAGACATGCACAATAGAGCAGTGTAGAGAAGAGCAGCCTTAAGAGCGGCTGAAGCAGCGGAGTAACAGCACAACATGTTTTTTTCATCTCTCTTAAGGCTGTAAGCCCTCCCTTCTTTCTTTCTCTTCCTTACTGCAACTTACATACAAACACATATGAACACCTGTCATATTTTATCCCAAAAAGTGTTAATATATTCTACATTTGTTATTTTTATAATTTAGGCATGCAAATTATAAACAAATAGACAAAAAAAAAATCTGACCATGCCCCCGGTGCTTATTTAAAAAAAATATATATTTTATCATATTTAAAGATATGCAGTATCTTATATTGTAATAATATATACTATTGTCCTGTAAAAAATAAAAAGTGGTATTTAATAATCATGACAATAATTAATAATATATAATATTAAATATTAAAATAATTGTTATTATTAAAGTACCTGCCAGAAGTTTGGAAACATTACAATTATTAATTTAATAAATAGTATTTTTTTAACAAACACATAGTTAAAACAGCAATATTGTGAAATATTATTACAAATAAAAAAAGTTGTACATTTTTAATATATTATAAAATGTAATTTATTCCTGTGATCCAAAGCAGAATTGTCTGCATCATTACAGTCACATGACCTTTCAGAAATCATTACAATTTGATTTGATGCTCAAAAATAAAACAGCTTCTTCATATTTTGTGTGAAATTGGTGATACATTTTATTTTTCAGGATTCATTGATAAATAGAAATAAAAAAACAGCATTTATTAGCATTTACATTATATTTACATTTAATTATTTAGCAGACGCATTAGCATTTATCAAATATATTTATTACATTTATCATTCATCACTTTAACGTGTAAGATTAATAAAATTATGAATTTCTCTCTCTTTTTTAAATCTAACCACAAAAGTTTGAGTGGTATCACTGTTTCCACAAAAATGTTAGGCATCAAAAAGAGTTCTTAACACTGATAATAATAAATAGTAAATGTTACTTGAACAACAAATCGGCATATTAGAATGATTTCTGAAGGATCGTGAAACTGAAGTAACAGCTTCTGAAAATTTTGCTTTGCCATAACAGGAATAAATTACATTTGAAAACAATTTGAAATTGAAAACAGTTGTTTTAAATTCAAATTTAAAGTTTTTATTGTATTTTTGAACAAATAAATGCAGCTTCTTTCAAAAACACTAATAATCATCAATTCAATTCCATTCTATTCTTTGATGTAGATTGGGCAACCATATAAATGCATGAAAATGGTAATTAATCAGTACAGTTGTGTCAATGAATTAAATCCAGTGTATTACATTCCAGTACCACAACTATACTGTAGTACCTTTTTAAGGTCAGAACAAAGATACTGAACCTCAAATCCTAGAACAAAACTATATGATCACTACACAATTGCAGTCAGACATTACAGGAACCAAACAGGCCCTGAAAACACATACTTAGTGCACTAGTATGCCATAAATAGAGAACATATATAGTCAGTGAGAATCTTGTCAGCTCATAATAACACATATTCGGTCTGCAGGGCACACTGGGCTTATAGCTTTCCGCTGCTGGTTTGTCAGACACCCATTATTACCCACGATTCAGCATTCTGAGGGAGACAGGAAGTGGCACAGCACTCTGGAAACGTCTTTTCTCCCCACTGGGAAGCTATCACTCATGTTTCAATATGTGTTTGTGCACTTCCTGTCATTTTGGATATAATTTATAGCACACAGGCACAAATATGCACAAACCCCCACACTTCCTTTACCCAGACCCAATTTCCTGTCTGTCATTATCATTCAACCTATCCTCTCCTTCTGCTCTTTTTGTCCAAGAAGGATTCAATTCAGGAAGAGGCTTTGCACACTAGAAAAAAGCTGACATTTGTGTGTAAACGGGAAATGAGTAATGAAATTAAATTGAAAGACATTGTCATGATTTAATGTCCACAGTAAATAAACTTACACATGGATAGATAATATACAGTAAGTTATTTTACATCAAATCCTTATCTATCTATCTATGAGGGTCCATACAAGCCATAATTCATTCTGGCACTCTCACACACTTATATTCTCCTTTTAAATACACATTTTTTTGCTCTCATAGTCACACATTTTAATGCACACATTCATACATTTTTGCTCTCAGTCACATATTTTAGCACACAAATTCATAAATTTTTGCTTTCATAGTCACATATTTTAACACACACATTCTTACATTTTTGCTTTCATAGTCAGCGTACTGTATGGGCGTGATGCAGCTGACACAGAACAGCATACGTCCAGCGGATATTCTCCAATATGAATCCTATAAATTCGTTATTTTTTTTCTTTTGTGCACAAAAAGTATTCTCGTAGCTTCGTATAATGGATTATGTTACAGATCTCCTTGCTATGTTTCTGGACTTTGGAACATTTCAGTTGCGTTGCTGTCTATGCAGGGTCAGACAGCTCTCAGATTCCATCAAAAATATCTTAATTTGTGTTCCGAAGATGAATGAAGGTCTTACTGGTTTGAAACAACATGAGGGTTAGTAATTAATGACATAATTTTTGGGTGAACTAACCCTTTAATAGTTTATCTCTCTCTCTCTCTTTCTCTATACAGACTATAAAAAAACATACCAACACCTCTCGTCATAATGCAACACAGTCACACACCATATCAGCAAAACTACCAGAGTTCAAGGCATTTTATTATCACCAGTATTCACACACCATCCAATCCGTAAATAACAATATGTTTTTGTACACAGTGTCTAGCTTTGGCATAACTCTCCCTGCATCTAAATAGAGTGCAACAGTGGGGTTCTGGAAGTAAATATACCATTCACTTTCTCCACACAAACTGGTTTCTACAAATAGTGTATAACTTTTTTATAGTCTTCTTACAATTTATAGACTTCCTACAACTTATAGACTATATCAAAATTTTAATATTTTTCAATAAACATCAAATATTTTTTTTTTATAACTGTAATAAATATTGTTTTATATAATAGTTTTATATTAAATATAATTATTTTTATATTGCATAATTGTTTTTGTTTTTTATTCCATCACTTGCAGTGCATTATGATCTGCTTAATTCATTGTTGAACTTGTCTAGCTTTGCTTTTCTCCAATGTTCAAAAATTGTCATTGATCTTGAGGTTGTTTGGTTTAGTTTATAGCTTTTTTAGAATCCCCATGGAGGAAATTAACAGGAAAAATGCTTCCTGAACCAAGACTGCTGAAGAAGTGGGCGGTCATTGTTTCACTCTACTGTATATGTGTAAATCCCTGATGCACAGTATGGAGACAGAGTACTTTTTCTGCCTAAATTCTGAAATGTGCAAACAGTTGACATTTTGATATTCTATAAGATCATAAAATTCGTATAAAATACTCGGTTGTCCTAACAGTGTGTAACTTTAGCATTTGTATGGAATGTGGCTGTGTGTACCTCCTGCTTGCTTTTTCTTCTTTTTTTCTCCTTCCCTTCACGTCCATGTCACATTTAAGCTATTTGAAGACCTGATGACTTGACCAGATTTATTAGTCTAGTGTCTACGTGAAACCCCAGAGAATGTGTGTGTGCATATGCGCATGTGCGTATGGATATGCTTTACTGAACATAATGAAATTCCATTGAGGCTTCTAACTAAATACATCACTGATAGCAGCAGGCCAAACAATTCACCAGTACAGCAACTAATGAAGCCTGAATGCTTTATAGATATTCTGTTGGATATGTTTGGTGGCAAATAGAGGAAATAAAGCAAAGATCTGAGGTATAATAATAATTAAAAAAAAAAAAAAAGACATACCATGAATGCATAAACTAGATGCTGCTGCTCAGTAATTATTGGTTTAACATATTTAGCTATAATCCCTTTATTGATACAAAGCCCAGTTTATTTTTTTAAACAGACCACATAGGAAAAGTCCAAGATGTTTAGAAGCATTTATGTGGGAATTTTAATTACATGTGTGAGAACCGCTGCACATGTTTGCAATGGTGTAAATTAATCCAACGTGAGAGACTTTTACTGTAAACTTTATGTCTAAAAAAAGCTTTCTATGAAATTCTCAGAAATTGACAGGCATGATTATTCACACGTTTCACTCAGATTTTACATCCATGTATTTGATCACAGAGGAGTGGCAATGCCACATTTAAAAATAAATAAATAAAAAGTTTTTTAAAAGTTTACTTTTTCAACTAGACATTTAAAGGGATAGTTAACCCCAAAATGAAAATTACACCATGATTTACTCACCCTTAAGGCATCCTAGGTGTATATGACTTTCTTCTTTCAGACGAAAACAATCAGAGTTATATTTAAAAAATGCCATGGCTCTTCAAAGCTTTACAATGGCAGTGAATGGCTGTTGATATTCAATCGTCCAATAGAAGTCCAATAAAGTGCATCCATCCATCATAAAAAGTGCTCCACATGGCTCCGGGGGACTAATAAAGGCCTCTTGAAGAATTAATGCGTTTGTGTGAGAAAAATATCCATGTTTAAAACTTTATAAACCATAATCTCTAGCTCTCGCTAACTGTTGTACACATGAGAGAGTGGCGTTTCGGAGGATGATGTATAGGACGATTGTTTTCATCTGAAAGAATAAAGTCTTATACACATAAGATGACTTGAGGGTAAGTACATCATGGGGTAATTTTCATTTTTGGGTGAAAAATCTAGGGCTGCCACAGCGCTTTTGTGAAATAATGAAAGCAAACAGGATGCGCTTTCTGCCATCTCGGTCTCTGTGAACTTGAGCGCAAAACTCAGAGAGAGTCAGGACCTCGGTTTAACATTTCATCCAAAGGATTGTGATTTTTACAGTATAGTGTCCCCGACACTATACTGGGGTGTTAGGACCCACACAGACAGCAGGGTGAGCACCCCCTGCTGGCCTCACTAACACCTCTTCCAGCAGCAACCTAGTTTTCTCAGGAGGTGTCCCATCCAGGTACTGACCAGGCTCAGCCATGCTTAGCTTCAGTGGGCAACCAGTCTTGGGCTACAGAGTGATATGGCTGCAGATCAATGCAAATGAACCAATTCAAATGGAAAACAAATATTATCAGATTACGTTATCCATATGAAACATGTATACACGCGCCTCCATACTGCGGAGATGAGTCAATGTCGCCGACTTCATCTCTTTAACTGAAAACCAAGAAAGCACAGTTTATCAATACATTATTAAAATGTTAATGCAGCCTCCTTACTGTTTTTCCCTGACACCTTTATAATCATTAGCTTCTGCGGTGCACTGTGGCAAGCTTTATGTGTGTGTTTGAGAGCTTAGGCTATGTAAGCAATTAAAGGCTTATTATAATGCTTTAAATTGTTTATTAATATATGTGCGATTATTCGACTAATGCTTCTAAAGAACAACTACTAGTCGACCAGAAAAATCCTTAGTCGAGGAGAGCCCTAGAAAAATCCATCCATCCAAAAATCCATAATAACATTTCTACAAAAAGTACTTGCTACTTACTTTGTCAAGCCTGTGTAAAGCACAAGTTATGACCAAACTTATTTCAGTATTGTGAAATATTTCTGAGAAAAGAATTTGATTTCAATTTTGAATTTTGATTTCATGTAGACTGTAAGTATAAAATGTGGAAGTGCTGATTTGACATACTCCATCACTGTGCTCAAAATATATTTAAAGTGAGAGGGTTTAACAGTCAAACACACTGTCAAACATACTGGATAGAGCTTAAAAAGCTAAAAGCTTAGTCCAACCTTATTATGAATTATTAGGGGTAAGCACACTTGGGCTCTGAGGATCATGTTACTTCCAGTTATTGACTTATTTTGAGTCAGACCAGACCATAACTCTGATCTGTCAACTTGAGACTCATTCTGACCAATTAATCACTGAATCAGTAAGTCATTAACTGCAGCAATTGGCTACATTCACATTTACATAATATTTATTACATTTGTGTGGAACAGTTTAACTGTTTCATCGGAAACAATTCATTGAAAAATATTTTTTTTAACTTGAATTGTCTCATTGGAAACAATTCACATTCAAAATAATTATTTGTTCATGAAAAGGACATCAGAGCATGGCTGTATCCGAAATTGCACTTCCTAGTAGTAGTTGGCGAAAAATAGTATGTGAAAAGATGAGTATGGCTGAATTCACAGTTCATAATAATGTAGGTGAAAAGTACCCGAATGTCTTTCTACTTCCAGTGAGGTTCTGAAGTGTGTGTATTATGGACACTTTACTATGCCGTAGGAGAGGAGTTGTGAATGGCAGTGAAGTGACGGAACTGATGCTGACAGGTCACATGAAAATGACAACATGACCATTATAGTACATCCATATTTCATTCATATTCAAGCACCTACTCAAAGAGTATGCAATTTCACCAAAATAATTGGTTCAAAAGAATAATCTGTTCATGAACTAAACATCAAAGTGTGTCTCTGTTGTGCTCAGCCGAATCATAGAAAATAATCAGTTTAAAATAATCTTTGTTCGTACACTGAACATCAGAGTAGTGTCAGTTTTTCACTTCAAAACATTTTCTGAAATGTAGTGGAGTAAAAAGTAAGATGTTATTCTTTAAAAAGAAGAAGTAAAAGTTTCACAAAATGAAAATGATACTTCGATAAAGTACTAAAGTTTGTTACCGCCAAACCAGCACAAGTGCATGTTAAGCATGTTTTAATGAACATGTTGACCAAATGCTCTCACTTGCTTATAAATGTTTCCTTATAAAAAACCATAAGTTATGCAAATAACAATATTTGCATAATTCCTTTAGCGAAACCAATCACTTAAAGAATACACCGTGATCAGCAGGCAGAGTTCAGTCTTACTAAATTGCTTTACAGCTCACGGAAACCTCTCACCAGTCACTTCCAACGTATCTCAAATTCAGAATCAGTAATGAGGACTTTCTTCCACCACTAGGCAGACAAGTTAATGATAAGTTTCTTGTTTGCAGCGTCTTCAGGTTTCTGAGTAGATGAGTTGAATACATTAATTCTCTCCTAACAGCCTAAAAAAGCACCGTCAGCACTCTGAGAGTCAGCTGCTCAAACGAGACAAGAGGTGAGAGATTGGGGAGGAAAGCACGATAGTGAGTGAGAGAACTGGAGATTAGGAGTGTGTGTGTCAGATAGAGAGGGTGAGTGTGTTGGTAAATGGCTAATGCGGGTGTGATGGTGTGAATGAAGAGAGATTACTGACTGAGAGAATCTATAGACTTTATGACCTTGCTATAATAATCTCTGTCTCTGGCTCTGTCTGTCATTCTCTCACTCTGAGCTCGAGCTCTCACTCTTATCGATGCGTAGCTACAGATTATGATTTTGAGGCTCTCTGGCGGGGAAAGAAATGAGAGTTTAGAAGATCGACATCTTAAATGGTTGAGGCTAACTATGAGTGGCATCTTATGGTATTAGCCTCTTCAAACTGTGGCCCTTAGGTTAAGGATTTCTGCTGTTCATCTTTCTCTTCAAAAACATATTTATCCTGGGGGACGTATATAAATCTGAAAAACACTATTTTTTATTTTAATAAATTAATACACTCCTGGATTCATAGACACATTTGACTTTGTACTTGTAATATAACATTTTCATTTAAAAAAAAATGCAAGAAAGTAGGAAAAGTGATCTCAGATAAGCAATAGACAGACAGAAAAATAGATTCATTAATCACAAATCATTTAAATAAATAAATAAATAAATATGGATGGTCATAGGTTAAATAAACAAATGATTTATGAATTCATTTATTTTAAGGGTTGTAAATATCTGTCCTCCTCATAACCAAAATGTGTTTTTGACATATTAAATCCGTTTTTTCTTTCAAAAGTCTATCTCAAAAGACTCTTACAGACATGCACAAATATAAATAAATATTCTGTTACATCAGGTATTAAAAACACAATGTCTGCATGCGTCATAAGTATGTCAAGCGATTAATCTCATCCAAAATAAAAAAAATTATTTACATAATATATCTGTGTGTACTGTTACTGTGCATATTTATTATGTATATATAAATACATACATATACAGTATATATTTAGAAAATGTTTACATGTATTTACATGTATATACTTATATTAATATAATTTATATTATATATATAAATATATTTAATATATAAATGTAAAATATTTTTCTTAAATATATACATGCATGGGTGTGTATTCATATATACATAATAAATATACACAGTACAAACACATATACTATCCTTTTATTTTGGATGCGATTAATCACGATTAATCTTTTGACAGAACTAGTCATTAGTAATCAAAATATGACCAAATTCTGGACCATAAAGCAATATTCATGTTCACTTGTTAATTAATTCAGTTAGTCACTACTTACATTTGGAGAATGAACACAAAAACTGCTGCATGCTTTACATTTGGCCTGCATATAAACAAATCCTCATATGTTCTTCACATTTAATGAAGAATCAAATAGACTACAATGTAAAATATATTTTGTGTCAACTAAATATACATCTCTAAACGCAGTTTTACACAAATGCAACACATTCACAAACACACATACATAAACCAAAATTTTGAAGACAGCTTAGATGTCTAATTTGTGCGACATTTAGACATGTTTGCACACTTAGAGAAAACGACACACACAATGACAAGGAAAGACTAATGAGAGCAGAGAGCTTAGACCTGTACCACCTGAATGCACAAACTGATCCCTATTGTCTGAGCCAGAATCAATAACTGGGCGTTTCTGCCAATCAGTGAATGAGACTGTGTTTGTGTGTGTGTGTGATGTTGAACTTTGGATCAATGCAGAGAACAACAGGGGTCTGTTCAACATGTCAAAACTGTTTCAGAAACAGTGAAAGTGGTCTCAGCTCCTTATATTTAAAAAATTTAGATGCATCTGCCTTACATTAATCTAGAGATATTTGATCATCCTGTACATTTGGATGATTGGCTTATGTGTGTTAGTGTGTGTCACTCTCCAGGAGGTAAAACCATACCCCTCCCATAGAGAATGTATTGGTCACGGAGGCCAAAGCCACAGTGAGGTGATTCACATGACTGGGACAGACCTGAATCTTTTTAAAAAGAAACACACAAACACACACATGGTCCAGCTCATGAGGGTGCGGTAAAACTGTGTCAAAGTTTGTTGATCACTTCACCCCACCCTTCAATAAAAAGCATTATCCAAAACACTCTACAAGAGTGTCTCCAGCTATCTCTTTCTCACATGAAAACCAAACACACACAGGAAGGGAACTGTAGCTTTCAGTGGAAATTCCCACCAAAATTCACCACTATTTTATCAATACGTTCCTCTTTCTCTGTCAGGATTTACTAGGGCTGGTCACACTACACTTTTCGTTCCATTGACTTCCATTCATACAAATGTAAATGCAGGAGACAGGAAACCCAAGCTTATGTGAATTTCACTGGGTTCGACTGTATATTTTTACATTTCCATCATATTATATGTTGAATTATAAAAAAAGATGTCACAGAGTGTGACATCATATTATGACCATTGGTGTTGTCCATTGAAATGTGGCAAGGTTAAAGTCTAAGTGTGACTGCGGCTTGATAATGAATTGTGCCCACTGACATTGCCAATTACTTCCATATGCTGTCTTGTTTTAGCTTCTGATTCCAGGAATGGATTATGAAAATCATACATAATTATGAAAACAGCACAAATGTGCCTCAAAAAAACTAAATGCAATTTTGCATATATGTTATAAAACGCTGTGGTGTGGAGGATGTGGCAGATTACTATAATCTGGTATACTTTCTGGTATTGAATGCAACATAACTTAATGACAACATGACAAATATAGTATGACCAGATTGCATTCATTCTAAATGGTTGCAAAGTAAGTGCTTATTCAAAAGAAGTACCTACTTAGAGAGTATACACATTTAGACACAGCCAGTCACTTGTATTGTTTCTAAATGAATGTCAATTTGAATGAAATTGCTTGCTAAAGTCACACACCCTTTCGACTACAGGTGTCTGCATATGTGCCTAATTATAAATCAAAAACATATGCAAACATCTCTTTTAAGAGGTTTTTGCACTGAAATATCATGTGCAACAAATTTACTGAATTTATCCCACATAGTCTGGCAATACAAAGCAACTTTAAGTTATTAGTAGCCATTCAAATCAGACACAGAATTCAAATATTTGAGATCATGATTAGAATCGGGAATTCTGGATCAGAAACTCCACAAACTCCACCAGATAATAAAGTTCCTCTTCGTGAACTGGAGCTGCGCCGAAATGCTATGGGAATGCCTTTAGCGTGTATAATCAGTCCAATGGATGGGCAAAGACGTCACGGGCGGGGTCTACGCAACCTCTACGCCAGAGCTTGCCTTTCTTCCCTGACCTCCACACTGAGGTGTCGAAGTCGTGGGCGAGACCCTTCTCAGCCCATATCTTCAGTCCCACCTCCAGTCATTATGCCAATGTGGCGGGGCTGAGTGATCATGGTTACAGGTTGAACAGACGAGCTATCTGTCCCCCGGCGCGGCATCGTCCATGAAGGCTACGGCGTTGCACTCCAAGCCACTGCGGACCACCTCAGTGCTGGTGGGCAAGGGGTACATGGCAGCAGGTCAGGCTGGCACTTGCTTGAACACCATGGCAGTGTTGCAGGCCAACCTAGACAATCTGCTGAAAGAGCTGGATGAGGGCAGGGAGATTAAGTCTGAGGACATCACCGAGCTCAGACGAACCACTGATCTGTCTTTCCGTGCCACAAAATAGACCGCCCGCACCATCGGCAGGTCTATGGCAGCACTGGTGACGGTGGAGAGGCACCTGTGGTTGACCCTGTCCAATATGAAGGAGAAGGACAGGGTCTTCCTCATGGATGGCGACGCCATCAATTCCATCGTCAACAAGGACCAGGAGGCTTGTAAACAAGCAATGTAAATTTCAGCGGTTCCTCCCTCGCTGCTCTCTAGCGTTTCACCAGCTCCTCATACAGGGAGGCACAAAAACAGAGTGTCACCTCCCGTGCTCCCCCACTCTAGGCCGGGGTCTTCTAAGGCGAAGCCAGATCTGCGGACCATTCTGCGGCCCATTCTTCTGTCAAAGAAGACCTTGGTCAAGAAGTCTTGATGCTTGTGGCTCAGGACTTCTGAGGGCAGGTCCCTCTGAGGGAAGAGTGGTGTACAACTCATCATACAGTGCACGTCTCTCCTCACTACCCTCAGGAGATCGATCTGCCAACCCTGCCACCCACGGTGCTTCAGGGTGCAGCAGTCTCTGGCGAGCACTTTTCTCAGTTTCCACCCGCAAATGTAGCGGTACTGGGAGGCTCGCTACCTCTTCTGAGGTATCTAGAGCAATTAGTTGGGCCGTCTTCTGCCGGTCTACCGCTTCAGGGCACCGTGCTAGCCACACTGATTACAACAGAGGTCAGTCTCAAGGGACTGATTCCCTTAGTAGACATCGAGGTGGTCCCTCCTCTCGACAGAGAGTCCGTGTTCTACAGCCAGTACTTCATCGTTCCAAAGAAGGATGGAGGGTTGCGCCCCATTTTATATCTGCGTCAACTGAACAGCTCAGTCATGCGACTGAAGTTCAGGGTGCTCACAATCAAGCATCAAAAAAATGTCATGTCTCAGATCAGGTCCAAGGACTGGTTTGTCACAATCAACCTAAAATATGCATACTTTCATATCTCCGTCCTTCCACAACACAGGAAGTTCCTGAGGTTTGCTTTTGGGGGCAAAGCTTACTATTATCGGGTTCTTCCCTTCGGCCTTGCACTCTCAAACCGCACTTTCATAAAGTTTGTGGATGCTGCTCTGACTCCTCTGTGACTCCAGGGCATCTGCATACTCGACTACATAGACGATTGGTTGATATTAGCTCAATCAGAGCATATGGTGGTTTGGCATTCTCTCTCACATGAAAGAGCTGGGGTTAAGACTAAATGAGAAAATTAGAAAAGTGTGCTTACTCCACTACAGAGAACCACTTATCTGGGCATGGTGTGGGATTCAACCACGATGCAGGCACAACTGTCTCCTGATTGAGTCGATCGTCACTGCAGATGCGAGAGTAAGAGAAGGCTGGTCACTCATTGTCAAGCAGTTTCAAAGATGGCAACTGCGTCCAACGTGATACATTTTGGCCTGCTGTACATTCAGACACCTACAGTGGTGGCTCAAGACCAAGGGGTTCTCCCCGAGGGGAAACCTGCTACGCATGCTCAAGGTCACGTGGTGATGCCAACTTGCCTTAGACATGTGTAGGAAGCCTTCAGGGTCCAGTGCTGGGAGCTCCTTGTCACCACATAAAGCTAGCAATGGACGCGTCCCTCACCGGTTGGGGAGCGGTCATGAGTGGCCGCTTTGCCCGTGGTCTGTGGAGCGGTCGCCATCTCACGTGGCACATCAACTGTCTGGAGATGTTGGCCGTATTTCTAGCATTAAAACTAGCATATTAATTAATTAATTATTAATATTAATTCTAGCATATAGCACTTGTATGTCATTCTCTTTTGTTGATTTTGATTTCTTTCATTGTCCTCATTTATAAGTTGCTTTGGATAAAAGCGTCTGCTAAATGACTAAATGTAAATGTAAAACACTCTCTCCCAGACCTAAGAGATTGCCATGTGTTGGTGCGCACCGACAACACAGCGGTGGTCTCTTACATCATCCACCAGGGAGGTCTGCGTTCACGCCCTTTTACAGACTGGCACACCAGATCCTTGTGTGGTCCCAGGGCCATCTCAATATGGGAGCAGACATCCTGTCGAGGCAGGGGCCGAGGCCCGGGGAATGGGGGTTGGTGAAGCAGATATGGAGAGTTTTTGGCCAGGCTCTGGTGGACCTGTTTGCGACTCAGGAGACATCGCACTGTCCCCTCTGGTTCTCTCTGATTTATCCAGCTCCTCTCAGACTGGACGCTATGGTACAGACTTGGCCGAGGTTTCGTCTGTACACCTTTCCCCTGATCGCTCTGCTCAGAACTGTGGAAGTTGTGGGTGTTGTAGGGGCACAACTCATAGCTTCTGGTCTCTCAATCGAGGTTGTTGAGACCATTCTCCAGTCCAGAGCTCCCTCTACAAGAAAAATGTATGCCTTGAAGTGGAAACTTCTTGGTGCAGAGACCGCCAGCTTGACCCGGTTAACTGCCCAGCTGGTACAGGGCTGGAGTTCTTGCAGGCCCGATTCTCCACAGGGTTGACCCACTCCACCTTGAAGGTCTACGTGGTGGCCATTGCGGCCTACCACGCCCCTCTCGGTGGTCAGTCAGTGGGCAGACAACCCTAGGTACACATTTCCTCTGCGGTGCGCTGAGGCCTCTAGTAGGATCTCCTGTCCCCCTGTGGGACCTGGCTATGGTGCTAGAGGCTCTCTGTAAACCTTTTTTCAAGCCTATAGAGGAGATATCTGATCATCCTCTCACTATTAAGACTACCTTTCTTCTGGCGATTTCTTCTCTTAAGAGAGTTGGGGATCTGCAGGCCCTCTTAGTTGCCCCTGTTATACTCCAGGCCTTCTGTCCTCCTCCCTTTCGGGAGCCTGACCAGCAGAAGCTTAACTTTATGTGTCCAGTGCGAGCACTAGATGTGTACGTCCACAGAACTGCCCTGACCAACTGCTAGTGTGCTATGGTCCCCCCATGAGAGGTCTTCCTGCTACTAAACAGACCCCCAGCCTGTGAATAGTGGATGCCATCTGCCTAGCCTATTTCTCTGGTTTCCTCACTCTACTAGAAGTGTTTCAGCCTCCAAGACCTTTCTGGCAGGTGTTTCTATGCAGGACATCTGCAACGCTGTGGGTTGGTCCACGACCTCAACATTCATCATGTTCTCTGGCCTCAATATGCGAGCCACTACAGGCTCTTCTGTTCTCTCACCCTAGCTGTGCTCTTCCACACTAGGCAGGGATTTTAAAGTCTGGTGGCGTGGGCACACTCGTTCCCAAAGGGTTTCAACGCAGCTCGAGCTCCTGAAGGGGACCGTCTCTAGGTTATGCATGTAACCATGGTTCCCCGAGGGAACGAGTTGCTGCGTCTCATTGCCATACTCATTGCCATCCCTGCAAGCACTTACTTAATTTCCCAGAAGCTGCCACTGTATCCACCGCACGTGTTTTTAAGCGTCCTAGTTGCTACATCACCCCGCCCGTGACATCTTGCCCATCCATTGGACTGATTACACACATGATTCAGAGCGTGGTCACGCTGAAGGCGTTCCTATAGTGTTTCGACACTGCATCTCGTTCACTCAGGGAACCATGGATACATGCATAACCTAGAGACGAATTCAACCATGGATGAACATATCATAAACACACATACACACACAAACAGTCTCAGTGCACAAGAAACAAATTAACCATGGATGGATAGACTCAAATAGCATTTTAATGGCTCTAGGTACTTTTTGCTGTCATGTGTGATACTGTGTAACCATGTCAGCCCTGCTAACTTCAGGAACTTGTCAGCACTGGGAATGAGGTGCTAACAAGAGGAAATATGAGAAACACACATTGCATACTCAAAATTGTCTGGCGTTGAGTGCAAAGCCAAAGTACTGCCCTCAAAAGGTGTTCAAGACAGTGCCCCTCAGTGGCTAAACTGCTTTCATGCACACAATCTATACGCAAAAGGCACAAAAGTCAGTAACTTAAATAATAAAGAAAGGCATGTGAGAAACAAATGACTGTTCACAGATTCTTTTTGTTTGCATTCTGTTTGATTTGCTTTGATCAAACCGAGAGTTTCGAGAGTCTCCTGCAATCACAGCTCAAAGATGTATTATCATCCTGCCTTTGCTGTAATTACTATCTTTCTGAACACCAGCTTAGAGGAGCATGTGTGCACTCTTGTGAAAGAGAGAGCAGAGGAGGAGAGCATTTGAGACGTGTGGAACAGATGTGTAGGAACAATACGATCTGATGAATTAAATGGTTAAATTCACAAGTGAAAAAGAAAACTTAACCCTAACTGACTTAATGATTAACATACACACACCATTTACTTCAATAGTGTCATGCTGAAATAAATGCAGCACATGTACATGCCAAAAACAAAGCCTATTTTAAACCTAATCCCACTGACCTAATAAAACTGTGGAGTACTGACAATCACATTGCTGATAATAAATGCATATCACTGGTCAAATGCAATTTCCATATAGCTGATTTCACCTGTATTATATTTGACTGTAAAATGAATAAGTGTCAGTGCATTTAAATTAGTTCTTATAGTAAAAAATACAAGGAAAGTAATAATAAAAAGCAATGCAATAAGAAGCATGCAGATATTTTAACCTTGTGGCTGTTTAATAGGTAAATGTGTGTGTGTGTGTGTGTGTGTGTGTGTGTGTGTGTGTGTGTGTGTGTGTGTGTGTGTGTGTGTGTGTGTGTGTGTGTGTGTGTGTGTAATTTTGTGCATGATTAAATATTACATTAAAAATATAACTTAAATATTTACATATTAATCATTAATATTTCATTGTAGCTTTAGGGGTCCAAGCATATCCCTGGCCAGTACCCTTAAAGGTATATCTTTGTGTGTACAAAACAAGCCTTTTCAAAATGCTTTTATTCCTATTTATATACACGGACAGGACATCCAGACATCACATCTTGTTTAAATGGTCACTGTTGAAGGTATCTCCTAAAGCCACATGTAAATGTGCATCTCTGCTCTTTCCTGCTATTGTTGTTCATCCTCATGCACTCAAGATTTCCAATTTATCTCATTCAGCAACTCTCCTCTTGTTTTATGCATGTGTTCTGTTGACAAACTGGCTTAAATAAAATAAAATAAAAAATCTATTCAAACAGCTGCCAAAATCTTTCATGCTTTTACAATAAAATATTTGATTTGAAACTTGTAACTACTATTATTATGTTTAATTGGATAACACTTCACATTTTAGAAACTAGTGTGTCCATTTACACTTATTTTACATTGTTGTAATCTTAATTTTGAACCTTTTTACCAAAAATACACCAGCTTGTCACTGGAACAATAAAATACGACTATGCACCCTTTAGGGGTAGATGTCTACTGTAATAAACTCACAGTGGGCTAATTGCATTTCTATATTAGTTTTAATTAGTGTAAGTGGACAGTAAGAGAAACACTAATATGAATTGGTGTCTCATACCGTCGGGTGAGTGATGAGTGGAGATGTCAGCTGTTAGTCCCACTATCAGCAGCACAAAAGCGCGCAGTCCGCTCATGAGGCACCAGTTCTCCATGCGCCGGTCGATCCTCATGATGCCCGGCTCCTTATGATGAGATCTTCATAATATACCGACACAAAAACACAAACACACACACAGCGCAAGCAAAGAGGATGTGAGGGACTTCCTGCAATACGATTTAATCCACAGGGGAGATAGGGGAGGGTGCTCTACAGACCCGCGATAGAGCTATCAGGAAAACTTTACAAAGCCAGTACTGCTTAAATCTTATGGTCTACTATGTTCACACTGTCCCGTGTCACGGAAGCAGAGTGTAAACAAAGCAAAAAAGCAAAGCGCACACAGACAGCTACGAACAGATGCGGTTCGGTCTGCTTTGGTTAAGTGTTGATTTTTGGAAGAGTGCTGGTTGAATCTCCACGTGTTTTATAGCGGGGCTCTGCAGGGTCCTAAAGCTATTCTTTCAGTGTCCTGAAATAAACAGTAGCCTATATTTTTAAATAATATTTTTCCTTTCAGCATACAGTCCTAATCAATGTCATGATAGTGTTAGTTTATTGTATTGTTTTAGGTCAATGATTTATGTATTTAAAAAAAGTTCCATGATATCAATAATAATAACTCATTTTATGGTCCCAATTTATATTAAGTTTCTTTAACTGCTTTGTAATTATGCAATCAATGGTTACACTTTATTTTAAGGTGTTCTTGTTACAGTGTAATTATACATTAAAGTACTGAGTAATATTAATTAACTAGCCTACATGTACTTACTATATGGTTAAGGTTAGGATTAGGGATTGTCTTAGGGTTATTTGCATGTAATTATGCATAATTTGTTCTTATTATAATAGTAAGTACATGTAACGTGTAACAAGGACACATTAAAATAAAGTGTTACCCAATCAATCAATAAATGCAGATGTAACTACAGACATTAAATACAGATGTATTTACAGGAAGGTATTTTTAAATGTAAGTTCAATGTAAAAATGTAAACAATAAATGCATATTTAATTTTAAGTGCACAGTAATTAAAAAACAATTTAACCTCTTAATTCCCGAGAAAAAAAGTTTTAGGAAAAAAATAGTTTTTTCTATGTCTTTACATTGTTTAGAGCATTAAATATAATGTAAAAAATAAATAATAATAAAAACAAAATAAAAAAAATGTATATTTAATTGTTAAGTTGTTATTTGTTTTTTGTGTTGTGCTTTGTGATTGGTTTTGTTTTAGAGATTCAATTTCTTTAAATGAATGAACATGCATAGGCAAAAAAGATAGATTTTTTAAATTCACCAATACATTTTCAGTTTTCAAGATTTTTTAATTTTATTTTTAATTTTTTTTTACCAGACTTTGTATAAACATGTTTCTCAACTATGTTATAACAGAATGATTCAATATACATGTTTTCTTTCCACAAAATGTATGTAAAATGGCTATAAACTGTTTTCTCATTATATACAATGTATCTATAAACTAAATCTAATTAGCATATTAATGTGTTTTTGGGGCAACATGTAATGAAAAAAGAAATGTAATAATGGGAGTTTTAATTGACTAGATTTTCATAATAATATATAATATTTCATAGAATATTGAAATATAATTTCTTTCCCTATTCATTTGTTATGTCTCCCAAAATGCGTAATAAATCTGCTTTTAGTCCCGGTGTCCTCATGTGAAGACATGTATGAAATCAACGTCCTTTTTTCGTAACAGAAAGTCATATTTTGATTCGAAACCCCATAACATTTTCCTGGGATGTTGATTTATGGCACACAATTAAAAAATTAGACAGATTTAAATGATAATTACAAAATATTATCATATTTCATCATATTTCCATAAGAGTGTCACTAAATTAATTTCAGACATTTTTGAAGACCAAGGAGAGGGAGTGGTCATGGTGAAACATCCAATCATTTGGTATCTCTGAAAAGCCCTGAATGTGCTCTGTTAAGGACATCCAGACTTATCTCAGAGAAATTCACAAAACTACAATGCCCTCATATGAGGCTGCAGGGTCTTAAGAGGATAAAGTGGATCCATTGTTATTATATAGCTACAATAAGATGTCTTTTTAAGAAAACGGGTAAATAAGTAAATAGGGTCACACACTTAAATAGGGTCACACGCACACACACACACACACACAAAGACACAAAGAGAGTGAGAGAAAGAGAGAGAGAGAGTGGGGGGGGGCACACAAATAAATATATTTCATAGTCTTTTAACGTATTCAAGGTAAATTTATTCATGGTATTATTTTATGGTTTCTGGTCAATGATTTATGTGTAGCCTTTAAAATAAATAAATCTATTTACTTACTTCACTGTCAGATTTCACAGTGTTATTTTCATTCCCTCAATCCTGTGAATTGATTCTTCTTGATGTGACATAAATGAGTTCAGTGCAATTAGAAAGGTACTGTGGTTATAATCTTGGATAAATTAAATAGCATTTTACATTCAAAACAGTATGTGAACATCATGCAATCACTGTGTGATTAATGTCAAGTTAATTTTCGCCTACATAACACTGCTGCAGAAATTCAGAAACTTTATGTGGCTCTGCATATTTTGTGAGTTTATTTGCAAGGAAATTATTCATTTTCTTAATGGGGTCATTTCCACTTTCCTTTCAGGTATGCAAGGCACTCTATAATAACTCTCTCAAGGTTTCCAGCAGGTAGCATACTGACCTCAGAGACTCAAGGACTTGTTAACATTTTTGCATTTTCAAATCAGCATGTTTGCTTGCTCTTCCTTTCAGAGCACCACAGCCAGCTCAGAATTCAGATTACTGAATTAAGATGAGTTTTCCGTCCTTAAGTTCCTTGTCTCTGCTTTATCATCATGTCATCCAATCTGTCATCTAACACCTGATCACTGACTTTCCAGTCTAATCTCTTGTTACGCTGTTCTCTCCTGAATTCTATTACCCCAAATGTCACGTTCTGCACCAGAAACCCTGACACTTCCAGAGCAAAGGAGACAGTGGAATATATGCGCCTTTCTTTTTTACCATACTTCCCACGGCATTTTTACATTACCAAGCTGCGTCACTTACTGAAATTGCCTATTACAGAAAGAGAACATAATGTCCAAATTTTAATGTGGGGAAAATTGCATAATGAATCTGAATAAAAGCAGGTTCAAAGATGCCAATGTTGCTTTTTCTTTTCTTTTCTTTTTTTTTCAAATAATACTTGAGACTATTGTTGATGACCTTTAGAAGCAAAATGACTTTTATTTCAAGAGTAGAACAAGCTGTACATAATAAACCTTCGTAATATATAATTAGATAAAAGGTATACAGTGATTGTGCACAAATACATTAGAGCATCTGCCTAATTAACATAAAATAGTGTTAAAATATAATTTAAAATTACATTTTAGTTAGCTCTATATGTCTTCTATAGGGTTTATTTGACATACCATTTTCATATGAAAACAGACTCCAACCAGGTCTCCAATTATCAAACACTTTCTCTTTAAAAATACCTGTCACACTGCACAGACACAACAGGCATATGTCATGTGGATTCACCTCAGGTCCGGTAAAAGGTGTTTTATATTTGGAACAACGCATCAGAAAGCCAAGCTCTGCTCTCAGGAGGGAGCTGCAAAGGTCTTGCTCGTCTTCAGTTCTTTGCCTCAGGCAAGGAGAACGCGGGGGATATGAATCTTGTGATGAAACAGGCACTTCCCTCAGTCACCGTGTCTTTGAAGAACCTGATCCAAAAGTTTCTGTGGAAAAAAGAAGAGGAAACTTTTAACTAAACTACAACCAAGCAAGCAGCCTGTTTTTCAAAGCATCTGCACGCTCAGGTCAAGTGGTGAAGAAATGAGGGGGAAGTGACTGTGTGTAATCTACAGATTACACAGAATTCTCCCTGTCTGTCCCCCTGGGTGGCCATTTCCCCTGGGAGCAATGATAACCTGCTATCTGTGCTCCAACCACATCATGCTATCGTTGCTTTTTCCTCCTCGGAGGTATTCATTTTATTTTCTGTCTGCTTCCCTTGTCCTTGGCTATCTTTGATGCTGCGCTCCGTCAGCTGCTACAGAATAACCTGCACATTCCAGTGTAGATTAGAAAAAGCTGAATATGTTTTGTTTGAGAAACAAACTTTTGTCATGAACTGCTGATTCTGACTAACTCTTAATGGAATAGTTCAACCAAAATAAAAATCTTTCATATTTACATAACTTTGAGTTAACTTTTATAAAAAGTCAGTCATGCAAATTCGTATGTCAGTGTGACCTCAGTTGAACACAAAATAAGATGTTTAGAGGAATGTTCATGCTGCTCTTTTCCATAGAGTAAAAGTGAAACAGTTTAATCAACTGACTAAACATCTGGTGAAAACTTGAAGCAAATAAAATATTTAGGCAATAGATCACTCACATCACTGGTTTAATAGTTCACTTTTGATTTAATATACAGAACATTATGTTTGAAACTATCAAGCATTTTAAAACTACTCTACTCCTTGAAGTTTTAATGGCAACAAGAGTTAAACTCTAAAACAAAGATGCTGAGACTAATTGAGCAAGAAAATCAGTAAGCACAGCACATTAAATGTGCAGTTACTGTATAATTGAACTACAGCGGGTATTTGTGTAGTCAAGCTACAGTCTTTGTCCAAGGCTGCATAACTGTTTTCTGTTTGTATATAATTTAAATATATAATTTATTCTTGTGATAGCAATGCTGAATTTTTAGCAGCCATTACTCCAGTTTTTAGTGTCAAATGATCCTTCAGAAATCAGACTTACGATTTGTTAACTGAGATATATTTATTTTTATCATCAATGCTGAAAACAGTTGTGTTGCTTAATATTTCTATTGAAAAACATATTTTTTCTTCACGATTATTTGATGAACCAGAGGGTTAAAAAACCAGACAGGTAAGATTTCAGTCAGACTAGCATGTAAATTACATATTTTTAAAAAAAAGAAAAAATAAAGCTTTTTCCAAATTGAAATTAATCTTTTAAGATGCATGTAAATTTCCTTATTGTGATAATTATTGTCATTATCAATCACTGGAATTTTGAATGTCCTTAATTGTCATAAGTACATCACAGGACAAAGTTATGCACACTATAAGCTACAAAACAACATGTGAACTCTTTTGGCATCTCTCTCTCACTGTATCTCTCCCCTCACCTGCTTCTCTCTATCTTTCTTCAGCCCGACTTATCAAGAATTCATCACTGTCACAGAGGGGGTGCAAGCCTGAGAGACAGAAGGGCTTCATGGGAGACAGTGAGCCAGACACTTCATGACAAAGTATCAGCCTCACAGGACCTGACACCCATTAAAACAACACACCCCGACAAGAGATTTCTCCTTTACAAAAGCACACGTTTTAGGCATCCAGGGATCAGCCTGTCAGCAAAGACCAAAATACCAGTGAAAGCTTTTCTGTTGTGGAATTCAACACTCTAAACATCAAAAACAGGGAAATTATTGTTGACACAAGCCTCCTTTGTGTCACAAGCATCCCCTAAGTATCAGGGCCGTGTCTGTTACCGAAAAGAAAAAAAGGAATGCATGAATAAATAAGCCTTGAGTGGAATTAATCTAGATATCAAAAAGTAGTTTGATAGGCAGGATTCATTTGAAGAACTATACTGACCTCTGCTGGAAGACAGGGTAAGTACAATTAATATGAATTTCTGAAAAAGAAACGTCTGTCTTTATTTCTTCACGTTTTCCCAAACCTCTACAATTCTGTAGAGGAGACATTCTGCTGAATGTACTAGTAAATCTGTTAAAATGAATGGTGACTAGAGCTTTCAAGCTTCAGAAAGCGTGCAAGGGTACCATAAAATGATCATAAAAGTGGTTCATATGACTTGTGTACAATTTTCAAGTCTTCTGATGTCATACGGGAAGTTTTTGTGTGATATAATTAAGCCATATTCACTTGTAATGTCTTCTAATTCTTGAGCTGTTACATCAAGAATTGCTGTGGCTGGATCATTGAGTCAGGAAACTGAATTAAAAAACCAGTCCAGTTAGTTAATCATTAAGACTGGTTTTGTGAATGGATCAATCAAATCATTGAAAAGATCTGACTCAAAAAAACTATTAATTCACAAATCTGACATTATTCCTGACATCTTCTGTCAAGAAGAGCTACGGCAAAGATTATCAGTGAATAACAACTGAAATCATCATACGACATAAGACGACTTGAAATATAATGCACAATTAATACAAACTACTTTTATACTTTAATAGTGTTTTTCCTTTCAAGAATAAAATTAAAGCTTCAGTCACAATTTATTGTAATTTCATGGGGGGAAAAACAACCAGCACAGTCTTCAGATTGCTTCCTTTTGTGTTCCACATAAGAAAGAAAGCTTACATGGAACTACATGAGGGTGAATGAATAATGACAGAGTTTTCATTTTTAGGTAAACTATCCCTTTATGTGGGTTTCCACAATGACCCAACAAGATAAATGTAACAGTCATGTTGTATATTATCATTTTCAAGTTGTTGTGAAGCACTGTTGGCTGTCTCTGCATGAATGCCCCTCATGAGCCTCTATATATCACTTGACACCTCAGTATGGAGGTAAAAGTTCAGCAAGGTGAGATCAGACAGTCTGGCACCACACAGCACCTGCTGTTTCTAACCAGAGGGAAGGTTTTCACAGAGCAGCACAAGTTTCGTCTCCTATGGTACACTTGGGCTGACAGTTGTGACAGAACGCATTAGTTGAGACAAAAGCCTCAGGTGTGTTTGTCCTTGTGGGGGTCATTAAAGGTCAGTTTGGAGGATCACTTTAGAGTGATCACTGTTAAAGCATCAGCACAAAGAAACAGAGCCATTTGGTCATGACGTCAATTTGTAAGCCAGTCTGGGAGGCTAATTCGCTGTGCTTGTTCCTTCATTATTTTCCAATGGGATTTTAGAAAAAGTGGTTTTCAAGGTTACTGCTATCTGAAGACACTTGTCTTGTTTTGTTCAAAAATTACATGCAGTCATACCTCATAAAGGATTTTTAAAATCATGCTCTTTAAAAAGGCAAGTCACTAGCAAATTGGGGGCCTCAACAAATTTCCAAGGGGGCCCACAGGAGGACTGAAGTAGTTAAATTAATAAATGATTTAAATATTAAAATTGTATAACTCTAAATTAAAATGCAAAAACCACATAAAATAAAAACGTAGAGTGACCATTTCTGTTCCCTTTTTAACAACTGAGGGCCTTTGAGTAAAAAAGATTGAGAATCACTGTCCTAGATAATAAATGGAAAGTTGAGCTTTTAAAGGGGTCATATGATGCGATTTCAAGTTTTCCTTTCTCTTTGGAGTGTTACAAGCACTTGGTGCATAAAGAAGATCTATAGAAGTGGCAAAGACTAAAGTCTCAAACCCAAAGAGATATCCTTTATAAAAGTTAAGACTTGTCCACACCCCCCTAAAACAGCTCGTTTAAACATGCCCCCACATGTGTACGTCACTGTGTGGGAAGATTTGCAAAACGCCGCCCAAATGTTCACGGAAAGAAAGAAGGCGTACCTTTTATTCTCGCTGTTGCCACCGGCACCATTTCACGGAGAAGAATGTGTGTTTCATTGTGAAAGTGAAACTACTTTGTTTGGTCTTCCAAAAGAGCACAATATTCGCTTCGCCATGCCTAGAGCTGATCTGTGCAGGTCGCTGAGGAAATACATCAACTTCGCGCTCTCCGTGGACGAAGCTGAGTCCAGCCCGGGGTCGTCACATGTGGTTGCCGCAAGCCCCGGCCGCTCCTTCGTCGAATCCGCTGGCTGTTCCTTGTTATAGCCGCTGGCTTCCGGTCACTCAAACCACGGACCGTTCCTTACTCAAGCACCCAGCTGTTCCTCACTCAAGCCGCTGGCCATTCCTCACTCTTTGCAAGGACAGTCTGGCGCTTCTGATTCTGGGTATGTTACTAGGTTTACATATATAAAGGATTTGCCACTGATGATTCAAACGCAAATTTTGAGCAGTGTAGAGTAGCTATTGTTGTTTGTCGTTTCTCCGATCACAAATGTAGACATGGTTTTATGTTTACGCGGCGCAGTATGCAACGCAACGCGTAAAAAGACAGTATAAGTCATTATAATCAGTAATTACTGTATGTCCCCACTGGACCCAAACTGCCTCGTTTGTAATGAGTTTTATTGTTTTTGTCCTGTCATGCCGGTGTTCTGACAGGGACACGCCATAACAGTATATGTTGAGGGGCATAACATTTCCGTCAGACGCTTGAAACATTTGGGAAATCACAACGCACTGGATAGCTGGCCAATCAGAGCACACCTTGCTTTTCAGACCGATGAGCTTTGTAAAAACTGACACGTTTCAGAAGGCGGGGCATAGAGGAGAAACAATAATGTACATTATGCGGAACATAATATGTTTTTGAACCTTAAACTGCATTAACACATTTCATTACACCAAATACACAAAATAATGTTCTTTTTAGCAGCATATGACCCCTTTAATTTAATTAAAAGTATTAAAGTTAATATTGTTTTTTTTTTATGGATATTACTCATTTTTTCTTAACCACAAGAAATTTTTCTCTCTCTCTCTCTCTCTCTCACTTCACTTCTTGTGAACTCTCCAACTTTTCACTCTTCATACAAGCAAAAAAACCCAAACTTTTTTAAAATTAAATTTTAATTTACTCATAATTCAAGGAACATTATTTTCTTGAATACACTCATTACACATCCCAGAGGGAACCCACTGCTGGAAAAAGCTAATTCTCTTTCAGATTTTAGGACTAAAAAACTGAACATCTCTCAGAGTCTTGGTTAAAACTCTGAATCAACTTTAATTTCAGCTATTAAAGCAGGCACGCTTTAATTGAATTCTATTTTAATTACATTCTGCTGAGGTAACTACATATCTGGGTCCTGAAAAAAAGACACTATCATATTTTACTGTTCTGCTCTATATTCAGCTAAGAAGCACGTCTGCAAGTTTCATTTTGCTTTACACTGACTGCTTTTCAAGGTTCATTTGAGTTTTTTCACAGTCTTACTCTAAATGGCTTTCACAATCATTCTCCAATCAACAGCTGTGCTCTTTAGCGAGTTTAATTAAGCTTACAGTACAAAAGGGTTTACAGCTGTAGCCTCTGCTCCCATGCTCCCTCTAACATGAACTGGCCAAATTTGGATTATATCAAACTGCCTTACAATTTCAAATATCAGTTATTTGATGAAAACACAATATGTGACCTGGCGCATTCTCTGCACACATCGGTATACCTCTAATTCATACTTCTAATCATTCTAGCATATATTAAACTAGGCACTGTGTATTATGAATATTCTCAGCTTTTATGACAGATTAACAGAAGCTAAATAAATACATTCAAATAAAAGTAAAAGCTGTGGATAATTTTTTAATGGTGGAACTGATCATATCTATAAACCTTAAAATTCAAAGCAGTTTTGTTTTGTGTGAGATTTAAAGATTAACCTTTTTGAACACCTCTGCCCTCAGTCTGTTGGTTTCCAACACCAGCCTCTTCCTCTCCTCCTCCTTCTTTTTGGTCACCTCAGGGAGTTTGTTGTAAATCCTACAAGCACAGACTGGTGGATGATGAATGTATAATGACAAGAAAAAATTGACTTGGAGGTGGGAGAAGGAAGTGATTCATCTACTTTTCATCCAAACAGACAAACAGAAACGCACAAGGAAATATCTTGATATATGTCAATATGTACTTTTATCCACTAAATTTCATCTGATCTGGTGGCTTTTATTTAAGCAGAGAGATAAGCAAACACTGTCCTTATCAGAAAGGGGTCATATTGTGTTCTTGCACTGATAAGCACCGGTGCGTGTGTGATATTATGAGGGTGTTTATGTGAAAACTCACCGTCTGGATCTCCATTGCATCTCCTTGCCTGAGATGGCTCTGTCTCTGGGTTTGAAAAGGTTATCTAAAAAAAACACATTTACAGTAGGAGAATAAATGATAACAGTGAAATGGAAAGGTCGTTACAAAGCTTAATATTTCATTTTTTACATTTTATTCTTTAGTCTCAGTTTAAGGCTGTCCTGGTTAGTCTGTGACATTATTGGCCTTCTTAGCCTTACAAATCAACAAACTAAGTGCTTACTGAACAAATATTGCATTTTCACATACAATAACTTATAAGAACATTTTTACAGAATCATAATGGCACCAACAGGGGGCATCAGTTAGCTGTAGGAGCAACAGGATGTGTCATGTACTTTTTAAGATTCATTGTTCATTCTCAACAGGGCCGCAGTGAAACATGCAGAGGTCTTTGAGATCTCTATTGTATCTGTTTGCTTTTAATAAGTCTGTCCCACCACAAGTTTGTTCTGATACTACTGAAGTTATGATGCACCAAATGTTTCACTGCAGCAATGAATTGTTTGTGAAGGCATCAGTAATGTGTCTTGGTGCAGTGCGCTTGCCCTAAAAATCGTAAGATGACCCTTATACTCACTGTTGGCACTTTTTGCAGGTATCTGCCACACTGATGTACTGTTACCAATTCATTGTTCATTGCTACAATTGATACCTGATTTAATGGTTAAAGCAATAATACTGAGACTGCATTGCTGCAGCACTAGATCTGCATCACAGCTCCTTCAACTGTGCATAGGATGCTAATGAAAACAGGGCATCTTACCACTAAGGGGGTGTGGTTTGGTGCAGTTCCACCTACAGTTAGCCGTCTCCATGCCCATGATAAATTCAGCTGTTTGTAAGCTCCGCCTCTCCCTGGCCCTCAGTTCCAGTCGTCGCACCCGATTCTGAGAGCGAGAGATGAAATCTGGACGAAACCGCTCAAGAGCATCCTACACACATTTGGATATGAACACAAGGTTTGTGCCACGGTGAAATGCTGGGGTGTATATTTATGATTTGCCACATTTGGGTGTTCAGGAAGGAAGTAAAAAACTTAAATTCATTGAGTCTTTGTTCACACAAAAATCCAAGCTTGTACAATATATTAGACACAGTTAAATATTTTTTTTTTGGCAATCTCAAAATGGATATCCAATTTACTGCATTGTACATTTTAATGCTGAGACACCTAAATTCAATTGTAGCATTTAAAACAATTGATTTTATTTTTAGTATTTTATGCAAAAAAATAAATAAAATAAATAGATAGATAGATACAAAAATAATATAGTATTTTAATATCAGCCATAACATGAAGATAATTATCATCTTATAAATATCAACATAATTAAATGACTAATTCAAACCATACGTGGGTGTATGTTTGTAATGGTTTGTAAATATCTTTGCAGTTCAGTTTACAAAAAAAAACAAAAAAAAGGATTTAAGTCAGATATGCCCCAATAAATCTGTTGTTTTCTGCCTGTCTGAACAAACCCTAAGGAAAACCTCATGGTAGCCAGATTCCTTCAGTAAAACCATACCCTCAAGCTAAGCGAATGGTATCCTGTGTCCTGCTGGTCAGTCTTGGGCCCACAGGTGCAATTAGTCAGATGAGGAGAGACCGGGTACTCAATAAGTCTCCTGACTTTCTCAGCAGTGTGGAAAACTGTTCTGACCTCATGATGGGCCCTTATGCGCACCTGAGGCACTCCTGTACAGATAAATAATGATATTAGCTCAGTGCCTTAACATACAACCTGACAAACACTTGCTATAACACACGTTTACCTGGATAAGTACTGATGCCTTGCAATACACACAAGTACTGGTACATAAAAGTAGTGTTAGACATGCAGGTGAACAGTCCACTAAAGGGTTTGTGAACTTTTTATTATTTAAAAGCAATGAATATTAAATGTTGATATCAAAAAGACCTTATTTAAAGGAAAAATAACTATACTGCGATATATCGTTACCATGAAATAAAATTACTCATAACATGATATAAGATTTTGGTCACATCACCCACCCCTACTTAACAACATGCTAAAAAACACTCCTTTACAACCACACAATGGCAAAAAATAAAATAAAAATAATAATAAAATAAAAAATAAATCTATTGCATGTAAAGTAAAGGTGATGTCACATTTACCATAATTCTGCATATTTTGCAACAGGTTGGTGATACAGATTTGTCGCACTGGCCAACATAAAGCTAATTTCTGTGTGAGCTGTTCTTCATATATTTTTACCCTACTGACAATAGACAGTGGACCATTTTTGTCCGTGAAAATCTGTTTCTACTAACATGCAGACTGTATTTACAAGATAACATTTTCATTATTAGATAATGAAACTTTTTATTGACAATAATTTACTGATAAATTATATCTCAAAAACATCAGGAATATTGATAAAAAAAATAGGTTTGTAATATCATACAAGTCCTTTTGCAAGCTCTTGTCACTGGATCCTCTAAGGCAGAGTAAGATGTTGCATTTTCATGGCATTTCATTCTGAGCACATTCAAGCTCTTGATTATCGCAGGGGAGTCCACCATTTCATTCAAATTTGTCTCAGAAATAAAAGCTAAAAACCTATTCACTAAATGATGTCAGGATCAGTGAGAAAGAGACAGGCTGATTTAAAAGACAGATGCAGAGGGTTGCAAAAGGACAGTGAAGGATTGACACATAAATAAACTAAGACTTGTGGATAAGTGCCCTCCCTGCGGTGGTACCTGGTGTTAGTTCATCAGAGCCCAGTCATGCAGCCTTGCCGTCACATGCTTCACGGACCACATGCAAAAGATCAGTATGCTGCAGGGAGGATGTTATCCTTCCAACTCATCACAACAAAATGTGTTTAGCCGTACAGAGCCAGAACAGGGGCCAGAGAAACCAATAGACTTTAGATGCAAGGTAATGTGGAGTCAATGATGCATCATCTCACATAAGAAGAGTGAAACTCACCCTATTTTCTTTTCAATAGATCCCCCTTTCTTTTATCTTCCTTTATAAAAATACAAAAATCTGTGTCCTGACTGTGCATCTACTAAGGTAAATAACTGTAAAATACCAGCATCAAATGCTGATAATGCTACAATCCGCTACTTGGCTTTACTCGAAAAGCATCTCATTATTCCAAGATCAAGACTCTCTCTGTTAAAATCCGAAATCCTGCCTCGGAGCAAACTTACAGATTTAACAGATTTCACTCCATCTCTGGATACCCAGCCATGCACTCTGTATCAAATGATGCCAGATTAAACCTATTTTGCCCATTTGCACCAGCGGACCATTTTATCTGACATCTGATTGACCCACTTGAGCTGGCACACTCTATTCCCTTTCTAGGTGCATTCTTTTGTTTTCACAAAGCCATTTATAGTTTTTCTGACAATACATTCCCATTCCCAAAGGAGCTTGAGGGAAGGCCGTCTCATTAACAATGCATAAGCCACCAATCAGAAGGTGTGCAACCAGAGTAAGTGATGTTGAAATGAAACCACCCTGGCTAAGACATCACACGGTGTGTCAGAAAAGAATGTTGCATCAAAGCTACAGAATAAAGGACAGCAAGAGCAAGACAGAGAGGATGGATACATTTGCATGGCTACTGAGGAGCAGGGAGGTGATATAGGTACCTGATGGCTCGCTGAATGCCTCTCTGGCTCTTAGATTGCTCTGCGGAAGCCCTAAGACATCATTAGCCTTTCCATTCAGTCTGAAGGCAGCAGAAGATGAGTGGCACCTTGTTCTGAATGGCAAGGATGTTAAAGTGGAACACTGCATGTCAGAGTCGGAGCCGGTATTACTTTTAAAAGCACTGCCATTGATGGTTGACCCATTCTTCAGGTGCTGGGACTGCCTTTCTGTTCCATCAACACCAATGTTTGCCATGTCCCAGTCACTGTAGGACCTTTTAGTTTGAATCATGGTTTCAGGTTTCTCAGGGGTCTGAGTAAAAGATGGTTTTCCAAGGGAAAGGGACAGAGTGGATCTATACAAAATCTGTCCAAGAGGGATTGAGAGGGATTTGTCCAAGTACAGAGTAGATCTGGACAGCTTGGATGGAAGCAGCTCCAGATGGGCACAAGAGCGGAAGATAGGATGTTTTAAAGAGTCCGTTTGATCTTCTTCCTCTCTGTAGCTGTGCTTGTGGACTGGTGGAGCTTGGGAACTGCTGGGAGTCTCACTGGCACAATGCCGTTCTCTGTTCTCGGTCACCATCACCACAACTGTCTTGTGTCTAGGAGGCACCGGAGGGCCAGCAATGGCTTGTAGGGTTTTATTTTTACTGCGGGCCATGAAAGAGGGCGGTCTGTCAGTGTTAAGAGGACGAAAGGTTGAGTTTGAATGAGCTGTACAATCCCTTTTAGGAGACAAACTCCGGGCGGTGATGGTGATCGAAGAGAAGCTTGACCGCAAAGTGGGTCTATTGTAGCAATGGAGAGCTTCAGGGACGCTACGTGTCCGGCCCAGGAATAAAAAAGGAGTAGTTGTGTGTTCTGATCTCCATTGTTCATCAAATGATGTAAAGCCAGATAAAAACGGGGGTGTTTGCCTTCCTCTCACTGGGTCCTCCAATCTATTCCTCAGACTCCTCCATGGTGTCATGGCATTTTGGTGCCAGCAATACTCATTATCCACTGCCTGTGAAGTATATGACCTTTAGTATGAAGCTACAAATTTTACAAAATATTACAGGAATGTTCTAGCAGGGTTGAGTTCTCATGACAATTCAAAGAATTTAAGATGTGTGAATTTAAGATGGATTCATTCATACCAATATACTGTATGAACTGGTTTGACCAATTCATGGACAAGAAACTATTCAAGAATAAAATTTGCTCATATATTGGTTTGAATTTTCAAGCAACCTTCAAACATGACTAATATCTAGCTGATAACAAATTTAACAGCATGAAAAATTATATTCAGCATAGTAGACAACTATGAAAAAATCAAATCACTGTACAAACTGTGGGATAAAGTGAAATTATCTTCTATAGAAATCAAAAGCATTTCACAAATGCAGTCAGTGGAGTTTAACTTGCATTTAACCTAGAATATTCATTTAAATCGAAACAGTAACATCCTCGCATGAAGTGTAACATCAGTTATTTCTTCTTCAGGCTACAAACTAGCTCTAAAGGTGCTATGAATGCATCTTTGATATTTGTGGTCTTTTTATTGCCCCTCTATAAATATGAATTTCACCCATAGGCAATAAGACAGACACAACATGTTAGACAGTCTTGCTGTTTTATGATGAAATTTTGGGGCAGTAAAAATATCTGTAGCAACTAATATTGCACCGATTTCTGTATTTTATATTTACAACAACTAATAAACATGATTAAACCTTTGCATGTTTAATTTGGCAAATTACTGATAAACAAGGAAAAACTGTAAGTATTGTCAGAAAAGACTCAGGTGAAGGCATCGGAAATGCAGTGTGAAGACAAACTGTGAAGAAAATGGTTAACAAACACATAAAAACAGTAATCCTGAGAAAATAAACAACTATGTTTGAGACATTACTATTAATTTACACAGCTAGCATCTTCATTTTATTTGCTGTTGATTTACAGGAAAGGTCAAACAGTGTGACTGAAACTGTTTTCAATTACAATAGCCAACCTCCAAATTTATTACCAAAACTGAGGAGTGATCACACCACAAGACTTCCAGACTGAAATAATGAGTAATTATCAACAACGGAGTGCACATTAAAAGTTGTCAGGCAGTTTTCACAAGACAAGCTTAAACTTGCCTTGTGACTTTTGAAAACTTAAAATTAGTTTCATTTCAAAAAAGCTAAAGCCCAAATGCCCGATATCTATATCTATAATGCATATGTAATTTATACATAATGGATTTTATCTGTAATTTGCTGCTTGCGTCTCTCTTACCTCATTAATGTTGGGAGTCGACTGATAAGAGCACCTCCAGCCTCTGAGCCACAAGTTTGAGCGCATGTCTCTTACATTTCAAGCTGTGGAAAACAATAATACGTCATTCATAGTTATTATATAAACACAGTTCACAAGTTCGTCTAAAGTGCGCTAGACAGGTGCCATACTATACAAGGGCGAACGTGTTCTCAGCAGTTATGTCACAACATTAAACTACACGAGCATGCGCCGTTTGCCAGCCCAACCTACTCCCTTCTGCTCACCTTTACTTAATTTATTCATGAGCTGGCACTATTATCCAGTTACCATGCCACTCTGAGAGAGTTTTCAAGTATTTTAGCTTACCTGTTACTGATATGCTCACAGCTTATTCTCGTAGTTACTTCATGAGTTGTCTTTCCAAATATTTACCAAGTTCTGAAAAAGCATTTTCATATTCACACTGTGGCATGCTGTTTATTCATGATGTGTATAAGCCCTGTTAACACTCCAGTCCATATCAGCTTACATGATTTCAATATTTAATAGCAAAACAATGTACATTCTTGTTTGAGTCTGTAATGGTTGACAGCATACACATTTAGTCTCCACCAATAACTGCTGCTGAAAACAGCAGACATCAAAAATTAATTCAAAGTGTGGCTGTCACTTCCAGGCAGTGTTTGGCAAGTTACTCCAAAATTAATAATTTGGAATAATTTATTTAAAAAAAAAAAAAACAATGTCCTAATGGACAACAGGCCTACAAGTTTCAGGAGGAAATCTAACAGCAAATCTGAATCAAATTTAACAAATACCACAGCAATAGAAGAAAAATTACATCCCATGTAGATGTGATTATGTTCCCTTAAAAACATGATATTTCTGTATTATACTGGAAAGTTGGAAACCCTAAACATGTGGTTATTGTGGACATTAAGGTCACCCACTTTAAACAAATACGTATGCAAACCAACTAAATTTCCCCATCAATCTTCTTAAGCAAAACTCATTATCTTACTCTCTTGCGCTTTAGCTCAACAACCGAAACACCCAGTGGATGAAAAAGGAAGCGCACCGTAAAAGATTTCCTGTGAAAAATAAAATTATGCATTCATTGCCTTTGTTTTCTGTTGGTTCTGCTTTATCTGTGTTGAACCAGCGAGGGAAATTGTACTAACAGCTGATCTGTCTCTGAAGAGTAGCTGGGCAATATTGGATGTGCCTCTCCGTGTTGACTGATTGCTATCATCAGAGGGGGCTGAACAGTCACGGCTCTTGCCCTGACCTGAGGATTCATGTGGAAAATAGTGAAAGGCTCAAGAGGGTGCATCTGTGAGGGAAATCGCTTGCTACGTGAGACTGCCAAGTCATTGCGGGCCATCTGCAGATTTAGAAATTTAATAACTGTTTTCGTACTTCTGTGTTGAATTTAGGATTCAGCAGTAGTGTTTTCTTCCATGTTATTTATTTAGCAGTTTCTCTACTCGTTGCCATTTATCTTTGTCCCTAACATGTATTATATGTACAGAAGTGTCTCTCAGCTGAGGGTATGTTATCGTAAAGTGGGTCCCAAACCTTTTCTGAGTCAGGACACCAGGGGAACAATGCTAAATACAAATAATATATATATAGGCCTAATTTTATATAATCCATATAATCCTATATTATGGTAACAAAAAAACAAAAACAACAACAACAAAAAAAGGTAGGAGAAATCTCTACCTATAGCTTTTGTTGTTCATGTCAAAGGTGTCAAATCCAACGTTTTCTTTTTGTTGTTTAGTGAAAACTGACTGAATTAGGCATGCTGAACACAGACAGGTTGACATCCTTAAAAATTATGGACAAAACTGCTCAAGTTACATGAACATACTAGACAGGTAGCAATAAACTGGGTCTCAAGGATGAACATGGATTGTGCTGAACACACAACTGATAGTGTTAAATCATCACAATTCAAAAGATATTTAGAAACTAAACACTCAAACTATAGAGACAGTGTAAAGTTATTAAATCTTAACATTATTATTAAGACTTCCATTCAACCTGTTATTACCTATGTAACAGTTTTAAAACAAAATTTGGTTACACTTTATTGTTGTAAGGTGTCCTTGTTCCTGTGGCTCAGTGGTAAAGCATTGCTTTAGCAGTGCAAAAGGTTGTGGGTTTGATTCCCTGGGAACACATGTTTGGTAAAAAAAAATGTTAGCCTGAATGCACTGTAAGTCGCTTTGGATAAAAGCGTCTGCTAAATGCATAAATGTAATGTAAATGTTACACTGTAATTATACATTTAAAGGTGCTGTATGTAGGTTTTTGACTCTACTAAAGCATAACAATACCATAATATGTTGCAGATATTTAAAAAAAACATGCTGAAAATCTGAAAAACAATGCTACAGTTAGTTATTCTGCTTTGAAAATGTGCATTCCAGGATGTTGGTCTCTGTTTTAGTTTGTGAAACACTACCAGTTTACCCAACTGTATTTCAGAACCCCGGGTTGCCAGTCAGCACAAAACATAGGGTTGTTGGTGTCGTCAGTCTGGCAATCTGCGTGTGCATCAAGTTTGAGGAGGAGGGACCAGGTGAAATAGACCCTCTCCGATATTTTGAATTTGGACTGCAATACCTAGTTCAACCACTCGGTGTCAATCCTACAGTACATACAGCACCTTTAAATACTGAGTAATATTAATTGACTACATGTACTTATTACTGTATATGGTTAGGGTTAGGATTAGGGGTTACTTGCATGTAATTAAATTAATTGTTATTATGATAGTAAGTACATGTAACGTGTAACAAGGACACCTTAAAATAAAGTGTTACCCAAAATCTGGTAGGATATATTGGGTCACTATCACTGTAAAATCTGCCTCCTAAAGTAAAACCAGTTGAGAACTTATAGTAACTCCTTTCAAAACAATTGATGGACAAAGAATCAGATTTACATAATAGAAATCATGTTTCATTTCTCTCATCCGAATTATTTTGGAACAGCAAAGCTACTTTGGGCTTTACATTGGATTAAAGCATGAACCAACATGGTGTTTGTAATGTGATATCAAGCATGTCTCTGGCTTCTCCCCAGTGCTGTTGAGTCGAGAATAGTATGTGGTCTGTGCAGTGCTGTTGTTGTTCCAGAGCTCATTGTGATGGGTGAATACACTGATTCACATGCAGAGGGAATGGGATGATGCCATGGGGGCATTCCAGCTGGGTAGAGAAACATCTCTAAGCACCATCGCATACAAATAAACACATCAGCAGCCAGCTATAACAGCAGGGGAGGTACAAAGAGGAGGCTCTGGTGGTGAGACTCCCTGATAGGCTGTCGCTTTGTATCAAAGCATTTCTCTGCTTCGACTCCAAGGTGTTTGATTACGATGATAATTCAGCCACTTGATTAATGCCTGCTATAATATGTAAGGACAGTCTGCTGAAAGCTAGTCTCAACTTGTAAATCTACTAGACTATGATGGGACAACAGGTCCTTAAATATAGATATTTAGGCAAAAATTATTTAATTTTCCAAAAGCATATGCTGTGTCTCGTTCCAATCCCTATCCCTATTATGTAAATTAGTGTATTGTGAACACAAGTCTGGCAGCAAATCTGCATGGCCAGCTTGAACCTCTTGCAAAATCTGCATGGGGAAATATTTTGTCCTTATACATCATGTGGACTACTATTTAAATGCAGAGGTGAACAGTAACGAAGTACATTTACTTTAGTACTGTACTTAAGTACACTTTTATTTCCACAGGAAGGGACCTTCCAGTGTTGCCAAGTCTTACAGTATTTCTAAGCCTTCAGTTTTCTGCATAGCTTTAAATGGATGTTTGGAGGGGTTTTTTTACGCAAATCTGGCAACCTTGGGACTTTCCCTGCTGAACTTAACATCTGTACTGCTGCACAGCGTGCTCTAAAAAGGCAAATAAGATAATAAAAGATGGAAAAGGCACATATTTATACTGTAGTGTGATCATCTGTGTGTTCACCACATTGATTTTAAAGAGACAACTGTATGTAATGACTTACGTACTACAATCAAAGATCATAGAAGAAAATGATTGGCATACGGTAAATAAAAATTACCTACACCTTGATCTACATGACAAAGAAAATGTATAGTTTTTATTATGTGTGAACTCGCATATGTATGTGTTAACTCATTAAAGCTCTTTGGAAAATTAACCATGTTTTTACTATAGTAACTAGTTTATCTATGGTATTTTTGGTAAAATCTCAGTTTTCAAAATTTACTGTTCTCTTACTATAGTAACCATAATTATGCTATTTGTAGAAAAACTAGAGTAACCACAAATTTAACATAGTTTTATTATAGTAACTATAGTTATGGCAATACAAATGGAAGGCTAATATATCCGTCAAAAATGTTTGCTATTACCTATTATAAAAAACCTTACTACTCAGGCTTACTGGTAAATTGCTGCAAAAAACTGGTCAAGTAAGTATATAAATCTGAACATTATTTTATTGTCAAAACTCTGCACATTAATACATACAGGTGCATCTCAATAAATTAGAATGTCGTGGAAAAGTTCATTTATTTCAGTAATTCAACTGAAATTGTGAAACTTGTGTATTAAATAAATTCAGTGCACACAGACTGAAGTAGTTTAAGTCTTTGGTTCTTTTAATTGTGATGATTTTGGCTCACATTTAACAAAAACCCACCAATTCACTATCTTAACAAATTAGAATATGGTGACATGCCAATCAGCTAATCAACTCAAAAAACCTGCAAAGGTTTCCTGAGCCTTCAAAATGGTCTCTCAGTTTGGTTCACTACTGATCTGGCAGTTGTCCAGAAGACAATCATTGACACCCTTCACAAGGAGGGTAAGCCACAAACTTTCATTGCCAAAGAAGCTGGCTGTTCACAGAGTGCTGTATCCAAGCATGTTAACAGAAAGTAAGAGTGGAAGGAAAAAGTGTAGAAGAAAAAGATGCACAACGAACTGAGAGAACCGCAGCCTTATGAGGATTGTCAAGCAAAATCGATTCGAGAATTTGAGTAAACTTCACAAGGAATGGACTGAGGCTGGGGTCAAGGTATCAAGAGCCACCACACGCAGACATGTCAAGGAATTTGGCTCCAATTTTCGTATTCCTCTTGTAGTCACTCCTGAATCACAGACAATGTCAGAAGCGTCTTACCTTGGCTAAGAAGAAGAAGAACTGGACTGTTGCCCAGTGGTCCAAAGTCCTCTTTTCAGATGGGAGCAAGTTTTGTATTTCATTTGGAAACCAAGGTCCTAGAGTCTGGAGGAAGGGTGGAGAAGCTTATAGCCCAAGCTACTTGAAGTCCAGTGTTAGGTTTCCACAGTCTGTAATGATTTGGGGTGCAATGTCATCTGCTGGTGTTGGTCCATTGTGTTTTTCGAAAACCAAAATCTCTGCACCCGTTTACCAAGAAATTTTGGAGCACTTCATGCTTCCTTCTGCTGACCAGCTTTTTGAAGATGCTGATTTCATTTTCCAGCTGGATTTGGCACCTGCCCACACTGCCAAAAGCACCAAAAGTTGGTTAAATGACCATGGTGTTGGTATGCTTGACTGGCCAGCAAACTCACCAGACCTGAACCCCATAGAGAATCTATGAGGTACTGTCAAGAGGAAAATGAGAAACAAGAGACCAAAAAATGCTGTCAAAGAAACCTGGGCTTCCATACCACATCAGCAGTGTCACAAACTGATCACCTCCATGCCACGCCGAATTGAGGCAGTAATTAAAGCAAAAGGTGCCCCTACCAAGTATTGAGTACATGTACAGTAAATGAACATACTTTACAGAAGGCCAACAATTCACTAAAATTTTTTTTTATTATTATTGGTCTTATGAAGTATTCTAATTTGTTGAGATGGTTGTGAATTGGTGGGTTTTTGTTAAATGTGAACCAAAGACTTAAACTACTTCAGTCTGTGTGCACTGAATTTATTTAATATACAAGTTTCATAATTTGAGTTGAATTACTGAAATATATAAACTTTTCCACGACATTCTAATTTATTGAGATGCACCTGTATAATTTTTTTTGCAAACAAGTGATCAGTAAGTAGGTTAATTGATCACAAAGGTCAAAATGTTTTACTCCACTTTTTTAAAACTTTGGAATCTAAACTGGGAATCAATAAGAATTGAAATCAATAAGCAGAATCGGAATGGACAAAATTCAAACAATACCCAACCCTAGCCTCATGTTGTGAAGTTCACTGATTTATGAGCATTTTATGAACACTGATCAGTTATTGGCAAAATTCAAAAAGACAGTTCTTTGGCACATCGTGCATACTCATGGCCATACTGAGAAAGTACTGTATGTTCCAGTTTTCTGAAAAGACTAAAGATTTGTTTTCTTTTCAATGTTTGGCTAAAATTTACTATATCATATCCTTCAATATCTCTTTGAAAAATAACTTTGTAACTTTTAAACAAGTATTAAAATGAGTTTAATGTAGCTGTAGCTGTAGCTGTGTGTTAAATAAAAACTAAAGATGATTATCTTCATTCAGTTGTTTAATTTCTATAGGTTTGGTAACATAAAAGCTCATAATTCCAAAGATAATACAAACTAATCAGTGTATTCAGTAGGTTGCATTAGTGTCATGTGGTATTGTAAGTATACAACGTGACAATAAAACAATGCATTTACTTTTTACTTTTGATACTTAAGTACTTTTAAAAGCATGTACTTTAGTACTTTTACTTAAGTAAAAACCTGTCTTTACAACTTTCACTTGTAGTGGAGTAGTATTTGACCAGTAGTATCTGTTCTTTCACTCAAGTAATGAAGGTGTGTATTTTGTCCGCCTCTGTTTAAATGACTGCACATTTAGATTAATTTGTTTGGAAATCAGATTAAACAGATTGCACTATTTGTTACTGAGTTTGGGAATCAGCCTAGTAGCACATTGAATCAAACATGAAATTTTAAAGTAAAAAGACTTAAATAGTATTTTCCCATCAAATTTCTCCAAAATTTAATTTAACTTTCACTCTGCAGATTCAGTAGCATTGTTGCAGCACCATTAAATCACTTGCTCATAATGATTTATTGTGATGTTTCGTCCTCATCGCTGTAAGAATGTACACAAGATAACCGCTAATAGAACCATACGTTACAGGTTGTGAAAAAGATTGAGAAAAGGGATTGAGACTCACCCAGTCATATATAAATCCGTGACTCAGAAGAAATGAGGGGAAATGCTAGAAATATACTTCCAGATATTCTCAGCTCTCAGTTTATTTCAATAAGCTATAACTAGTAAGAATAGTGCTGTCAAAGGCTGATTCTAAGTCGCTTGATCAGTTAATCTGCTGGAAGGGCAGCTCAACACATTGTGAAGTCTCCATTCTGAGGCTCAAAACAGTATTTGACTTCTACTGATCCTTCAGTTCAAGCCAGATATTTCTTGTCCTTTTTTTCTGATTCCTAAACATGTCCATCTGCAAGACAGAGAGCTTTTAAATCAGAGCTTAATGCTTTGATTCAATACAAAGCAAATCTCTTATTTCATCAAAGATTTGTAAATGCTTAATCCTTAGATTATGTTCTGTGTTCAATTTCTAAATTCTTATTGTTTTTATCTTTTAATTAGTTTTTGAGTTCCTGTAGTTTAACTGCTAGGGCAATGCCAAGATCACTACTGTTCTCTACTGTTCAAGATTACCACTAAATCATCGACCAATTAATTAACAGGCCCTTATGTCATCATAGATCATCATCCTCATCTCCCCATTCCACCATATGCTTATGGGATCAGTGTTATTAAAACATTTACAAGGACTAATGGCCACATGTCATATTTGTGTAGACTGACATTGACGGTGGTTATAGTCATGGGGTGAATTTTCCCTGAGGCTGTTCAACAGGTGTAACGCAAAACACATTATATTCATGGGAGGAACATTCCACAAGCCAGAAAAAAATGCTTTATGCCTACAGTCTCATAATCCCTTGACAGAAGGGGGAGTAATGTTTATGTAATGCTTCTAGGAAAGTTGTAAATAATGGATTGAGAGCCACTTTATATGTGTCTAAAGTCAGCTCAAACAGAGTTTTTTTTTTTTTTTTTACCTGTAACAGTCCTTAGAAACACTGTGGTTTAAGTAGGGAGAAAATTAAAATGTTTATATGTTTTAATAGGGAAATAATAATCTTGTTTTGCTGATACTGTAGTAAACAGGGTCTGTATAAGGGGAGACCTTTTATTATAAGGAACAAAAAAGTTCATGTAATTTATGTTTGTTTCATTATTTCAATAAATAAACCTACACTGTATTTATATATTATGTATTCTATTATGGCAGTATGTGTCAGAAGCATTACTAATACTAATGATTCTCACTGGATTTTAGCACCCCAACAAAAAACCAAAGCTGCTTATCATACAAAAGTATAATCAAGATGTTCTTAAAACACAACAATGAAATTAATCTTAATCACCATGAACTGCATAGGCAAACATTTTTAAGCCTTTTGCACTAGACACAAAAAACTGCTATTAAATGTTTTGCAAGCTTAAATATAATAATTAAAAGACTAATAACAGGCTTATCATATTATATACAGCACATACTGTATTTATTTTTTAAGTTGACATTTAGCGTTTCAGTAAAATATGTAAAAATCTGTATAATTAATAAAAAAGCAATATATAAATATACAGCTGTATAACCAAACTGATCTCATGAGAAAACATAGTTATTTTTTGAGGGGTCAATTTAAATTTTGTACAGTTTTGTTTAAGATTGTGTTATTATACATTATTTGTTACAGCACCACTGCTCTCTTTCTTAGTGGCAGCCACCCATCTCCAACTAACCTGAGGGCGTTCAACTGCACCCTCTCTCTGTTAGAGGTGCTACTCACTTCTTTTTTGTCAAATTGTCTCTCTGTTTCCTCAGCTCCTTTCGGTGTGTAGGTCTCCCAGTCTTCCTGTGTGGGTACCTCTCAGCCTACTCTCCACATCCCAGGGGAGCTGGCTGATTTGCTGTAGCCCAACCTGAAAGGTTTCCTCACTACTTAGAGAAGTGCTGGATCGTTGCTCATCAGAGGACTTGGTCTCACTGTAACTCTCACAAGGGCTGATGGACCCTCTGTAGAGCAGCTCTGTGCTGAGCCTATTTCGTTTATGTCCAGTCTCATTTGTACATGAAGGATCCTTTCCAGCAAGAAAGCTCTAAAATGGAAAATTAAGTAAAACCTCTTGGGATCCCCTGTCCTTCACAGGCTTGTTTTCACTCCAATTTTTATACAGCGGTTGAACTTGGGAGTCCCAGGAGATCTCATTCTGAACGGTCTCCGTCCTGTGAGTCTTTCTTATGGGTGAGGTCAGTGCTGCTCTGACTGTTGCTACTTCATGGTACGATTCATTCCCAGGCAAAGGATCAGATGTAAAAAGTGTCCTGTTTCACTCCGCTCCATTGCACAATCAAGCTTTAACTTATTTATTAGACTAGGGTATCATTTATTTGTTGCTGTACAGTGAGAAGTACTGACTGCTGCCTGTGTTTGGGTTTTAGTGACCTGGTTTAGGTAAAAGATGAGAAGGAAACAAACAAATTTGCATAATGTCTAGAACATGCTAAATGTTTCACCCTATTTCCATCTTTTATTATGTAACAGTGCTGAGAAAGTCTTACAGTGTCAGACGATTTGTTTAAAACAAATCGAGTTTTCACATAAGAGATAAATTGGTTCAACTGTCCTGTTAAGTGGGGAACTGTGAAAGAGTAACTGCTGCATTTTTGATGAGAGCAAAAGTTTCATTTACAGTACTGTAGGTCTTGTGCTTTGGGATGAACCAAAATTTAGCACGGCAGTTTGCCAATTTAAAATACTGGAATGAACTTAATCTCATGCTTGAATGTCAGTTGAAGGTAAGTTGTCATTATTATTATAAATTGAAACACCATGTAAAAAAAAGAAAAAGAAAAAAAATTATATATTGTTTTTATATATAGTTACCTTCAACCTACATCTAGAGAAGCATAGCTCTACAAGGAAGCAAAATCCCCCCAACGTTGCAAGTATATTCCTCTTAAATGAGTCTTGTTCAGTCAGACATCAGACATCAATATTCTGTCACCTTTAATCATTGCTGCACACTGTGAGCCTGCTAACATTTTTGCACACATTGCCTAAGCACTGTGCACATATTATTATAGCTTATAATTAGTTCTAGTCCTCAAATTGAAAATCTCTGTCGCTTCATTATACTCATATTTTCTGTCCCAGGCTTTCCCACAAAGCTTGACAACAACGTGGCTTCTTCAGGACCTATTTGCATTGCCACAGAAGAAATCTGCCTTTTACTCATCTTTCTTAAATACTCAATTCTGATTGGTCAGTCACGCCATTTAGCACTAAAACACTTAACATGGTAAATGGCAATGCTGCATATCAAAACGTTGAGTAGGCCTAATTAAAATGACTTTCCCATCTCTCCTATTACACTACAGACCCACTGTCTCATATTTCTGTCATGGCTCGAAAGAACAGTCAAGGATCCAATAGCAAGTGCCAGTAATGTTTATTAACATCCAAGAACAGAGGTAGTGTCGGTCCAAAGGCAGCAGACAAAGTCAATACTTGGCTCGGCAACGCAGGACTCAGGGGCAGACAGCTCGCAGGAAACCAGAACACGATCCTCCTAACAAGGCAGACATCCAACCGGACACCGGAACTGGAGCAAGGGGAAAAGACGGCCAGTGCCGACCCGGGAACCTCCACAACCATCTGACAAAGACAAGACGGAGTGACAAACAATATATAGGACATTCTCATTCAACACAGCTGGCGCTGATCAGCTCATCAGCGGAACACGAGCCGCGCTGATGAGCCGCACCCATTCAACCCACGTGCACCCACATAGCGAGGGCGAGTCAATGAATCCATGAACCGTGACAATTTCATACAATTGCAAAAGGAGCCATCTTGTTTCTACTTTATAGATGGTTATGAAAGCAATTTTAGAGAACTTGTATTAATATTACTGTAGTGTTGTTACAGTATTTGTCATCGTGTTTGGTTCCTGATCACTCTGTCTGGGATTATTTTACAATAATGACCAGCTGACTGTTTTTCTACATGAATGTGTATGTAGGAAGATGAATTGGGGGCTTTACACAATAGTCACATTTTTAAATTTTTTACTGCTCTATTTTTCAATGTTTTTTCTATGTAAATGTGCTAGTTGGACATATTTGACCATAGCGCATAGTCATCACACATCTTTTGCAGCATCTCTCATGCATTGTATTCTAAAATGATCAAATTTAAAGGGTTAGTTAACCCAAAAATGAAAATTAGCCCATAAATTACTCACCCTCAAGTCATCCTAGGTGTATGACTTTCTTCTTTCAGACGAATCCAGCCGGAGTTATATTAAAAATTGTCTTTGATCTTTCAAGCTGTTTAATGGCACTCAGCGGGTGTTGCAGTGCATCAGTCCAAAAGTTTTTTCTTTTTAGAGTTTTAAACGTGTTTTGATGCTAAACTGGGTTAGCTTTATTGCTCTTGTTAAGAGTGATTTGATTTGGTCTGAGAGAATGTTTTTGGTTTCTTCTCAAATCCTCTGAATTTCTCAGTTGGAGAGGATTAGTTTTTAAGGGCAACGTCTACGTATATAGGACAAACTATTTTGTTATTTCTGTACTTGTATTGGTCTGGTGTCAGTGCTGTGGACTTGTGTTTCCTCTACTTCCTCAGTCAAGCTCACCGGTTGTGACATTCCCAAGCCCACAGGCTGCGGCTCACAGGTCGGCACTCCAGCCCACTGGCCGCCACAATGACAAGCCCGCCAGCCACCAAATTCACCGGTAACCAAGGGAGGAGGATGAGAAGGAAGAGACGGTTCACAGCCCTCATCCCAGCCCCAGGGCTCCCCCAGTGTCAGCTCCAGCCCCAGGGCTTGCCCCAGTGTCAGTTCCCACCCCTGAGTTTGCTCAAGTGCCAGCACCTCGAAAGCGCCTTGCTGTCCCTGCTCCCCCAGAGCATCCTCCAGGCCCAGCTCCTCATAAGTGCTTCCCAGCCTCTGAGTTTAGCCCAGGGAGGTCTCCAGATCCCCAGTCAAGCCAGGGAAGGCTTCAGCTGTAGAGGTTGGGGCCACGGCCTCTGAGACTGCTCCACCATGACTCCCTGAGCTCCCTACTCCACCATGGCCTCCTAGTCTGCCTGTCCCACCATGGCCCCCTGAGCTCCCTGATTCGCCCTGGAGCCCTCCCGTGTCTCTGTCCTGTATCAGTCTCCAGGATGCCCACCACCAGTGGAATTGTTACGGCGTGGGATGCGCCTTACAGGAGTGGGGAGTAATGTCAGTGTTGTGGACTTGTGTTTCTGTTAAATACCATTCGTGAGTTCCTGTGTCTGTAAAACTTTGCTTGTTGGATTTAAAGTCTCAATCGAGGTATTCTCCTCGTTCCTTCCTCAGTGACATGTGACATCAGATCCCATTTACATCAGATCCCATTTAAAATCATGGAGTATTACAACTGTACGGAAGGATTCTTTAACTTTCAGGCAGCTCACCCATGGTGTTTTAAATTAATCATTTAAAGAGATTAACCTATAAGTGGCCTTCAGAAACAGTTTCTATTGCTCTCTACAGAGAGAAATATAAATTAGATCGCCCATTTATTTCGCTCAGTATCTGGAGGGATGGTAGGCCATCTATCCAATCAAAAGTTTGAGTATCTTCGTCAAGATAAAGTAAAGGAGAGTCTATGGAGTTCCTGGAGTTTTGATGGTTCCTGAGCAGGTGACATGCTGTATACAGCTTACACAACAGAATATTCTGTTTTGTTTTTAATTTTTTTTAACTTTCTGTTTTTAAAAAAGTATTTTGGTGCTTCACTGACTCAACTCAGTGGGGTTGTGAATTAATCAACACAGCAAAAATACATTGTAACCAAGGGGTCAACAGAGGCCTTCACACATGCCCAAATGCAGGAAAAAAATTAAGTGAAGCCATGCAGTAAATTAAATAATTTGTAGGAAATAATTGGTTCTTCTTTTTTTTTCTGAGAATGTGTTTGTGTGTGGGAGGTTAACTGAATGATTTTGATTGTCTATTAGAACAATTTCTTCAAATGTTGTAAATGACTGTGACCTATTATATAAACCAATCAGTGTTTAAAAAAACACAGTAAGCTTCTGTGGAGGAAATCCATCCGATCAGAGTACAGTATAATTTAGTTTTATTTTAAAAATAATTAAAATGCATAGAGATGTACATATACAAAATATTCACAGCTCATTGATTTTACAGATAGATTTTATATGACAAAATACATAAATTAAGCAGTTTATTTTCATTATACATTTGTCCACACCACTATAATACATACACACACATATATATGTATGTATGTATATGTATGTATGTATGTATGTATATATATATATGAAATGTAAAGTGACATACCGGTCTGGGGGCGGGGCTAGTAAATTAACTGTGTTAAAATATTACTAATTAATTAAGTTAAATAAAACGAATTAATTAAGTTAACGTGTTAAACTGACAGCCCTATAAGCAACACAACAGTTTTCAACATTGATAATAACAATAAATGTCTCTTGAGCACAAATCAGCATATTAAAATGAATCTGAAGGATAATGTGAGACTGAAGACTGCAGTAATGGCTGCTAAAAAATTAAGCTTTGCCATTACTGTAATAAATGGCATTTTAAGATATATTACAGCTGAAAATAGATATTTCAAATCATAATGATATTTCACAATATTTCTGTATTGTATTTCTACAGAGAAATAAATGACAACAATTTGTCTTTAAAGAGCTTAAAAGCTGTCACTGTGTCTCAAGACAATTTAATTTGTCACCTTTGACCTTATCAGCAAGAAATTTACTAATCAATAACCACATCTATTTCAAATTAGCATGACCTCATTACATGACCTGTATATGTTCTACATATACTGCACCCTAGTGAGATGTCATGTAATGACTGACTTCTCATTTGTCAGAGTTTTGGCTGATAAATAGATGATCTAGATTTTTTCTCTTCTGCTTTGCTCAGATTGAGTTGTTTTGAGGAGATCTGGCAGGCAGCAGTGCTCTAGGGCATTCAGCCAGTGCATCACTGACCTTTATCATTGTTCCATCTTTCCCTTTTAACACACTTCAGAAGAGTTTTTCACTCAGATTTTGTGACAATAGAGGGCCGAAGCCAGGAATATTAGGCCCAGTGTATACAGCAACCCTTATGATTTAATGGTATCTTATGTAAACTTTATTGATTAAATTGATTGATTTTGGTTTTCAGCATGTGTTTTTAATATAGTCTGTTCTAAAGTAGTGGTAAACCCAGCTACATGTATATTTTCCTTACCTGTGCATGAACTTATTGTTAATATGACTTAATTGGCAGACTTTCACAGAAAAAGAAAAATAGTGGTGTATCATGCTTCTACACTACTTTTGGCCTCTCTGGCTTCCTTTCCTTTCTTTCATGCTACACAGATTTTTGTTTCCCTCTTGTCAACATGGTTTGCCCACTGCATGAACCTCTGTCATCTGTTCAGTTTCAGAATGTGCAAGAAAGCAGAAGATTTTTTTTCTCCTCTTTTGGTAGCGGATACTGAATTAACCCTGTATAGGAATTGATATGTTCCCACCTTTCACTTTTTGTACATTCTTTCCCCAGGTATCTTTCATTTCTGTCATTTGTCTAACATTTAATCTAGCTGTCACTTTCATGACAAATGATCTAATGTATCTAATACATGACAGATGTATGTCCAATGATAGAAGGATTCTTTCATCCTTTCTCCCTTGCTCTTCTACACCCAGAGGTTGTGACAGATGTTCACTGAATTTATGGTTGTGCAGAGGCCCAGATATTTGATACTCCATCTGGTCATTAGGCAAATTATGTAGGTAAGCTCCACTAATAGTTTCATTTCTGCTTGATAAAGCATTTTTATTTTAATGTCCAGATGCAAAAAAAAAAAATAAAAAAAATAAAAAAAATAATCCCCATTTTACATTGAAATCTGTTTCTTACAGACTCACCTTGTGAGCAAATTGCTTTTTTAATTAATTTAGTCTACTACTTTAAAAGATAATGAAGTGAGTTCAAATGGTGGTACTAAGGAGCAGAGAAAGGACACCTAAACCAAAGACCTGCAGTTTGCTGTCATTTAGCAGCCCCTGTGTTGCCTGAATGATAAATGACAGACTGCCATATGAAACAGCAAGGTAAACATACTGAATTCTCCAAGACAATAAGACATGCTTTAGTAAGTTGGATGCAGGCTGCTTAATCATTCAGTTGCTCTGACGCAGGTCACTTTTCTTTATTTCCGAATCAGTTCAGTACATCAGAGGTAAATTTCTCTGAAACACTTAATTAAAAAACAAACAAACAAAAAAATGTTTTATATTGTATCTATGATTAATTCATGTGTCAATGAAACTTTTTCCCTCTATTAATTTATTTGAAAATACCATTAATACATATAATAACATAATATACATGCACATAAAATTCATTTCGATATGCATGTGTTTGTGTGTATGTGACAACTTCTTGAAAGAAAAACCTATTGAGTAGTTTGACATAACCTTGTATCATTAAAAATAGTAAAAACTAAAACATTAACAAAACTGCTTATTAATATTTGAAAAGGACAATTTGATCAATTTTGACAATGTATTTTATTAATTTGTGAAAGGGGAAGATTCAGTAGTTAAGTTGTGAAATATCATGTCACGTCTCCAAAAAATGAGACTTAATCATTCATATATATATATATACATATATCCAGTCCAGTCTCCTTAAACAAAAAACTATTACACGACAGCTGTCCAATGTCCACTGATTTCTGAATGATATGCATTCAAGTGTGGATGATAAATTAGATCTTTTCGCTGTCCTCTTGAATAATATGAGGTCAATGTCTCCTTGTTCAGACCAGCAGTAACTGATAAAAGACAAAAGTCCTTTAGCCCATGTCAACGGCTCCTTTGAGCACCATTACAATGAATCCTGACTGTTTTATTATTTTTACTGCAGCTAGCATCCATTCGCTTAATAAAGAAAGAATCGGATGACAACTTTAAAACTCGTAGTTTTTCAACAGATGATGTAGCTGCATTTTTCATCTTCAGCTGGGTCCTGTATAGTCTTGCCTTTGATCTATTAGGTTTTTAAGGAAACCACTCAGTCGTGACTGATTGCACTTGTTGGACAAGGGTTTGGATTTATTCATTGAGATGTTTTGGATCCAGGCTATCATGTTTTGATGGATGAGCCAGTGACCTTCCATCCTGCACCAACATTTTGTTATGAAAGCCAAGTGATTTGAAGATGAGATGTCAGTTAGTGAGGCAAGACTCTTACAAAACCCCTAGGAACAGGATGGGAATGTATTGTTATTATATGATCATCCATCTGTCACAGGGTCCGTTGTGTTACTGGAAAATATCCCCTCAGTTGTTATTTTTGGTATAAGCTATTTAATCTTGGGAGGTTTTCCAAGTATTTTAAAAAACCTTTACTTTTTTAATGCTGAGCTCTGTAGTCTAATCCCTGTCCTTATCAGTAGGTTTGTGTGAAACCTCACAGTGATATAAATTAGAAGTCCTGCTGCTTTCACTTCCCAGGTATATTCAGGAATGCATTCTAGTTGGACATTAAATCTAGATTCTTACCTTAAAATACCTTCACCTTCTACCCTTTTCTTCTCAGCGGCTCTTTCTCTAGGGTTCAACATAAAGTTGGACTGCCTCTGATCTGGAACAGATGGGTTCTCTAGATTAAAGCAGCAAACATTGGCAGGTTGATTGATGGAGACTCTAATTGTATTATTTTATGAATTTCACACTGTTTTAACCCTAGGCTGAAGCTGTGGGAAGAATAAGGTCACATACATTATTCACTACAAGTAACATGATTGTCATATTAAAAGATATAGTGTTTTAGCAAGATGTCTCTTTGACAGTATTGAAGCTAGAGTTCATATAGACAAAATATCATTTCATATAGCATTCTGTTACTGCATGTCAGTGCATCGCCAATGTGCTAGTCAGTATTGGGGAAAGTTACTTTTAAAAATGCATTACATTGTATTACATAAAAAGGCATAATGCATAATGCACTCCCTAAAAAAAGCTAATTGTTTTACTTAGCATTACATTTCTTTTGCATCACATTTTCTCATCTGGGCTGAGCTTGATTTGTCTTGTTTTTTGTTTTTAATATAAAAAGTTATATTTTTGGCAAATTTAAAAACCCTTTCATTCCCTCAGGCTGAAGGAAATGTAAATTCACGCTCAAACAAACCTTTCAGCTGTGTTGCTATTCTGGATTGCATGAACAATAGGATTAAATATATAAAGGATATTTGTGTTATTTAATTGTTTAAGGTTTGGGCCATATTTTGAGTTTGCATTTCACTGTATTTTTATTCATTTTTGAGGACTACTGAATCTGTTTTTTTTTTTTTTTTTTTTTTTTTTTAAGTTAGATGAACAAAATGCATGTTCGTATTTAGTCTAGAACTACAGTAACCATCATTTTTTTTACACAGTGCACTCAACACCTCAGTACTTTGGCCTACTCCTGATTTCTCTCAACATGGGGACAGAAAAGTAACTCTTTTAAGTTATTTTCTTGTTTATATAACCAAATTAACCAATGTTTGACACACACACACACACACACACACACACACATATATATATAAATATAAATAAATCTTAAATTCCCATACTATATGCAAAATTAAGAGTTCACGTCAACATAACCAACAGATACAGTATGCACTGCATTTTGTTCATCATCAGCTTGTTTCAAGATCAAAGACCTCAACAGGATAGCGTTATCAGCACAGGAAAAAAACTTGTCTCCCTACTATAAGCATCTGTGAATTACTTTCAGTTTCAGTTGCAGCAGTTTGCACGTCGGCTTGCTGAAGAGATACTCAGCTCATCTGGGGCAATGCGTGTTGCATTAGTGCTGTCATATCTGGCTATGACATGTCATATAGCCTATAACACACTCTCACGCATTTATTATTTTAACCTTTCAGAAAATTTAACAATCAGATGCATTTACACATCCAGTTGTCATCTGGAATGCATCCTAGACCACCTCCTGAAGTGGTTTGAGTGATCAGATTTAAATCCATCTCGAAAGCATTTTGGAGGGCATTTACACCTCTGTTCATGATTGGTTATGCGAGAGAAAATGCATGAAGTGACCAGGTGTAAACAGGCCATTTATTTGGTCCCTAGATATGGTATACTGCATGTTGATCGTGTTATGTTTTAATGAGTTTGTTGTGAATGTGATGGAGAACATCGAGATACAGGAAATTAAAAAATTCACATGAAAGGAAGCAGTGCTTTCATGTCACATCTGGTTCAAACTGGTAGAAATTGGCAATTTTCTAAGTAAACAACTCACAACTTGGCCATCACCACTTTTGGTCACATCTTATTTGATATAAACCTGAAATTTTTCAATTAATAATCTGTAAGTGAGACAGTTTTAAGCTCTATTAAAGGTGCACATAAAGCTGCAGTGTTCACTGATGACTGGTTTATATAATGCTCACAAAGCGTGACTTTTAAAATATTAGCCGAGCAACAGTTACAAGCAATAGTTACAGATAAAAAAAATGTCGAATGACGTTTAACGATTCATGATAAATATGTTGTTCCATATACTTTTAACCTTGAAACCATGTAAGCAAAAAGAAACTGGAACATGAATTTTAAAAAAGGCCACATCACTGATGTGAAGACTGGCTATTATGAAAGTGACATATTGCAAATAAGGAAAAATCATTTCTGGCATCATTTCACATTCAATCACTTCAATCATTTCACATTCAGTACTATCCTACAGAAATAGCCTTAAGGTATTATATATTTATTTTCTTTAAAAAACATCTACTGCAGTATAAGTATTGTTGTGGTGGTTTGTTGTTTATTTTGTGTTGTAATATGGTTTTTTTGTTGAGGAGTATTGTTGTGATGATGAGTTGTTTGTTGTAGGATTATTGTCTGGCTTGGACACAGTGAGATGGAGTGCTGACTGTGTCAGATGTTAAGTGAGAGCTGGCACTGCAATGGTAGGCAGGGTTGCCTTAGGTACTATAATCATAGCCTCAGGTACAGTATTGATTTCAAAACTGCCTTGGCAAAGCCAACCTAGGTTACAAACATTTCATGAGGCCTGTTCTTTGGTTGCCCTCAGGGGTTTGGATGTAATCAGGGAGACCTTGGCTGACCGAAAAAAAATAATAGAGCTCCCAATGGGACTGTAGTCGTATAGACCATTCACCCAGACTCTATAAAAGGACTTAAAGGATACTGAAAGCGCAGTGAATATTCTTTTGCTACGTATACAGCTTGCATAATTTATGACTGGATTGTGGACAGTGTTGTTGTTTTTTTTTTTTTGTCCATAGTGTCTCAAACATGTAAAACACAGATGCTTTTATTCATACAGTTTTATATATATATATATATATATATATATATATATATATATATATTACTGTAATGTTATGAAGCGACGAGAATACTTTTTGTAAGCGAAGAAAACAAAAATAACGATTTTATTCAACAGTTCCTTGCGCAGATGACACAGAAGAGCATATGCAGCATACGGTGATATGGCGAGACACAGAGGAGACTGTTGACAAAGGAATTGTTGAATAAAGTCATTATTTTTGTTTTCTTCACTTACAAAAGGTATTCTCATCACTTCATAACGTTACGGTTGAATCACTGATGGCAGATGAACTATTCTGACGATGTCTTTCATACTTTTCTGGACCTTGACAGTGTTACTCACTTGGCAGTCTATGGGACAGTCACAGGCCTCCCGGTTTTCATCCAAAATATCTTAAATTGTGTTCTGAAGACGAACGAAGCTTTACGGGTTTGGACCAACATGGGGGTAAGTGATTAATGACAAAATTTTCATTTTGGGTTGGAGTATCCTGTTAAGTGCACTTGTTAGTGCGTGAGGATGAGTTTTGGAACTGAACAATAGTTTTTCACAGAGTGATTTATTATTGTTTTTTGAGTATTTTTTCACTTTTTGGAGAGACTGAAATCATTATGATCAAGTTTTACTTTTGAAAATCCGTCTTTGAGAAGCACTGCAAGTCAGACCCTGTTTAGGTGTGTTGTGTGCGTCCCGTGGTTGAGCGCCATTTTGTTCCAGAGATTTCCGACCCCAGCTGCCATTTATATACCCAGGGACAGAAAACTTCCAGAGTTCAGCTGCGGTTCAACAAATACAGGAGAGTTAAGCATCGAAGAATGGGTTGCATCAATGAAATCTGCCTTCCAGGTAATGAGAGTACCTGCAGAATATTGTGTAGAGTTAACGAAACAGCATCTTAAAGATGAAGCCAAAGCAACAGTGATGTTTATGTTGAGTGATGGTGAAAGGTCTGCTGACGATATCTTCAAAGTCCTATTAGACATATATGGAGACAAAGTGCCAATTGGAAACAGACTTAAAGATTTCTAAGAGCGTAAGCAAATGCAAGGAGAGATGATACGCTCATACGCGTATGACCTATAACAGAGACTCAGCCGAGTTCAGTACAGGGAGCCAAGTTGTGTTCCAGATGCCGGAAGTGTTAAAAGAGGAGCGTGTCCTGGGCCTTCGAGATGATTTCCGGATACGTGAAATGAAAAGACGAATTAAAGAGGACACAAGTTTGACTTTTGTTCAGGTAATCAAAGCAGCAATCACCTGGGCTGAAGAAGAAGAGACACAAATGCCAAACAATCCAAAACCCAGTCCCCGTGTTAGAGTAGTTAATGCTGACGCAGAACAAGCTTTCTCTACATTAACTCTGGAAAAACTGCATGAAGCCATACAAAAGATTGCTGCCCGTCAAGAAGAACTTTACCAGGCCGTACATGGGAACAGCAGAGTACGACTTCAACAGAGCCATCCAAAAAGACAACCCCTGAAGGACAGCGATGGCCCGATACATCTGTTATTCATGTGGCAAACCTGGGCACACTAGCAGGCTCTCTCCACAAGGTGCTGAGGCAGCTATGGTGTCTGATCAGTCTCAACGTTCTACAGGGATGGCTGAAACTAACATAGGATATGTTCCAACAAGTATGACACAAGCCAGCTCTGGGCCATCTATGATAAGGAGTCATATAGCTGAATGGGAAAGTGCATCTTCATGCTAACAGACACAAGGCCAGAAGCAGAAGAGATGATAGGCCTTTCAGGAATCATCGGAATTAATATAATCAGTGAGTTTAAGGGTGCTTTCACACTAGCACTTTTGGTGCGCACCCGGGTTCCATTGACGTCAGAGTTCGGTTCGTTTGGATGATGTGAACGCTGTCTTCCGAACTCGGGTGCGCAGTGGGGTAAACAGCTGCTGGCTTGATGACGCAAACGAACTGCGGATCGGGCTCAAATATTATAATATGAACACAGTCCAGTGGGGACAGGGGGAGGGAGGAGCAATCGAACTCAGGTTTGGACCGGGCAAGCATACCAAGTGTGAAAGCACCCTAAGTCATTGTTTGCCACAGGAGAGGGCATAAAGACAGACAACAATATGGACACCCTGCAGAAGCAAAGATCGGAAGGGTTTCAAAAGTCAAAAGTCAAAGTCTGCTTTATTGTCAATTCTTCCACATGTACAGCACATACATACAGAGAACTGAAAGTACGTTACTCTTAGACCCTTGGTTCATAGAGATAACACTAACAGTAGAACCTAAAATAAAGATAGATACAGATTAAATATAAAATACAACTATACAAATATACAAATAAGGTCATGTAAAAAAAAAAAAAAAAGTCAAGTAAGCCGCAAAAGGCACATGGCAGATAGAGTGCAAACCAGTGAAGTAAACAAACAGTGCAGATATAATGATTGTAGTGCAAAAGAGTGCAAAAGAGCTTATTCAGTCTAATTAAAGTGACAAAAAAGCTCAGAGAGCAGTTCTTTATTTAAACTGACAGAAGAGGTAGTTGAATGAGGTGAGTTCAATGTTGAATGAGGTAGTGAGCAGACCAATGCTGCACAAAATGACTGGTGCAGGTCACAGTGTGTTAGTAGGAAGGGGGAGTAAGAAGGACCTGGGGATGTCGGCTGGGAGAGGGGGTCTGAGGGTCAGAGTTCAGTGGTGCATGGAGCAAAAGAGTAGCGGGGGGAGGGGCAAGGTCGGGAGGGAGTTCAGCTTCCTGACTGCCTGAAGAATGAAGCTGTCCTTCAGTCTGCTGGTCCTGGCCTGGAGACTCTGCAGTCTCCTCCCTGATGGCAGCAGACTAAAGTAGCTGTGTGTTGGGTGGATGGGATCACCTGCAATGCAGAGGGCTTTGCGGGCACTTCAGCAAGTGATGCATTTGCTGCCGTCTCCCGGGCCTTCATTACTAAGCAAAGAGGTAAACAGGTCGGAGTTAGTTCAGCTTCCTGACTGCCTGATGAATGAAGCTGTCTTTCAGTCTGCTGGTCCTGGCCTGGAGACTCCGCAGTCTCCTCCCTGATGGCAGCAGACTAAAGAAGCTGTGTGTTGGGTGGATGGGATCACCTGCAATGCAGAGGGCTTTGTGGACACTTCAGCAAGTGCGGGTTTCAGCAAGTGTCCAAAAAACTGAATCCCGGGGTCCTGATGGAAAGATTGGATTCATCAAAGTTGGTGGAAGGAAGGCCATCACCATCCCCCCACTAAGTGAAAAGGTGTTTGAAGGCCATTGCACCTAAAGTGGAGTGCCAGGTGTTAACTAAGCCCACCGCTGGTGCAAGTCTACCCAAGGGCCTAATGTGCTAACTGAGGATGCACTGGTGTTTGAAGAAGAGGAAGGGCACTTTATGTTAAATGATTTGCACACATTCAAGCAGTCGAGACCTCTGACAATCCACCAGTTCCAGTCCAGGTGAATTATGAAAAGCTTAAGCAGTTGAGGAGTGTGACTGTGAGAATGTTTAAGTCGGGGTTGATTTTGTAGTGCTGTGGAGAAGTGGTGGATTGATTTGTGTTATATAGAGTATCATGCTGTATCCAAGAGGGAAAGACTAAGCTGTGCAATCCCTGCATCAGGGAGTGATGTTTAGATGTATTCTTGACTCATGTGATGGAGAGGAAATAAGGCAGCTAGTTGTTCCAGTCTCCTTACACTGTTCAGTTTGTGACTGCCAACATGAACATGGAGGTCATTTAAGATGGAAGAGTACTTTGACATTCATGACATGAAACTATTATTGACCAAGCATGTCTAAAGACGTCCAAGGATGGATAGAACAGTGTAAAAGATTTACTCTTGTAAAGGATCACTTTCCAAACTTCAGAGCTCTGATGACATGTAGCAATGTCACGGCTCATCTAGAAGTCCAAATTGTGATGAGTTTTTGAACTGGTTTGGCGAGTTTCAGAAGTGGTCTGTATGCTGGAATTAGCATAACAAAAATGTGATCCAAGTTCCCTTGGTGGGGGGGGGGATACAGCCTTGTACGGGTACTTTTCTGTTGTGTAAACAAAGTCCAGTGTGTTTTTTCCCCTTGTTGCAAAGTTCACATGTTGGTAGAACTTTGGCAAAACTGTCTTTAAGTTTGCGTGGTTGAAGTCACTGGCTATTATGAAAAAGCCATCGGGGTTATTTGTTTGTTGTTCACTGATGGCGCTGTACAGCTTGCGAAGCACGTCCTTGGCATTTGCACACGGGGGAATGTAAACTGCGACAGTAACGATGGCCGTGAACTCCCGTGGCAGATAGAACGGTCGACACTTCACAAACATAAATGAACACATGAACAGTGTTTTGACTGAAAGGAGTGAAATTATTTCCTTATGAAATCAACTCCTCATGAAGCCAAAATTCAGGAACTCACACAGAACAGATGCCATGCTGCCATGCAATAAAACAATAAAACTGATCTGGAAAAGAGATCTTCAAGGGAAGCCATCAACACACAATCTCCTTCCTCATTTACGACCCCCTTCCTCCCTGTATGTCACATCACTTTCTCCACTTCATATTTGGTATCATTTTAAAGATTGGTTAAATGGTCTCAATTTCACAGTAATCACTTGTATTATGGGAAATATTGAAAACTTTTGTAGAATTGTGTTCTGCTGAGGAAGGGGTGTGTCCCACTTTAGAGCCTGTGAGAATGTTTTCCTATCTCTGGCCAGGTGCAATCCTGGGGTCACAACTGATTTGAAGATTTCCTTGTTTCTGGTCTGAGTATAAAAGGGGAGTGACAAAACATTACTTTGGGAATCTGTAGTCAGAAAAAAAAAAAACCATGCAGTGTGTGAGAGTCTCTGGAACTCTGCACCAGAACTCTCGCTGCTGTGTGTCTCTCTGCTGTCAGGTATGATTCAAAAATGTAATTGGGTTAAACACATTGTGCCCATAGAGCACACTGTATAGTTGTTTGTGCTACTACATGTGCACATAGTTAAGTTTATTCTTTAAAAACACATGATTACTTTTAGGGGTGTAACGATTCATCGATATGGATCGATACATCGATACGTTGTCTGACGATACGATGCATTGATGCCACACATAAAATATCGATATCTGTAGTATAAATAGGCACCTTATTTGGCACTGTCCACATTTTCACATAATGTCCGTTTATGAATTACCGCCAACGCGTGCATTCTCGCTCAAACTCGTGTATCAGGACTCGATATAAGGACTGCCCTTGCCCGAAGGCACAAGGTGAAGCATAAAAGACGTTCGGGATTGTTTGTGCAACAGTCGAGCGCTGTGTGAGAAGTTTTCAGCGCACACATCTGAAGCGTGCGCACGGACACAGGCAGCCACGTCTAGACCGCGTGAATACCAAATCGAGCTCTCTTCCGCTTTTTTGTGCATGGATGAATAAATACAGACAAAATTAAATCAAAATGCGCATTTTGACAAATATCCTAGTAAACACAGTCTTTAGGCATATGTCTTAACGTAAACAGTTAAGAAAGAAAAGGCGTGTGTATGAGTATATTAAATCCGTGCTTTGTTCTTAAAGTGAAAGCAAACTAATAATAAAGCTAATGCTGTCAAAGAAAAATACAAGTGCTCACTGCTCCTGACTAAATAACCGTTATAACATCAGAAATTATTCATCTATATTTAATTTATAGAAGACTGTGCAGTTATTTTACATTTGATTAGCCTATTACATTTCTGTAGCGTACCTGAAAATTTATTTTTGACTGAGCTGAAAAACCTCAAAAGCACTGTTTATGGAACTTGTGTCTTTGTTGTATTGTAGTTATTTTCTGCTATTGCTTGTAATTTGGTTATCTGTAGAAAAGATTTTTAGCACTGAGCCCATAGTAGCAGCCAGAATTGTTTTTCTAATTGTTTATTTTCTTTATTATTTAAAAAAAATGTGTAGGCCTATTTTTTTTGTTGTGAATGTCCCAACTGAGGTACAGAATGTAAAATTTTCAAATAAATGTTCTTGTTATATATTTTGGTTGCATTTGTGAGTTAATAAAAATGTAGATGGTTGTTTAAAATAGATATAAAATATCAAAATATTGATATATCGATCGATATACTGTATCGAATCGAATCGTAATCGTATCGTAGAATTTTTTGAGGTATCGGAAAATATCGTATCGCTGGGTATGAGAATCGATATCATATCGTATCGTGACGATCCATCCGATTTACACCCCTAATTACTTTGCTGTAAGTGTTCTTTAAGATACTTAGGTAAAAGGTTTTTGATGCTATGCATTTTAGACCGTGTGTCTTGTGTTCAATTAGAATAACTGTTACATGTGTGACTATGTTAAATTTGTTTGTCTCCTGCGCGGAACACTTGGCTATTTTCCATATAGTTACAGTGAACCATGTACAGAAGCATAGAATTGCCATGTGGCTATAATGTGATTCACAATTGCATTATCCTTTCTAAATTAGTTTCTAATCGTTTCATTATGTAATTGGCATGATACAATTTTACCTGACTAATAATAAATTGTTATATTTGATTTCTTCTGATCTCTTCTGAAATCTTTTTTCATTTTCTAAAATTCAAACTAAATCCTGATAAATTCAGAAGTGCAAGTAAAAGACCAAATATGCATTAAACCTTTGACCAGGCCGCTGGATTCCACTTTTTTGGCCGGCGGGTGGATTTTTACATGTCACTACCACTTTTGGGACCTGGAGTAGTCATTATTATGAGATATTTACTCATTACGAGAAAGTTTCTCAATATAACGAGATACTAAGTCATAATTATAAGAAAGTTTCTCATAATTCGCATTCTTACCCTTCTGGACCCCATGAAATATATGGGTTGTTCTAAAAACCATTAGGACATTTAAACACATTATCAGACAGAGGACTTGATGTGTGAATGCACAATGGTGTATTCAAGAGGATCATTTTCTTCCAAATAAATCCTCTCTAAACCACATAAAATAAAAATATAATTGAGCTGGAATATTATTAATCATTATAAATTGCTTATTATTTCTCTCTATTATCAGTTCCAGATAGAACATTTAAATGTAATTATTGCCTTCATTCAAAACTCATGGATGGGAAGCCCTGGGTGAAGACTGAGTTGCCCCTGCTGGCTTTCCGCCTTGTCTGTATTTAGCTAATTAGATTGGCTCTTTGCCTTTGGTTTATCAACATGGAAAAATGTTGCCAATTTTTCCAGGTCCACAGCAGAGCCAGAGCACTTGACATTTGTTATTTGTGTATCATATTATGCAAACAGAACAACTGGGTAATTTTATGGAGGAATATCAGAGGTTAAATAGCAAATATTATCATTATCACCATTATTACCATTATCATTTGTGGCAAGCAAAGAGATTTTGGTGTTCAGCAAAAATTCTGTCATTTTAATGCTGTTACATAAGTACTTTTTCAACAGAAAATACTATTTAGGCATTAGTCAAGGTGTTCCCATCAAAGAACTGCAAGATTTTATTATTCTACCTGTGGGCATGAATATAATATGCCTCCCTCATGACACTATCAATTTCAAACTCAAGCAACAAGCTGAGCTATTACATACGGTATTGTTGAAGAACTGTCTTTTATCATCAAGCAAACTGGAACATCTTTTCTTTTCATCTTCAGAGAATTTCAGAACTCTCCGCTCAAACAATATTGTGTTTTGCATCTCTATATTCCTCAAAGGTGGAACCAGTTAGAAAAAGCCAGTTAGAAAGCCTGTTACACAAAGATGATTTGACATCAAACCATATTTGAAGTGTGGAAACAAAAAACTTTTTGGGCTTGTCAACTGTCAGTGTAATTTCAATGTGACACCAGCAGGAAGTAGTGGTTGCAATATTATCCTCACTGAGTTAATGAAACAACTCAATCTTTCAGCAAATATACACTTTAAATATATATTAGCTGGTGTTATTCAAGTCAAAACTTATTTAATTATTATTTAAAATTGCGGAATCAGCCTAAATACATTAATATCTTCCACCAAAACTACTTCATATTGGTTAAATCAGGTAGAAATATCAATTCAACTTACCTGTGACAATTGCATGCACTTTTTGCAGTGTATATGAGTGGAAACCCCACTATAATAGAGGTACTCACAGTGCTTATTGGTAGTTACTGCTAAAAGTAATAACATTTTCCTTACATGTGAGTATACACGTTTTAATGAATGATTTCCAATTTTTTAAGTGTGTTTTTCAAATTAAAAAGCATATTTCCATAAATACCATGAATTATTCATTTATAAATATTAATTTATAAATATAGGTTTTTTAGAAGTCACACCACAGGACACAGTACCTCCTGACCTAACCTTTGTCCTAAAAAGGTCAAGTTATCTGATTTAACAAGACTTACTGAGCCATGGTGGTTTAGATTACTTTTATGTTTTGTTTTTCTGCATTATCTGACCACATGACTTTGATTATTTTATTTATTTATTTATTTTACAACAACAAAAGTTTATGCTACCTAATAATTTGCTACTTCATAATTTCATTCTTTTATCTATAGGCTTTTATCCATTACGATATCAGAACAGTTGTTTTAAAGGCAGTAGACAACTTTAAGCTAAATTAATTTACTCTTATTTGTGTTGTGTATCACTATTGTGCTAAAGCAGCTTTTGTGTTTAGTTCATTCTCAAGCTGACTTTCAGCCCATTGGACAGTTCACACATGTTTCTCCAAAAGATAATCTTCTGCCTTTACCTGTCTGGATCACGGAAATGTTCAATGTCATAAGCACACCTGCATTGGCATATTATCACCTCCAGAGCTTGGATCCTCCTGCCCTATATGGAGGAGCAGGCAGTGTGCAGTCAACTCAAAAAACTGATTATCTGCACTTTGCAGAGGTGATGTTTGGTGATTCCCATGAGACTTCATTAAAAGCACATTGGTAATTAACTCACCAGACACCATTCAGGCCACATGCATTACCCAGAGTCCACATACACACCAGCCCTGAGTGCCGTAATTAACTCATGAGTTTAGACTCTCTCTGCACTGAGCTCTTTGAATTATGCTGTATGATTCATGACCTGAATCCAAAATTGGCTGCTTTATTTAGCAAATCATACTTAGCAGTCATACTTTTTTATCACTAGTCCATTTCCTAGAAGGACAATGGTACAAGGTAGATAGAAGTATGATAAAATCTGAATATTTATCTTTTGATGAATGTGTTTACAGCTGAGGTGGATGTTATTTTCACCCTTTTTTATTGTGAAATACACATGTGAGAGAACCAGTACTTTTTTTCCTTTTTTAGCTGAAAATGTATCTATCTATCTGTCTGTCCGTCCGTCCGTCCGTCCATCCATCCATCCATCTATCTATCTATCTATCTATCTATTTTAATTTAAGTAACATTATTTCTAATTCAGTAAGGTTGTTAGTTTTGGTTTGATAATTCTTCCAAGTGGTTAATCAAAAGTATATGAAATACGTTATTAATCATTAAGATGACTGCAAGCAAAGGAGGTGGGGGGTGAAATCATATTTTTAATTTTTTTTTTCTTTTTCTGACAGAAATGGAGCCATGACCACTCTGGTCTGCACTACAGTTATGTCTCCCCATCATAAAGGGACCTTTTACAACCCCCCCAACTCACTCTAATACTGTTTCAAAACCGCATGACTTTCATTCTTTTGTGGAACAGATGATATATTAAAATTTGTTTAAACTGTTTTTTTCCCCCAAGCAGTGGAAGTCAATAAGGTCTAGTCTTGCACTTTAACACTTTTCAAAATATCTTCTTCTATGTCTCAAAGAAAATAAAAAAATCAGGTAATCTAAAGGAAAACAAAAGTTTGTTTTAATAAGTGTTATTTTAGTATTATTTATTCATATTTTGAATATTTAAAAAAATATTTTCAGTTTTCAATTTAAGCTTAGTTCAATCATGACAACTCTCAGAAGATTTTAGCATGGTGATAGATATGACAATGTTAATGTGTTTGGTCTTGGTGGAATAGATACACTGCTGAATTTCTGCTGCTGTTGGTTATTGCTGTAGTTGTAGATTATTGCTGCTGCTGCAAGCAAGTACAGGAACTTGCTACTGCCAATGCATATGGTGATACGGTGCCATGAGTATTTAAGACACACTGATGCTGCACAAATGGCATATAAAATAACCCGTAGCAGATCTATACAGGTGGAGCTGGGGAAGGTGGAGGATTTCAGACAAACTCTGAAAGTACACTGCAAGAATCTCAAGTGAATGGTAGCCAGCCATATAAATGCAAGGCAGTAAGCTCATTGGCTGCATATGGAGCATGAACCAATCAGCTTGTGCCAAGTCGTTTAACTCTCTGAATATCATCAGTTACCTTAACAACCCGTCAGCCTGTATCATCTAGAGTTTCATGACAGAACTATATGTGCTTTTGTAATTTGTATTAGTTTTTCATTTCTTAGCTTTAATTAGTTTAAATTTATTTTTGTTTCAGTTTTAGTCATTTTAGTTTTAAAAATGTGTTCATCTAATATTTATTTGTATTTTTATTCCAGCTTTCGTGAACATTATTTTTAGTAGTTCTATAGTTAATAATAACAACACTAGTTGAAATCCTTTATCAGTATGCCTAAAATACATGAATAAATCTGCTGTTCTTCTTAGTAAAGATCTAAAATTAATGTTAGGCTAGCATGAAATCTTTTTATAACATCTTGTCACTTGCACTGAATTGACCTTGACTATTTTCATCTTCAGTTTTTCCCCCATCCTTCCTTTTCTGTGTGTGTATTGAGCTGACACTGAGGGTCAGTGCTTGTGGTATATCTGAGCACAGAGCAAAGTGAAGCACTGCCACTAACAGCATTCATATTCATTTGCCTTTGTCAGGCCCTAATAAGCTAGCGCTGATGCTACGAGGAAGCTCCACGCCACCCACTGATGTGGATTGATTTACCCCTGAATCATCACATCAACCCTCACATCCATTACAGATGGGCGTATTATCATACTTCACCCCTCCATATTTCAAGAAGAGGCTTATAAAGCCTCTCCACTTGTGTTTTATAGAGGACTTATTAAATCAAGAGAGCTGCCACAGAGATACACAACCTCAAATGTAATAAAGAGACAAAGAACTGATAGTTCATACAGGGGATAAGGGGATAGTTCTTGCTAATAGTAAAGTATGTCTAAATATGTATTTGTATGCAAATAAGCCCTATGTGCCAGCTGCATTTGTGTTTTGTGCCTTAATGAAGCTGCTCTAATAGAAGGGTAGCGCATCCTGATAAGCATCCTCAATACGGCCATCATGATGTGCTACCAGCCTAAACAATGAGGTCAAATTCATGATTAAGGTGGGGAATTAATGACAACAGAATGTTAGGAAGCCAGTTTAATGCCTCACCTGAATTAAGCTCCTTTTTACAGGTGCCGGTCTAACGCTTTACCAAAAGGTTGCTTCATTTTTCATTCTGAAGTCTGTTTCATTATACTAAGACTTTTGCACCCATACAAGTCAGGGAATGAGTCCCCCTGCTGGCCGGACTAAAACTAGCTCCAGCAGCAAGCTAGTTGTTCACAACGGCATACCAGCCATCAGAATGTGCTACCAGCTTCAAAAAGAGAACAAAGTCAAACTCGTAATTGAGGTGGGGAATTCATGACAACAGAATGTCAGGAGGCCAGTTTAATGCCTCGTCTGAAGGATGCTCCTTTTTACAGTCTAAAGTCTGCATCATTAAACTAGGATTTTTGCTCAAATTGAAGCCAGTGAATGATCATCCTGCTGGCTGGACTAAAACTAGCTGCAGCAGCAAGCTACATTTTCACAAATGGTCTTCCACCAGTGTACCGACCAGGCTCTAGACTGCTTAGCTTTAGTGAGGAACCAAACCCTGTATACCACATGCAACAGCTGCATTCGTAGTCTGCGCCTTAATGATGCTGCTCTAATAGAGGGGTAGCGCATCCTGATAAGCTCAATACGGCCATCAGAATGTGCTGCCAGCCCAAACAATGAGGTCAAATTCATGATTAAGGTGGGGAATTTTTGACAACAAAATGGCAGGAGGCAAATTTAATGCCTCACCTGAATGACGCTCCTTTTTACAGGTGCCGGTTAAGCGCTTTATCAAAATGTTGCTTCTTTTTACACTCTGAAAGCAAAATGGCAGGAGGCAAATTTAATGAGTATTATGATTGCCTCCTGACATTCTGTTGTCATGAATTCCTCACCTCAATTACAAATTAGACTTTGTTTTCTTTTTGAAGCTGGTAGCACATTCTGATGGCTGGTAGGCCATTCTGAACAACTTGCTTTTAGCTGGAGCTAGTTTTAGTAAAGCCTGCATGGTGTGCACATTCCCTGACTTGTATGGGTGCAAAGGTCTTAGTATAACGAAACGGACTTCAAAATGTAAAAAGAAGCAACCTTTTGATAAAGTGTTGGACTGGCACCTGGTAAAAGGAGCTTCGTTCAGATGGGGCATTAAACTGGCCTCCTGACATTCTGTTGTCATTAATTCCCCACCTTAATCATGAAATTGACCTTATTGTTTAGGCTGTTAGCGCAACCTGATGGCTGTATTGAGCTTGTCAGGATGTGCTACCCCTCTATTAGAGCAGCTTCATTAAGGCGCAGACTACAAATGCATCTGTTGCATCCTGTAGGCATAGCCTGGTTCCTCACTAAAGCTAAGCAGTCTAGAGCCTGGTCAGTACACTGGTGGGAGACCATTTGTGAAAATGTAGCTTGCTGCTGTATGTAATTTTAGCCCAGCCAGCAGGGGGTGATCATTCCCTGGCTTGAATGGGTGCAAAAATCCTAGTGTAACAACGCAGACTTTAGACTGTGAAAAGGAGGCATTAAACTGACCTTCTGACATTCTGTTGTTATGAATTCTCCACCTTCTTTACTAATTTGATGAAACAGACTTCAGAATGTAAAAAGAAGCAACCTTCTGATAAAGCGTTAGTCCGGCACCTGTAAAAAGGTGCATTGTTCAAATGAGGCATTAAACTGGCCTCCTGACATTCTGTTGTCATTAATTCCCCACCTTAATTTGAAAAGTGCAAACAGAGGCCTTGCACCAGAGTTGCTTCATTAAACTAACGCATTGTTAATTAATGCTAACATGGGTGATTGAATAGGCCACACTCAATGTCTCTGGATGTGATGTACTTTCCTCCATTGTTGTGTGGTCGTCAGTCAGTGTGTAATTTTTTGTGGTAATGCCAACAGTCTCAGTTGGTCATGATAAGCTGAGAGATACAGAAAATGAGAGAGTGGAATGAAGATAATGTGTGACATCTGATAAGCTTGTTTGATAAGCTAATAGCTTGTTTAATCTAGGCTACAAATCGTAATTAAGACTAATAGAGCTGCACTTTCCAGTCTGTTCCTTCACTACAAGACAACTCTGCATCTAGCAACGATGAAAAAGTGGCCAGATTCACTGATGGAAACAGCGTGCAGGCTGAGCATGCTGTTGCTCCTGTTGCTGCTAATTTTGAAAGCCAGTCTAGACTGAAAAGAGACCAGCTGACAACTTTGAAATGGTTTATGAATGAAAAAGACTATCTACTGCTGTTTCCCTCTGGCTATGAGAAGAGTTTGATGTAGCAGGTGGTGCTCTTGATTCTGCAGGAACAGTAGCTAGTGAATCTGTCATTTCATGATAGCTAAAATTACAAAGACAACAGGACCTTTCAAAATTGATCCAATAACCCAGATCACCTCTTTTACTCTGTGCTGTCTGGTTTTAATTGGACAGGAAAGACTTGGATTGAGTCAGTGCGACATAATGCAATCCATTTGAAGAAAGAATCATTTGATCAACAAGAATGATACATTTTAAACCTTAATCTTGGGATTTAGGTTTATGTAGCAATTTATATATAATGCATCAGTAGAACCACTCTTAAGGAATGATGGAATGGGGTTTGAGATCAATTGTGCTTTCTCACTGATGCATCGCTTCAGATGTTTTATTGTTCTTGTAATATAAATGATAAAAATCAGCATGATTGTCCATGTTATTGTTTAAATAGCATAAGGGATTAATAAACAACTTTCAGAACAGCAAACACCTTTTATATTGCGAGTCTAACAACTATGATACATGTGTTTATTTAATCATTATACAACAATTAGTTATGCTCCACTAATTTGATTGTACAAATGGTGTTCTAACAGTGCTCATATTTTGTGTGCTACCACTAGAGCATTTCATGGTTTCTATGAATGTTTAAATATAAATAGCATATCAATGTCCTTGTTCTGGCACACAGTGTTCATGCAAAACATTTCTGGGTTACAGATGATAAATCATACAGAATGCAGTGTATTAAAATCTAAAAATGTCTACAGTTTTGCGTGAGGGTTGGGCGATATACCAGTAGACATGATTAACCGGTAGAAATTTGTCAACCGGTAGAGATTTTCAACTATCGTCTCTGTCGCAGTTACACACTTAAGTGATGTTGCTGTGCTGCGTGGTCACAAAAACATATAGTTTGTGCGCGTTTCAAAGCATTGCCATTTAAACCAAGTGATTTTAAGCCATTGAAAAGCAATCGGTAGCGAAAGAGAACTCATTTCGCTGTACGTGCGAAGTCTGAGAGACTGTTTCTGAGTAATGTCAGAATGTAAACATAGTAATTTAGTTCTTAAATGAAAGCAAACAGCTGAGAAAGAAAACGTGTAACAGTATATTGGATACGGGCAGCTCTTAAAGTGACAGCAGTCAAATATTCCTGCTGTCTGTCATTCATGTTAATCAAACAACAAAACTTAGAAAATCTCCCACTGCTCTTGACTAAATCACTTTTGTAACTGTAATAGGAGGAAATATATATTTAATTTGTGTGGGTAAGAATATACAGTGTTTTATACATTTGATTATTTTATTTATATGTTGATTTTACTTATTTATTTGTTCTACTGTAGTTTTTTTTCTATTGCTTTTAATTTGTTTCTTATTCTTATTTAATCACTAACTGTCTATAGTTTTTTTTAGGCTAGTATTAGTTTTTTGTGATATTGACACTGGTGGCAAGAATTATGAACTGTTTATGGTACATGGTATGGTTTTTATGGTTTATGGTATGAAGACTGATGTCTTGTTCAAGATAACTTGCAGGACGGGAGTTCAGTTTGACAGACAACCTTTTTCAAACAGTAGTGCACAGTTGTGTGAGGTGCCTCTTCACAGCAGTAAATGAAAGATAAATGTCAAATGACAACACGGTATGCAAGCATACAAACACGAGTTGACACCCAAATATACTAAAAGGGAAGTCTGCAAAATACTGTATGTGCTGCTACCACTAACACAAGGACATGCTGACTGACAAGGAAATGATGACTGTTTTCAAACAGGTTAGGGGTTAGGTTTAGTTTTAGGGTTAAATTCACCTTTCACATCTCATGATACAACACGATACACATGATATAAACACTCAAGAGTCTGTGCAGAAACAGCCTGCATATGCCTGTATGGTAGCATTATTTATCCCTTTTTCAATGAGTTGAAAGATTATTTATGACCAGGCTTTTGAGTTGGATATGAATTTATGCATGCAGAGCACTGTATAACCTCCTGTAATCATAAATTACAACTTGATCTGATATTGAGATGTATGACCACTTCTGACTCAGAGACCTCCACGGGCTGCAGACATTATTCTGAACTGGAAACAGTTTGAATGCTAATACAGACGCTGCTTAGATGGCTAGTGGGACTATATTTGTAGATTTCTGAAGTGAAAAAGAGCCACAATTCAAGTTGAATCAGTGCAATCAGTCTAACATTGAAATCTTTGCAATTATTTAAAAATGAGCATAACATCACTTGAACATGTTAAATGTAATGTGGTGTGCTATGGTATATAATACTCTGTCAATTAATATGCAGTATAATATACAGTACATACTTTTTAAATGATCTTTTGTTCATTGACTTTTGTATGCAATTTTGTAAAACACAAGGACGACCCTGAAATGACTAGTGCACATACAGATATATAGCCTATATTTTTTATAAACAGAAGGTAATTAAAACAATCCACTTTACCTTCTACCTTACATTTACGAGACAGATAGATAGATAGATAGATAGATAGATAGATAGATAGATAGATAGATAGATAGATAGATAGATAGATAGATAGATAGATAGATTATTGAATGTGCTTATATTTGAACGCGAGAGAAATACTTTGTAACTATGAAGTTCTGTGTGTGCTAATGTGTGTATTGATGTTTCTAAGGGGCATGCAGTCAACTGTATCTGTAGATGTTATGGCACAGGCTTTTTGATTGACACCCCTAATAAAGGTGAACAGGTGCAAAGAGGTGCAGGTCTCACCACAACCTTATGTGTGTGAGAGAAAATGTTCACTCTGTCTTCTTTTAAAATCCATCTTCATCTCTGCATCCTCCTCCTACAGTCTGGCACACAGTGTTCATGTAAAACACTTCTGGATTACTTTAGCATTCTAATGAGGGATGTGTACCTGTCTGCCATGTTTCAGAGGGATTACATAAACCTCTCAATTGGGCATATGCAAGGCCTTTTTATCTTCAACCATCCCAGCCCGAGACTGCATCTCACACATTTTCACTGTCTAGGTCATCAGAATGACGTACCACAACACTGTGATCTCAGACAAGCAGCCCTGCTGCATTTAAATGGCTGGTGGTTGGTTTAATACAGTGTTTGCCCGATACTGTTTAGCATCACTCCATAAACACTGAAAGTGATGTCACTGCAGGGTTCATGATGCTTATCACTGCTTGCCTGCTGTTCACTGTGAGAGCTGAGGTTTAATGACACAATCAGGAGACTTGTTACATTTACATTTTATGCATTTGGCAGACGCCTTTATCCGAAGTGAATTACAAAGCATTCATCTTTAGTCTTTTGTAGTTTGTTTTGTTTGGGTTTTTGTTGTCATTTAGAGGGGTTCTATTTTCTGAAATAGGTTATACCACAATAATAGACCGTTGTGAAAAAATTGCATGCTCCACAAAGAGTTGCACAGAAAATGCCGGAAAAATAACAAAATGTGTTTAGACTGTGATCAAAATTGCTGCCTGTCCAAAAATACCATCAGTACTCATTCAGTGAAGGGACTACATGTGTGCCATCGTGACTTGTTCAAAATACATATATACTTGATTTATTTATGTTCCTTATTAACTGAACCCAAGTGTTGCTAGCACCTTTAAGGACCAAAAATAGCTTGATGATACTTAATCGCTTATGACATGCATGTGCTTATGGTGTCGAGTTGTTTTGTTGTTTAATAAAAAATAAAAAATAAATCTAAATGTGGAAGTGAGATGTTGCCACAAGCCTTGATTTTTATCTTTAGTTGCCTTCTATTTAGAGTAGGTCACACCCTATCCAAGGGTCACATCCATTGTATTGTTAAATGTGGGACTGATTTGAGAGAAAATGGTGAACATGAAATTAGGTGTGTGTGTGTGTACTCATTTTCAGGGGCTCAAATGTATTTGGACAAATAAATATAATTAAAAGAATAAATTTTTTAATGTTTTGTTGAGCTTCGCAGGCAATGACTGCCTTAATTCTGGAACTCATGGACATCACCACTGGGTTTCCTCCTTTGTGATGCCTTGCCTGGCCATTACTGCAGCTGACTTCAGTTGTTGTTTGTTTGTGGGTCTTTCTGCTTTTAGTTTTGTTTTCAGCAAGTGAAATTCATGCTCAGTCGGGTTGAAACCAGGAGATTAACTTGGCTATTGCAGAATATTCCACTTTTTTACCTTCAAAAACTCCTGGGTTGCTTTTGCTGTATGTTTTGGGTCATTGTGCACTTGTACTGTGAAGTGCCATCCGACCAGCTTTGCTGCATTTGACTGAATCTGGGCAGAAAGTATATATCCCTGTACACCTCAGAATTCTTCCGGCTGCTCTGCTCTCATCAAAAAACACCCAGTGCCACTGGAAGCCATGCATGCATGCACTGCTCCGCATGCTTCACAAATGATGTTGTATGCTTTGGATCATGAGGTATTTCAAGGCTTCTCTATACTTTTTTCTTCCACTTGTTCTGGTACAGGTTGTTTTTTTTTGGCAAAGTCTTGATTGTAGACTTTGACAGTGACACATCTACCTCCTGGAGAGTGTTCTTCACTTGGCTGGATGTTGTGAAAGGGTTTTTTTTTTTTACCATCTAGAGGATCCTCTGATCATCCACAATGTTGTCCTCTGTGGATGTCCAGGCCTTTTTATGTTGCTGAGCTCACTAGTGTGTTATTTTTTCTCAGAATGTACCAAACTGTTGATTTGGCAACTCGTAATGTTCCAGGAATCTCTCTGATGGAGGTTTTTTTTTGTTTGTTTTTTTGAAGCCTAGCAATTGTCTGGTTCACTTGCATGCAGGGCTCCTTTGACCGCATGATGTGGGTTCAGAGCTACAGCTTCTAAATGCAAATGGCATGCTTAGTTAAACTCCAGAACTTTTACCTAATTGATGTAGAAATAACAAAGGAATAGCCCACATCTTTCCATGATACATCTTTTGAATCAATTATCCAATTACTTATGGTCCCTTGAAAAATGGGGGAGGTGCATATTAAAAAGTTTTAAGTCCTTAACCTTTTCTCCAATTTTGAAGTGAAACCCCTCAAATTAAAGCTCAGAGTGTGCACTTTAAGCCCATATTTATTATATAACTGTAACTTATGTTTTGGTCAGCAGTTAAATAATAAAAAATGTGCCGGTGTAAAATATATATGGGTGTGTGTGTGTGTGTGTGTGTGTGTGTGTGTGTGTGTGTGTGTGTATATATATATATATCGCTAGCGACCCTTTAAAATTTGTACAAAAATAAAAACAAATCATGAAACCAAAAAGAATTATTATTATTATTATTATTTAATTATCTCTTATTTAAGAAACACTGAAAATGTTTCACTGACTATATATTATTAAAATATTTTACATTTGAAATATTTAACATTTAATCTTTCTTGCTGTCACGGAGCAGTCCAGCCACACGACACAGAAGGTTGATCCTGATTGGTCCTCTTGTGTGCATTCAAAGTGCTGATTGGCTCAGAGTTAGAACCTGATAGAACCAATATAGAGTTCGACTTTGTAGATAGAACCTTTTTGTTTTCTAAATAAAAATCCCAAAATAGACAGAACTTAAAAAAAAATAATAATATTTTTTTTTTTTTTTTAAATCACATAATGTAAATATGTTGTCACAGAATAAGATATGTGAATAGCTCAATTTTGAACAAAATGTCAGATAGAACCTTATAATTCCAAGGCGATGAAATGCTGATTTAATTTAGTTAATAGAAGTTAACTGATAGAGAAAATCTATTTATGGCATTATTTTTGACGGTATCCTCATTTTACAACATTTTTACACAAGTACCTAAAACTTTTAACAGTACTGCAACTTTGCAGGTAGGTTTCTTGAAGCATCTTGGAGACATTGTCTCAGTTTGTTCTGTTTATTTATGTCATTCCAGACAGACTGAATGTTGGTGAGATCAGATCTCTGCGGGGAGCACTAGCTGTTGTCAGACTCCTTGTGTCAGACTCTAAAAATATATATATTGGCATACTATATATAATGTTGTACATTTTAACCATGTCATTAAAGGCAAAGCATTTTCTCCTGTTCAGACCTACAAGATTATGTGGTCTGAAGCAGCCACTTATTTCGTTTAATCTGTTTTTCGCAGCATAAATCATAAATATATCTGTCAGGTGTAAATCAAGCTGGTGACATTAAAGTCCTTTGACACTCCACGTGGTTGTTTTTGTCTTGAAGAGTCACCTTTATTAACCAGGTCAATGCATGGTGCCTGACAGCTTAATGATGGTGAAGTTATGGCCTGCTGACAGTGACGCATATCTCCAGTGGATAAGACTGAAAGATGAAATATTGGAAGAATAAAACAGGAGGAGGTTAGAAAAATGTGCTAAATCTTTTGTAGAACAACAAAAAAGTGGGAGACAGATAGACAGAGATGATTAAGATAAAAAATAATGTTACAGAAAGAAAACATTTCTCTGAAGCAAAAAGACACTTCAGATAATCCCTGCTGAAAAGACCAGAATAGACTAACCAGTTTAGTGCCTGTTTAGTGATGATGTAGTCTAGCAGATGAACCAAAACAAGCAACAGTGATTTGTATTCATACCAATAGCACGACACCAAATTTGATACTATACAGCAGTTCAACAAACAAAAAGTTAATGTTTAGTAACTAATATTTTAGCCATATTTTGACAGTTACTTTGTCTAATTTTGCTCTGCCAAACAAAAATGTTTCAAGCCACAGCAGACCAAATGGCTGCATGTTTACATATGAAACACAGTAGGTGGTGTTTAGTTCCTGAATGAATCCTGATGACTTGTTTATTCGTTTTCTTACTTTATGAATCCATGTTTTAAGCAAATCGGTTGATTAAATGATGTAATGACTCACTCATACAGACAGTAACTAGTTTAATTTAATTTTTGAGTCAGTTGAATGAATCAGTTGAATGAATGAGTCACTCATAAAACAGTTATTTGCCTCTACTGTTTGGGATTATTATCCTGCCATGATTCAAAACTGAAAATAAAGTTCTGAAAGGTTGAAACTAAGTGTTCGAAAGCTCAAAATCTTACAAAAAAAAGTTTTGCAAGATCGAAAAATAAGATTTGCAAGCTTGCAAAATGTAAAAAAATAAAAATATCTCTGCAAACATGTTGTTTTTGAGATTTCCTTTTTCAGGACTGCAACATTTTTTTTTTACGATGTTGAGATTTTCAAATTTGTCAGTGTTCTCCCACTGTATTAGTTTGTTTTCCAGGTTTGAAACCTTGTAAATGGTGATCGGAAAACTGGAGTGCGAATGTGTGAAAAAAAGTTTTGAAACTCTGAAAACAGAATTTTGCAGGCTTGCAAAGTGGTAAAAAAAAAAAAAAAAATCTCTGCAAACATAATTTTGTTTTTGAGTTTTCCTAGTTCAGAAGTGCAACACTCTTTTTTACGGTGTTGTGCAATCATTTTTTTCAGAGTTTCGAATTTGTCACTGTTCTCCCAGTGTATAGTTTGTTTTCCAGATTTGAAACCTTGTAAATAGTGATCTGAAAACTGGTGTGCGAACAGGTGAAAAAAGTTTTGAAACTCTGAAAACTGAGGTTCGAAAGGGCGAAACTTATTACATTACATTACATTTGCACTCCTATTGCAGACAATTTTTTCAGAGCCGAGTTTACAACACCCACTTTGCGGAGATACGCCCACACAGTTGCGAGCTTGCGACTCACGTGATTTGTGGCAGCGTTGTCACGCAGCTCCGCTCTGAAAACTCTGAAACTCAGACTGAGCGAAAATGAAGGTTCGCAAACTCGCAACTTAAAAAAAAGCCTGGGGGGAGGGCCTTCTGCTCTTGGCCAATGCTTTGCTGTCTGCTGACGTACAGTCCAATCACAAGTCGTATTTACTGGAAAGGTGGGACTGACCGACTGCTCCGCCAATGACGAAAGCGCACAGGATACGCAAACAGAGGATGCACGGATCTCTGGCCACAAGGCCCGTCTAGAGCTGCAAGAAGAACCGCGTCCATGGCTGGATAGCGTCCGGTCCGGTCCAAAAATAAGGCTACCGACTTGTTGCGGGAATTCACTTTACAATTGCCAGTAGCCACTGAGTTTACAACTGATAGGCCGGCGGTGCATCAATATACACACTCACCTCACCATGGCCTGGAGATGTACAGTGTTGCCAACTTAGCACCTTTGCAGACCCCTTTAGCAAGTTTTTTCTTCTTCAATAAAGCACCTAGCGACAAATCTTTAGGGTTTGCCCAAACCTTAAGCCTATTTAGTTTCTGAGACTTGCCGTTATTGCTGCGCGAGGTCTTTGCTTTTTCTCTCTCTGTGGGGTCTGCTGTGTTCAGACGCACAGAGACGCATATGATGTTGCTTCTCTAATTTTACTTGCAAGTCTAGCCGAAATCACAGCACAGTTGTTGTTTTTATCTTACTGTATGTGTATTTGATTTCATCAGACGACGGCTCGATTATCAGGATTTTTGTGCAGATTAATGTTTTGGAAGGGAGAGATGGTCACCTATTTCATATTCATTGTCTGACAACAGAAACAGTAAAATATATAAATGAAAACAGTTTTTTTTTTTTTTTTTTAGAAATTTAGCTGCATCCAAATACAGTATGTGGGCAGAGAGAGGCAAAAAAATGTAATAATAAATAATAAATGTGCATTTTCAGAAGAAGTGAGCTGAAAGTGTCTCCGGCTGCGGAAAGTGAGTCGTTCGCTGCGTGAGGTGAGTGTGTATACTGATGCACCGCCGGCCTATCAGTGGTAAACTCAGTGGCTACTGGCAATTGTATAGTGAATTCCCGCGACAAGTCGGTAGCCTTATTTTTTGGACCGGACCGGACGCTATCCAGCCATGGACGCGGTTCTTCTTGCAGCTCTAGACGAGACCGCCCTGTGGCCAGAGATCCGTGCATCCTCTGTTTGCGTATCCTGTGCGCTTTCGTCATTGGCGGAACAGTCGGTCAGTCCCACCTTTCCAGTAAATACGACTTGTGATTGGACTGTAAGTCAGCAGACAGCAAAGCATTGGCCAAGAGCAGAAGGCCCTCCCTCCAGGCTTTTTTTTTTTTAGTTGCGAGTTTGCGAACCTTCATTTTCGCTCAGTCTGAGTTTCAGAGTTTCAGAGCGGAGCTGCGTGACAACGCTGCCAAAAATCACGTGAGTCGCAAGCTCGCAACTGTGTGGGCGTATCTCCGCAAAGTGGGTGTTGTAAACTCGGCTCTGAAAAAATTGTCTGCAATAGGAGTGCAAATGTAATGTAATGTCATAAGTTTCGCCCTTTCGAACCTCAGTTTTCAGAGTTTCAAAACTTTTTTTCATCTGTTCGCACACCAGTTTTCAGATCACTATTTACAAGGTTTCAAATCTAGGAAAACAAACTATACACTGGGAGAACAGTGACAAATTCGAAACTCTGAAAAAATGATTGCACAACACCGTAAAAAAGAGTGTTGCACTTCTGAACTAGGAAAACTCAAAAAACAAAATTATGTTTGCAGAGATTTTTTTTTTTTTTTTTTTTTATCACTTTGCAAGCCTGCAAAACTCTGTTTTCAGAGTTTCAAAACTTTTTTTCACACATTCGCACTCCAGTTTTCAGATCACCATTTACAAGGTTTCAAACCTGGAAAACAAACTAATACAGTGGGAGAACACTGACAAATTTGAAAATCTGAAAAATTCTTTGTGCAACATCGTAAAAAAAAAAATGTTGCAGTCCTGAAGAAGGAAATCTCAAAAACAACATAATGTTTGCAGAGATATTTTTCTTTTTTTACATTTTGCAAGCTTGCAAATCTTATTTTTCGATCTTGCAAAACTTTTTTTTGTAAGATTTTGAGCTTTCGAACACTTAGTTTCAACCTTTCAGAACTTTATTTTCAGTTTTGAATCATGGCAGGATAATAATCCCATACACCTGTTAGTTTCAACGTTTAAGAGTTTTGTTTTGGGTTTTTGATGGTGGGAGTGATGACAGTGTTGGACGATAGAGGACCAGGCTCGGACTTTATTTTGTGTTTTGGTTCTGTTTGTGTGCGACAGTCGTCCACGAGTAGGGGCTGTCGCGGTCTTTTACGTATATTTTGTTATTAAAGTTTTGTTTGAATGTTCGCCGGTTCCCTCCTCATTCTTCCCGTGACTATAACGTTTGTTACACACTGGATGACTAAATTCAGTACACGGATTACACACCATATTATGAAAGTAGACAGACAAGCAGAATAGCCCAGAATATGAACGTAACCTGGTAAACTGCACTTTTAAGCGTAGGCTATCCCTAATAGAAAGAAAGAGTTTTATTTTAAACTTGGACTCAAGTTCAAATGGCTACAGTCAGCTTTGCCTATAGTTTAAGACATGGTTGTGGGACATTCTAAAACACTTAATGTGGATGTAGCTACTATAACAGTGACATTGGGAGCCCTAATTCGGTAAGGCCTAATAAATACTATTAATGCACTTTGCCACAACTTTGCCAATAACCTTATTAATAGCTATCAGTAAAGCAAATAGCCATAATACAACGTTTTCTCCCCCATTTAAAACCATCAGGATATAGAAAGGATCCTTAAGTGAAGCTGGACAAAGACAGTAGGCTATATAGGCTAAAACCAAAATATGGTAAACAGTTTATTAATAAAATATAGCCTATTATGCACAGGAAAGCAGACAAGCCCAGAATAGCTAGAAACAAGCCAAAACCTAATGTAAAGCGAAACTGGGCTCACGTACAGCTCTCTTTCATCACAAATCCAAATGTTTCCATATTCGCAATGTAGCCTATTTGAAGAAAAAACCATAATGAACAAAAATGTGCCGCACTGGAGTGGGCCGGGGCTCACGATACAGCACAGACATAATACAGATTATTTTAATTGATTGTGTAACGTTATATCTGTATTGGTGATTCTTTATTTTAATAATGAACAGGCCGCACTTGCAATGAACATATGCGCATGAGGCGCTAGCGCGATCAAATCGCTGATAATAAAAAAAATAATAATAATAAATACTCCGTCACTTAGGCTATAGGGCATAATGCGATTTTGAATTCAGTTTGAAGATTCAATAATATAAAAGATTATTTGAAATGTTATAAAGCGAACACTGTTACGTTCTCATTTCGCTCTGGAACCTATACGAGAATGCAATTTTCCCTGAATATCCAGAATATTGCATATGTGAAATTGATTTTATATAGGCCTAACAGTTCAACAAAAAAGGCAATATTAAGTGTACATTTTAAATTTTAAAAGAAGCCTACATTTTAAACACAATATTGTCCATATTGTATTTTACAACAAAATAATAGTTCCAAAAGAGCCCCGGCCCACTCCAGTGCGGCATATTTTTGTTCATTATGATTTTTTCTTCAAATACATTGCGAATATGGAAACATTTGGATTTGTGATGAAAGAGAGCTGTATGTGAGCCCAGTTTCGCTTTACATTAGGTTTTGGCTTGTTTCTAGCTATTCTGGGCTTGTCTGCTTTCCTGTGCATAATAGGCTATATTTTATTAATAAACTGTTTACCATATTTTGGTTTTAGCCTATGTAGCCTATACTGTCTTTGTCCAGCTTCCCTTAAGGATCCTTTCTATATCCTGACGGTTTTAAATGGGGGAGAGACGTTGTATTATGGCTATTTGCTTTATTGATAGGTATTAAGGTTATTAATATTACAATTTTTATTAGCATTAATAGTATTTATTAGGCCTTACCGAATTGGGCCTCCAATGCCACTGTTATAGTAGCTACATCCACATTAAGTGTTTTAGAATGTCCCACAACCATGTCTTAAACTATAGGCAAAGCTGACTGTAGCCATTTGAACTTGAGTCCAAGTTTAAAATAAAACTCTTTCTTTCTATGAGGGATAGCCTACGCTTAAAGTGCAGTTTACCAGGTTACGTTCATATTCTGGGCTATTCTGCTTGTCTGTCTACTTTAATAATATGGTGTGTAATCCGTGTACTGAATTTAGTCATCCAGTGTGTAACAAACGTTATAGTCACGGGAAGAATGAGGCGGGAACCGGCGAACATTCAAACAAAACTTTAATAATAAAATATACCTAAAAGACCGCGACAGCCCCTACTCGTGGACGACTGTCGCACACAAACAGAACCAAAACACAAAATAAAGTCCGAGCCTGGTCCTCTATCGTCCAACACTGTCATCAGTCCCTCCTTCAGTTCTCCTTCGCGGGACTTGTTACCGGTGAATGGCGCAGGTGCTCCACCGGCCTCGCTCCGTTCCCACGGCTCTCACACAGTGTTTTTACATTAAGCGTTTTAGTATGTCCAAAAACCGTGCCGTAATAAGCATGCACTGACTATTTCTCCAAGTTCAAAACAAAAACTCTATGAACCGCTCCATTGTGAACTTATGGAGCTGTATAAACCACTACAAGCTGTAAAGTAAACAGGAAGTGTTTGTCCGAACTCAGCTGGTTTTCGCGAGAGAACGCAAACGTTTTGCGAGGGAACGCAAAAGTTTTGCGAGAGGAACGCAAATAATTTTGCGAGAGAACGCAAATGTTTTGCGTTTTGCGGGAACGCAAATAATTTTGCGAGAGAACGCAAAAGTTTTGCGAGGGAACGCAAATATCTTTGCGAGATAACGCAAAAGTTTTGCGAGGGAACGCAAAGTTTCTCGAGGGAACGCAAAAGTTTTGCGAGAGAACGCAAAAAAATTAAAAAATATATTTTTTCCTCCCACCCCAAATTTTTTCACTCACTCTGATTTTTCTCCACCACAATGAACCTTAAGGGGCTCCGTACAAGACAGCCTTTATGACAGTGGAATAAAAAAACGCAAGGTCTAGAGACACATTTCTTATTCTTCTTTCCAAGTTAAATGTCTTTTCACTTAAGCACAGAAGAGAAGCTGCAAAAGACACGAGGGCAAATGTCAAACACATCGGTATAGCACATTTACCTAGAAAAGCAATGGAAATAGACTGGAAATAACCACTCTGTTGTATATAAGTTGATACAATGATGCTGTGAATTGCTAAATTTTACATACATACAAAAAGCCACAAACCTTAGGAATCTGTGTTTACAGAAAAAATAGTACAACACTGTGGATCATTTCCCAAACGCAATCCACAGGAATTTTTCACCATTCTCCAGCTTTCCTGTAACCCAAATAGCAAAAACAGATGTAATTTGTGTAGCCACTGTGTTTATACAGAGGTTGTATAGAGACGCTGAAAAGATCCTCCACTGACACATCTTCATGTATCACTGTCTCCAACTGAGCACTGTTGGGAGCCTTTGCCACTCGCAAGAGCCTCTGGGAAATCTGCTTCCGCCGAGCAAGGGATTGTCTCTCATCCCAGTTTGCTGTCTCATATCCAAAAAAAAAAAAAAAAGAAAAGAAAAGGAAAAAAAAAGTTTGGGGAATTTCTGGACGCTGCTAGACTCCATTATTGGCTTGGATGGCTCATTGCTCTCAGCGTGTTATTGTGTCTATTAAAATAAATTTGTATTTGTCTTATTGCAGATGCTGAGCGGTTCCGCCTAAATTCAATGCTAAACTGATTATTTGTGCTTTTAAACAATTTTGTAATTATGTTTATCTGAAAATGTTACAAAAAAGTAAATAACTGAATTAACTCTAATGGTGTAAGAAATAGAATAGAAAGCTGGACGAATTCGAGCTCCTGTCTATCTGGAGCTGGCTTGTGCTGAGAGTACTTAGAGATACAACCACAGGGACACTTAGGGTATACCTCACCTAATCGTGTATCCTAGCAACCAAGTGATTTTCTAGACCTCCCTGGATATATCTCAACAAATTAATGAGCTTTGAATGTGTGTGTGAGTTTGTGTCTGCGGATCAGATATAATCTGCATCATTTGGCTATTTGTGGCCAGTGATAGAGAGATGAAAAAAGACTCTGTGCATCTAATTATTTATATTTGACAAATATTTATGTCTGATTGCAATGCCCTGTCGACATTCAGCTCGGAGCAATTAGACAGAGTTGTGCATGTAACAAAAACTGACATCAGGCAGATTACATGAGACTGAATTTATTTTAGAAAATGAAAACAGAAAAACAGATATTTGGGGTTGACCAGATTTTCTTGGTATTTCCAGACCCCATTCCGATCTGTGACTAAAGAATACACTACACAACTTTTCACATCTGAACACGTTTTAAGAAAAACAATAGGCACCATACACTTGCTGACTTTTTAAATAGTAGAAAAAAACAGCATCACGCAAGACTTTTAAAGTTATACACAACAAACTCACAGAGAAACATGCACCTCATTGCTAGTAGATACATGACAAATGAAAACAATATGTGTTCTAAAATCAGCTAAAAATATTAAACATATTCCATATCCTCCGAATGGATGGAATCATAGTCTGAAGCTAAAAACAAGTCTGTGCCTATCATACACTATGCAGTTTTCTGTCAATTCTGTCAACTCAGATTTGAAGACTGGCTCTGTCTTTCGGCAGCAAGCATCATCTCAGACTGTAAATCTGGGCAAACTTTGTGTAATAAATTCCAGCCTTAAAGAAATAATTCAACCTAAAATGAAAATTTGCTGATAATTTACTCAAAATCAGTGTTACAGTTCGACTCACAACTGCAACAAAAGGAGGCTATCACAAATGAAATAAGTTACAAAAATACATTTTATTATGAATCTCTAGGGGGAAAAAAAGGAAGAAAATAAATGAAACCATCAAAACGCAGATGTTCTCATCCATAGCCATAGAAGAAAATAGCAAGGATCTGGTGACGAAGAAGTTCTAAACCAAGGACACCTGCCACCTGTGCCCATTCCTGCAAAAGCAAGAAAAAAACAACAGAACAACTCCACACAACGTTAGTTAACGAAACAGATATTTAAACATCCATCTACTGTATACCAGGTGTTCCCGATCACCAACGGACATCCATAGATGACGAACAGGAAACAAAACAGAAACAACATCATAACATGGCAAAACTGTGACATTCAGTCAAGATATCCAATATATGGATGAGTTTCTTCATAAGAACAGATTTGGAGACATTTACCATTACATTGCTTGCTCACCAACTGATTATCTGCAGTGAATGTGTGCTGTCAGAATGAGAGTTCAAACAACTAATGAAAGCATTACAACCATTAGTACATTTTCAGCAAATTTTTCAGTGAACTACTCTAACTGCAACGTGAGCAGCTTGGACACGAACTTTACAAAGGGGTTGAAGTTCATCCCATTATTAGCAGGTGCTTTTTATTACTGCTGTTTGAATATTTGGTTTTCATAAGGATGTAAATGACTCAGGGAGCCATGTTTTAGCTGTAGGGGCCACAGACCGGATGTGATTAATAGCGGAGGAACCATTTGCTCTATTAATAATCTTTTGAAGCACATTCATAATGGATAATGGTTTTTTAATGGGTGGATATGAAGGGCTGACTGACAGGAAGATTCTGTTCTGTTGTTCTGATGGATGAGTCTCCTGGTGCTGATAGAGCATCCTCTGGCACTGGACGACTGTATCATGCCTGCTTGAATGCTGAAACAAACCTTTTGTTTTCTTTATATTGTTAATGAACAACCAAAATATTGTGAGTGATGTCTGCAGTACAAATGCTTTGGTGGGTCGCAGACAATTACAGTAAACTACTGTTATTATTTAGTTTAGTTTTTTTTTTCTTTTTAAGTTTAGTTTAGTTTAGTTTAATTGTTTTGTTTTGTTGTTTTGTTAGTTTTTCATGGTAATACTGGTCACATAAAATTATCTGATGAAATGTTTGAAATAATTTTTTAGGACTCTGAAGTTTGAGAGCTCAGTTTATTTCTGCCTAGAATAGTCATAAATTGATGTTATGACACTTGGTGGTTGAAATTACCTTTAGGTTTATCCCAATCAACCTCTCAAATGTCCTCTCTCACCGTTCCACTCTCCCTCCCTCCACTGCTTTAGCCTTTCCTTCTTTGAATACTAATAAGTAAACAGCACTCTTTCTTCACACGAGGAAGAAAAATACTCCACTCTCCTCTTTACCCATGCTAGCCATGCTACCCATGCTTTACCCATGTCTTCTCTCTTTCAGACGGTAAAAACACAGGCTCCAATAAGTCTATTTGAAGGCAGCTGCTGTGTAATTGGATTTGTTATTAGTTGAACTGTCAGTAAATTAAAAATTGATCTTGGGGAACCGGTCTAAGAAAAAAGGGAATACCGCCCACCCTGAAGCTCACACTTACTTGAGGGGCACTAGAAATAGTTAATGCTTAAAGGAATATTCTGAATCCGGTACAAGTTAAGCTCAATCTGAAGGTGAAGCTCAAATGTTAATTTACCGCAAAATCATTTTTTCATCCCTCATTTTCTTTTCTTTCTTTTTTTCTTCTTTCTTTTTTTAAAAAAGCACATACATCGAAAGTGATTGCTATAAAATAAAATAGTAACTAAAAAAAGTTATATATTTAAAATAGATTTATTTCATACTAAGTATATTTCAAATCTATTAACATATTTACTGACATATCACTAAAGACTGATTATTAGGGGTGTGACGAGACACTTATTCCACGAAACGAGACGAGACACGAGACTGGGTTCACAAGAATGAGACAAGATTTTTAGACTTTTTTTGAAGAAATCTTCAATGATGAAATATATAGGGAAAATAGTCTTTTATTCAACTGAAAGACACAAAATGCAAAAAAAGTAGGTGCATTTTGAAATCAACTTTTATTTTAATGAATTATATGCAGCAATAAACAACATGTAAACTAGAGCTTCACGATTCTGGATAAATTAAGAATCATGTTTTTTATATATAATTGGAGATCACGATTCTAAAGAAAAAAAAATTGAAAACTAAACAAAATAACAATTTACTAGTGGTTCTGGCAAAATGTTCATTGCGTAAGTCAATTTTTTTTTATTATTATTAATTTGAACAAAAATAAATAAATAAATAAATGGAGTCAGTGTCTCAGTTCATAAAGACCTGTTTCTCAGTTAGATGCTGACAAATACTTTTTTTTAAACGGGCAGTTGTCGTCACCTCGTGGCGGAAGAGGATAAGCGTTAATGCATACACGTTGAGATACTTTTGTTTAGATCGCTACTGTAGAGAGAATAAGTGTTTATACCCAAACTATAAACTTTTAAATATCAGTACTTCTGTTATCTAAATGTCTTTAACACAGAAATAATGATGTGTGGTTGAAAAGACTTGTTTGTGACACTCTTTTTGGATCAGCAGCAGCATGAATGATTCATTAACATGGACAACAACAAAATGTGCTTCTCGCGCTCCACTGACGCTCGCGATGTGAAACAGTCACAATAGACATAGATGAATCACTGTCATTCCAGAATAAGATCGCGTGGGTGTCTGAATTGAGATCGCCATCTTTATAAACAATTGATTGTGCAACTCTAATGTAAACATTGCAAATTGTTTTGCGAGGACATCGTCACGTTCTCGCGCCACGAGATCTCGTCACATCCCTACTGATTATATAATTATATTTAAACTTTATTTAAAATACTACTTGTACACAAAGCACAATTCTTAATATTAAGTCTAAAATGTATTTTAATGTCACAACTGATATGATCCTTGAATAATGTCGACCTTCAAATGCAAAACATTTAAAGTGTACTACCTGAAGTGTACTTGCAATAGGTCCACTTTAGCACAATCAAATATACTTGTTTATTTTTTTATTTTTTTTGGACTTCAGCACTACTTCCGCACAATTAAAGTGCATTGAGCACAAAACTAGTTTTTCCAGTGTAGCAGACATTAAGTATACCAGATTAATATACTAAAAGAACAGTTGCTGGGTATTTTTATTAAGGACATAAATATGCAAATATATTTGTAGTAAACTTAGTATGAAATAAATGTATTTCAAATACATTTTAGTATATTTATTTTTCACCAGGGAATACCAAAATAATATATATATATTTTTTTCTTTTAATAGTTATATTATTTATTATCTTTTGTTGGACAGTCTAAATGTAATGGCAAAAAAACCAACTGCACTGTAAAAAGATGATTTAAACAACTCATATTTTTGCTTTTATACCTTTTCTCCCTTTTTTATGGTAATCGTCATTATTCCACAAGTGCTGTTGATTGAGCTTAACTTGAACCTGGAATATTCCTTTATATACCAAATCTTTGAGGCAGTCTGTCAGCATGAACATCTGGAGATATGCACACAAACACATGCACAAAAACACAAAGATTCACTGGCACTGGTGCCAGGAGGGTCACTTCTCTTTTAAATGTCAGTCGCTGTGTCTCCAACCTGTGTTGGCAAATTCATTACACCACATGTGCACAGATTACCTACTAATTAGCATCTTGCTTATCACCTGCCAACAAACCGTTAAAGCACATTAAACTGCTTGTGGCCACTTAGCCATGAGGACGAGCCACATAATCTATACCAACCTCCAGTCACAGTGTTTATAGAGCTCTTGCTGTGCCTTAAAATTTTATAACCTGTAAACTCTTTAGAGAAAATGACACTATGAGGGTTGGCAGGACCGGTGCCATGTCATCTAATTAACCACACCATGTTGTTCACCCGGTAGACGGACATTAACATAATCTGCATAGCATAATTAGGAATCATGAGAGTCTGCTGCCGCTAAACAGGCTGTAGTGCCTCCTGGAAGGGAATGTACTGACTGAGACTGCTGTGATTTATGAGACTTCATGTCTCTCTAACATATTTATGCTAGACTTCAAAGACAGCCCTCTTCCATTCCCAAGACAGTGCAGATCAGCTGAGCAGACATGGCTTTCCTGGGTCCTCCTGTGGCCTGATGGGTAGAAAGGGTCTTGCGTTCCTGCTCCCAAGGGCGAATGTTGTGGATCTATTTATAACTTGCCTCACACCAAACAAAAGCATGGGAAGTTGAAAGTTTTCAGGCTGGCATGCAGAACTCAAGTATAAAGTCTATAATTTAGACAAACGCTGCGGCTTAAAGATCTTCGTTCAAAACATTTTTATGGATTTTTAGGGCATTTTGACAAGTTTATTCAAGTATGACCTCTTTTGAAAATCCCACAAATGTGAAAAGGGTTCACTGGTCCCTGTTATAATGATATGTTTCTCCTATCAAGAGCCACCTGTAAGATTCCCACTACTATAAGATCCTGGGTCAAAAAATTGGTGTCCAGCATCGGAAGTGTGTTATGTTCCCTGTGTCATGTCTGGACTTTAATGTTAAAGTGTTTCCTGTGTCATGTTTGTAGTTTTCCCCTTGGTGTGTCTTGTTAGCTCAATTCATGCTACTCATATTCTCCTCTTTAGATTACCCTTTTACAGCACAACCTTACTGTAGCTCCAGCCTCTGAAGTCTTCCCCGCTGCTGAAGAACACCTGGAGCAGGAAGTCCTCCAGCCTCAGGATGTCAACACTCCAGTTGGTTCCACTAAAGATGACAATACAGAAGATTTGGACAAGCGTACATTCACTACCATAATCCAAAACATAAAGCACACATCCTTACATTCCCAGTTGTTAAGGATGTTTTTATTTGGTGTTACCAAACTGGTCAGTATGTACAAATTTTTATTTCATAAACAAAGCGATGTACATTATTTAGATTTAGAAGTGCCCCTAAATGAAGAAACTGTTTGCAATATTTTATAAACATCATTTATTTTATATATTAATGGTATTCCCCCTTTTGATCAGACATCTCTACAGCAAATTGTAGAGATTTTTTTATGTGAATTCACGAGTTCACCCTTACATATAATCTGATTAAGCAAATAGTAAGCATATGTTGGCACGCTGTCCTGGGGGAGGTCTCTGAGCCTGGAATATAGCCCAAACCCAGAGAACTCCCCCTGTCCCTTGTTTGGGATTAGAATAGACTAAGAGTGAGGAGTTGGGGTGGAGGAGGGATGCCAGAAAGGCTGTGTATATACATAGTGCTAGTTAGGATGATTAGCTAAATGGGTTACACCTGTGCCAAACCCGTCTGCAGCCGGAGGTAGAAGGAAGGGAGTGGGAAGGATAGGAGGTTGGAAAGCCATGCCAATGGGCTATGCTGCATGTGGCGCGGTAGCTGAAGTCGCCACAGTGATTGGTTGAGAAGAGGAGGGAGGCAGTGCAGTGTGGAGAGCGGCCGAGTCTGGGGCATAGCCCCTGCTGCGTCTTGACGCTCAAGGGGAGCCGTAACTTGATCTGGAAGAAGACGACCTTAGAGAGACATGTTAACTTTTAGTCTTGCGGGATTTAGTGACCTTTTTGGAGTTGGGTGAATTAGTATTTTCCAGAGAGATGTAAAGGTCATAAAGTTGAGCTTTGCTCATTTTCAAGAAAACTTACCTTCAGAGTTTGACTCGGTGGTGAAACCAGGCCGAGGAGGAAGCGCCTTTGAGCTGGTGGCTTGAGAAGAAGGTGCCTTTGAGCTGGTGGCTTGCGGTGGAGCATCCAGTTCGTTAGCTGCGTCCCAATTCATGGGCTACGTCCTTTGAAGGCTTCATTTGAAAGCCGATTGTATCACAGCAGTGCGACGAAGGCTGTCCAAATTCAAAGACTGCGTCCTACAAAGGCTGCATTTGAAGGCGGATTGCATCACGGCAGTGCGACAAAGACCATCCTAAATCAGGATGCATTCTCCGAAGACTGCATTTGAAGGCCGATTGCGTCACCGCAGAGTGACGAAGGCTGCCGCAATTTGAACGCGACTTCAAATGTGCCCTCCGTTTCTCCGGCAAATGATGGATACATCCTTCGAAGGATCCTTCGCAGCCTATCCTATCCCAGAATTCATAGCACACCGGTGGCGACGGGACTTTTATTCAAACAAAATAGTGGGTAATGGTTCTGTGGAGGCCAACGAATACACTTAGAAATTTAAGTATTGTGTTTTAATTTACTCAAATAGCTAGTTAAACAAATGTTAAAGGTTCAGGGTCTTAAAAATGTGATTCTGATTCAAAAGTTCTTGTATTTTTTAAATTGAGGGCTGAATTTGATAATTCCCACAAAAAGTCAGCCATTGTGGATCGGAGGTAAGGCATTACCCATCTGTAATACATAATGCCCACAACAAAAAGACAAGTAGGCCTATAAGGCTACTTTATAATCAGACAAGTCTTTCAATTGTATTTTTTTTTTTTTTTAATTTTTTTTTTATTATTTATTTATTTATTTATTTTGTTGCAAGACATGTCCACAAATGTTTTAGGCAAACTTGATGATCCAGGAATGTGATTTCTGTGCATTGATTTAGTTGAAACTTGTAAATAAAAGACAATATGTATAGTTCTGGCAATTGTTAATTTTTGCAAAGCAAGTTATAATTTGTAAATGACAAAAATTCCTCTATACAATATATATATATATTTTTTTGCCACTGAATAACATTTGCAAATGGAAATAAATTGTTCTATACTAAAAGTACTTTTTACAACTAATTACAAAATAGCAAATTCAACATCAGAAAAACATCAAAAATTTAATTAGCAATACATAAAACAGATTGGAAAATCAAAAAAAAATTGTATGTACACTTTCATTGAGCTGAGCAGTGAGACCCTGGTGGTGCTGCTGGACCTGGACGGGCTGCCATAGAGAGCCTGGTATGGCCTCTGGCAGCGGGACATCATCTGGGATAGTCTCCAGAGTGTTTGAGTGCATATTTCCACTGTCCAGCAGTGGAGGTTCAGGTTTATCCTGCAGTAGAGGGGTCTGATCTGATTTAAGGAAATGAGTAAGGGACTGATTGTATAGAGCTGACAAAGTAATCGGTGGAAGAAATATGAGTTACTTTAGTAAAGTACTTTCAGTAACTACTATTAGCACATTGGGGAAAAAATGCATGCATTTAAAACCTTAAGTAAAAGTGTTATCCTTCATACTGTAATGTACTTAAGGTATGAAGAGTAAAAGTAGCCTATGTTTACTGCAGGAAAAACTTCATATATGATGGTCTTGCATTATGTATGTTGCATTTTACTTCTGAATATGTTCAAGGTTGTTACATTTAAAATACTTTATATAGGTCTACTGTTGGGCAGTTTAATGTACAACACTGCATGTTTTTGTATAGTGTTGTGTTTTTGTATTGTAGCTGTCCTGTGGAGAAAAAGAAAAAAACCTGGCCTACTTCTCATTTGTATGTGAATACTTAAAGAATGTATTGTGTTACACTCCACAACTTTATTTTGCAGATGAAACAAACAAAGTTTATTGCTAGAATATTAACAAACATTTGCTACAACTGCACACCATATCAAGGCTGCTTCCAAAGCACTCAAACCAGTCTAGCCTACTGAGGACTCTTCTTGTTGCCTAGCAACTGCGACAGCTGCCGTAAACGAGTTAGTAAGTGAACTTTTTATATTCAGCTGCATAAAACAAAACAGGGTTGAAAACCTGTTTAAATATGTTCACCATGGTCCATTTATGTACATAATAATAACCAATAATACAATAAGCAACATAAAATTACATTTTGTTAAGATATAAGTCATTTAATCGCTTTGTGTTTTTTATGTTTTCATTTCATTACAATATTCAAGTCGAAATCCAAAACTTACATTTAAAGTGTAATTCGGTAATTAACAGTCAAAAACTAACAATTCGGGCTCCAGTTATTTTCATTTTCATTAACAAAAAACATCTATGGCAGTTTTCGCACTGCTGATACGCGACAGGAGCTGCAATCGGGAATTCCTGCAAAGGCTAGACTGGGAGCATCCTTCGAAGGACCCGTCCTCCGAAGGATGCAGTTTTTGAATTGGGACACAACTCTTCTCTTTTTTTGGCAGTTGAATGAAGCTGGGTGCTGGAAAACTGTCACAGAATAGAGGTAAGCATGCTACTGTATGTATATGTATTGTGCTAGGTGATGATTAGCTAAAGGGGTTATACCTGTGCCAAATTGGCTGATTATCTGATCCTCCCGAAACTTGTTAATAAAACATCATTTAAATTTTTTTATTTTTATTATTAATTTTTTTTATTCCTTGAAAAAAAGCTTGCAGAAAATACAGTTTTGTTAGAATCATCATCCTCTTAATCCAGAACAGGGTAAAACAGGTATATTACGCTTTTTTTTCCTTCTTCTTCTTCAACTTAAAGTCGGCATGAAACGGAAGTAGTGATTGTCTTTTTTTTCTCTAATGTGACATCTATCCGATTGAATTTGAAATGAGAGGGCGGGACTTGATTTCATCCTTTGGGAATTGATTGGATCATTGGAAATTGGGGCGTACGTTGATAACAAAATTGAGGCAGATCTGAATGCCAGTTTGCAGTTAGTTGTGAGGGGATTTCTCTCCACTGGATTAAAATGAAAAAAATGAATAAAAAATAAATAATAATGAAGTGCACGGTTAATGGTTGACTTTAAAATTAAAACGTTTGGTATTAAATCATAATGGAATGTTTGCTGAAACAAGTTGGATGTGGTACAGCCCTACCTAAAGTACATAATTTTTCTACCAGCCACCACTGATTCTCATTATAAAAAAAAAAAACTTTTTTTTTTTCAAAAACTAAAAAAGGGAAAACTAACAGTATACCTAAAAGTTTACTCATAGTAAAATTATATAGTTGTAATTCAAGAGAAAAGCGCAGATAAACTAAGTAAACTAGCTGCATACTCACAGTTTACTAATGTTATACTTCAAATGTGTTTTATAAGCGAAACCATGGAACTTAAATTTAGTCCAAAGAAGTACTGAAATAGACACTTGTAAGTATATTACTGCATTGATTTTAAGCATTACAAGCAGAAACTTAAATCTGCTAATCCTGTAGTCAGGACTGTGAAGAGATGGACCAGTGAAACAGAGCAGGATTTACAGGCTTGTTTTGACCTCACCGATTGGAGTGTTTTTGAAGCTGCTACCACCGATCTGGACGAAATCACAGAGACTGTGACATCCTATATTAGTTTTTGTGAGGATATATGCATTCCTACCAGGACTTATTTAACATTCAACAATGATAAGCCATGGTTTACAGCAAAACTCAGACATCTTCGTCAGACCAAAGAGGATGCCTACAGAAATGGGGACAGAGTTTTGTACAACCAGGCCAGGAACAAACTAAACAAAGAGATTAGAGCGGCTAAACCAGCTGGCTCCCATCTTTTCACAGATCCTCAGCAGATCTCTGGAGTTGTGTGAAGTGTCTTCCTGCTTCAAACGCTCCACCATCATCCCCGTTCCAAAGAAACCCAAGATTAAAGGACTTAACGACTACAGACCTGTGGCTCTAACATCTGTCGTCATGAAGTCGTTTGAAAAACTGGTTCTGGTTTATCTGAAGGACATCACTGGACCCTTACTGGACCCCCTGCAGTTTGCTTACCGAGCAAACAGATCCGTGGATGATGCAGTCAACATGGGATTCCACTTCATCCTGCAACATCTGGACAAAACAGGGACTTATGTGAGGATCCTGTTTGTGGACTTCAGTTCGGCTTTCAACACCATCATCCCAACAGTCCTCCAGACCAAACTGACCCAGCTCTCGGTTCCTAGCTCTATCTGTCAGTGGATCACCAGCTTTCTGACAGATAGGCAACAGCTAGTGAGACTGGGGAAATTCATGTCAAACAGCCACTCCACCAACACGGGTGCCCCTCAGGGATGTGTTCTCTCTCCACTGCTCGTCTCGCTGTACACCAACGACTGCACCTCTAAAGACCTCTCTGTCAAGCTCCTAAAGTTTGCAGATGACACTACAGTCATCAGCCTCATCCAGGACGGTGACGAGTCTGCTTACAGACAAGAGGTTGAGCAGCTGGCTGTCTGGTGCAGTCTTAACAATCTGGAGCTAAACATGCTCAAAACAGTGGAGATGATAGTGCACTTCAGGAGAAACCCCACTGCTTTCCCCCCACTCACCATCAGCACTGTGGCTGCAGTGGCGTCATTCAGATTCCTGGGAACCACCATCTCTCAGGACCTGAAGTGGGACAATCACATTGACTCCATTATGAAAAAGGCCCAACAAAGGTTGTACTTCCTTCGCCAGCTGAGGAAGTTTAACCTGCCACAGGAGCTGCTGAAACAGTTCTACTCAGCCTTCAATACTCAGTATTCACTTCAATAACTGTCTGGTTTGGTTCAGCTACAAAATCAGACATCAGAAGACTACAGAGAACAGTTCGGACTGCTGAAAGGATTATTGGTACTCCTCTGCCCACCCTTCAAAACTGTATACATCCAGACTGAGGAAAAGGGCTCAGAAAATCACTCTGGATCCCTCACATCCAAATTACCCCATCTTTGAACTTTTGCCATCTGGCTAGGGCTTCAGAGCCCCAAATACCAGGACAGCCAGGCACAAGAACAGTTTCTTCCCCCAGGCAATCTACCTCATGAACAGTTCCCCACTTATGCAATAAAAATGTGAAATATCCTTATATTTATTTGTTACCCCTTCATCCTAGTACATCCCTGCATCTTACTCAATCCTATTCCATTATCATTTATAGCACAATTGTTTATACACTTATTTATCTGCAAAGGGTTTTTTTACTTATTTTTTTATTTTCTTATTTTTTTGACTGTGTGTTGTTGTCTCTGTGTACTGGAAGCTTATGTAACTAAAACAAATTCCTTGTATGCGCAAGCATACTTGGCAATAAAGCTCTTTCTGATTCTGATATACTTACTACATAAAATTTACTTGGAAAATGTACTTATAAATTAAAAAAATACATTACATTAATTACATACTTTACATACACTTAATATGTTACTTAATAAAACATTACTTAAATTTACGTAATAAAAGAACCTTGAAGTATACTTCTGAATCCTCAAAATTATATTAATAAGGTAACTTTCTAAATTGGTGACTTGCCATTTGTTGACAACAGCAATCTAATATTTAAAGTAAATGTCAATGTAATGGATATTTAGGTCAACTTGAATACAAATTTTACCTATTCACATGCACGGGAGAGTCTGGACTACAAATGCATATAAACGTGCCAAGGTTGTTGTTTAGTATCCTTTGGAAATTCTAGCATTGGTGTCAGTTCTAATATTGTACATTCTCCATATTGGCAGATGTTTTGCAGTCATTACTTGGAGGACAATGGTGATGTTGACGAGGAAATTCCACCTAATTTGTAGGGTGCATTCATCCCATTCACTGCTCTGTTTCATGGTATGTTAAAAAAATGCTGAAAATCTTGGCTGAGCTGGAATGAATCACTGTATAGGCAGCTGAGAATTAGTTAAGGTTTTTTTTCCCTCATCTCTATTCCAGTCCAAGATAAGCTCCCCAGATCCTAGTCTTATTTATAGAGTAAATATCTTATTTTATTAGAGTAAAAGCTGTGTAACATATCAAATCAGACGGCCTGCTGCCAACACCTTAAGATCCACAATGAAGTATTCTAGGCTTTACCTCTGGGTAGGTTTCTTTTAGACTAATGTGAGTGAACTCCTTTAACCTACAACAATGACAAACCATGGTTCACTGCAAAACTCAGACAGCTCTATCAGGCCAAATAAGATGCTTGCAGGAATGGGGAAAAATTCTTGTATAAACAGGCCAAATACACACTGGAAAAGAAGATCAGAATTGGAAAGAGGAATTATTCTGGAAAGCTAAGGAACCAGTTCTCTTCCAGTGACCCTGCTTCAGTGTGGAAAGGTCTGAAAGACATCACCAATTACAAGACACCATCCCCCAGCCCTGTGAAGAATTAACAATTTGCAGATAATCTGAACGAGTTTTATTGCAGGTTTGAAAGAACACCATTCACACCTCCTGCAACCCCCCTCTCCCCCACACCTGCACTTCAGATCAGTGAAGCTGATGTGCGTCAGGTCTTCAGAGAGAACAAGAGAAGAAAGGTTCAGGTTCCTGGGCACCACAATCTCTTAGGACCTGAAGTGGGACAATCACATTGAGTCCATTGTTAAAAAGGCCCAGCAGATGTTGTACCTCCTTCGCCAGCTGAAGAAGTTCAACCTGCCACAGGAGCTGCTGAAATAGTTCTACTCCGCCATCATTGAATCCGTCCTCTGCACTTCAATAACTGTCTGGTTCAGCTCAGCCACCAAATCTGAACTCAGAAGAGTTCAGAGGATAGTCAGGACTGCTGAGCGAATCACTGGTACAACCCTCCCTACCCTCCAAGAACTGTACTCATCCAGAGTAAGCAAAAGGGCTGGCAAAATCACTCTGGACCCCTCACATCCAGCACACTCCCTCTTTGAACTGTTGCCATCTGGTCGGCGCTACAGAACACTGAGCACCAGAATGGCCAGGCACAGAAACAGTTTGTCCCTCAGGCACTCCATCTCATGAACATTTAACAATAAATGTGGAACACACAATACTCTTATACATTATTTATTTAACACGCATACTTATTTACATTTCAAATTTGCACATATCATTCCTGTACCTTCATAATTGTCTATATTATATATTGTTTTTGCTATTTTGTACATTGTCTATTTTGTATATTTGTATATTATTCTTTTTATTATACAGTATGCCCTGTCTTGTCACTATCATTCTGTTGCACTGTGGAGCTTCTGTCACTAAAACAAATTCCTTGTATGTGTAAACATACCTGGCAATAAAGCTCATTCTGGTTCTTCATTCTGATTCTGAAAAGATTATGGTGAAAGAGATTTCTCAATATATTCTTGTTGGGTTGAGAGATAAGGAGTGTGAACACATAAAAAGAAAGTTTAAAGTAGTGTCCTTATGTGAAGAATCATACATATTTGTGTTCGTGTATGTGTGAGTCTCCAGGTAATGAGGTCTCTCGGTCTTATCAGGACTGAGGGAGAGCAGCTAGGTCATGCTGTAAAAGATCAGGTAGAGTGGACCTATAGTACATATGCCCGGCTCATACTTTACCTACTTTCCCCTATATGATCCACTCAACCAGGAGACCAGGCAGATGGGGCTTCCCACAACCTGTGCTTACCGCTCTGAGAGTTTTATTTAAAAAGAGACAGAGAGAAAATAATCAAATAGCTGCAGAGATGAAAAGATAAAAAAAAGAGAATAGAATATTTTACAGTAATAGAGAAAAACTAGTTTTGATGGTTTTGTATGTAAGGTGCCATGTGTATGTCTATGAATTTCTCAAGGCCTTGGCCTTTGGTTATGAATTCAGATTCTTTGAAACATTATGAAAGTACAGATTCTTTGGATTTGTATAGTGTACTTTCAGATAACATTACCTAAAATAAGATACATCAGTTTAAATCTAAAATCTTAATGGTGTTAAAAATAATCCCTGTGCACTGTTCAGAAATGAATTGAGAATGCTTTTTTTAAATTCCAGTTTAGCTCCTGAATTTGAATTTAATTTAAATTGTGGTGGAACTAGAAGTAATATTTATATATAAGTTTCATTTAAAGAAGTCAAATTAGAAAGAAATAATTAAAATACAGAGAAATTAATATTACCCCAGCATGTGTAATTTTTAATAAACAACAGTCATCTTTGAATGGCAGTCTTGTTTATAAGAATAAAGAATTGTATTATTATTAATAGGCCTTATAGAAAGATAGTCAGATTTATAAATCATTGTGGAAAAACACTTCATTTCCTACAATGAGCAAAATTATTAATTCAACACTTTTGTTTTTGCGCCCATTTTTCATGAGCTGAACTCAAAGATCTAAGACTTATTCTATGTACACAAAAAGCCTATTTCTCTCAAATATTGTTCACAAATCTGTCTAAATCTGTGTTGGTGAGCACTTCTCCTTTGCCGAGATAATCCATCCACCTCACAGGTGTGGCATATCAAGATGCTGATTAGACAGCATGATTATTGCACAGGTGTGCCTTAGGCTGGGCACAATAAAAGGCCACTCTAAAATGTGCAGTTTTACTGTATTGGGGGGTCTGGGGGGTCCGAAAACCAGTCAGTATCTGGTGTGATCACAATTTGGCTCACGCAGTGCAACACATCTCCTTTGCATAGAGTTGATCAGGTTCTTGATTGTGGCCTGTGAAATGTTGGTCCACTCCTCTTGAATGGAGTGAATGAAGTTGCTGGATATTGGCAGGAACTGGAACACACTGTCGTATACTCCGATCCAGAGCATCCCAAACACGTCCGGTGAGTATGCTGGCCATGCAAGAACTGGAATGTTTTCAGCTTCCAGGAATTGTGTACAGATCCTTGCAACATGGGGTCGTGCATTATCATGCTGCATCATGAGGTGATGGTCATGGATGAATGGCACAACAATGGGCCTCAGGATCTTGTCACGGTATCTCTGTGCATTCAAAATGCCATCAATAAAATGCACCTGTGTTCGTTGTCCATAACATATGCCTGCCCATACCTTAACCCCACCGCCACCATAGGCCACTCAATCCACAACGTTGACATCAGCAAATCGCTCGCCTACACGAAGCCATACACGCTGTCTGCCATCTGCCCTGTACTGTGAAAACCAGGATTCATCCATGAAGAGAACACCTCTCCAAAGTGCCAGACGCCATCAAATGTGAGCATATACCCACTCAAGTCAGTTACAACGACGAACTTCAGTCAGGTCGAGACCCAGATGAGGACAACGAGCATCCAGATGAGCTTCCCTAAAATTGTTTCTGACAGTTTGTACAGAAATTCTTTGGTTATGCAAACAGATTGTTGCAGCAGCTATCCGGGTGGCTGGTCTCAGACGATCTTGGAGGTGAAAATGCTGGATGTAGAGGTCCTGGGCTGGTGTGGTTACACGTGGTCTGCGGTTGTGAGGCCGGTTGGATATACTGCCAAATTCTCTGAAACGCCTTTGGAAACAGCTTATGGTAGAGAAATGAACATTCAATTCATGGGCAACAGCTCTGGTGGACATTCCTGCAGTCAGCCCCTACTTCTTATCAGTCTGATTCAAATGCACTTCAGCTTCCTATGAGATGTGATGAATTCAGTATCATCTCATGAACTGAAAGGGAGCCGGTTCTTAAAGCAATAGTTCACCCAAAAATGAAAATTCTGTTATTAATTACTCACCCTCATGACGTTTTAAACCCCGTAAGACCTTTACTCATCTTTGGAAGACAAAAAAAATATATATTTTTGATGAAATCTGAGCGCTTTCTGACCCTACATAGACAGCAATGCAACTGACATGTTCAAGGCCCTGAAAGATAGTAAGGACAAAAATAGTCCATGTGACATCAGTGGTTTAACCTTAGTTAAATGAAGCTACAAGAATACTTTTTGAGCACAAAGAAAACAAAAACACAGACTTTATTCAACAATTTCTTCTCTTCTGTGTCAGAATTTAATGTGTGTTAATGACAGTAAAGCAACGCATGCATGTGGTGCTTCTATTTTATCGATTTCCTTACTACTATATATAGGCCTTGAACATGTCAGTTGTGTTGCTGTCTATGCAAGGTCAGATAGCTCTTGGATTTCATCAAAAATATCCTTGTTCTGAAGATGAACGAAGGTCTTACAGGTTTGGAATGACACGAGGGTGAGTAATTAATGACAGAATTTTCATTTTTGGGTGAACTATAGCTTTAAAAGTTTCTTACCTTCAGTGAACACATTATGTGTCTACTGATGTGCAAGGGTGATGTGTGTCATTTCACCGCCACTAGCATCACCAAATGAAATAGAAAAAAACGCTGAAACCTTTATACTCTTCCCCTCCCTTTAAGTGTTTTCAGTATGAGCTGAGCTCAGGTTGCAAAAGCGTTTCTGATGGCAGCAGAACAGCAGTAACATCAGTAAATGAGCCACTCAGTGCAGCAACAGATGAGAGTAGTGTGATCGGTAACAGGTTAGACCATCATAGCCAGTTCATTGCAAATACTTTACAGCTATTAACAGGAAAATGTTCGCCAATCTCAGAATTGGGTTTCCTCAGCCTCTTTCCTCAATCTATATTGCTTTCTCACGATCTCATCTTTCCCTGCCCTCTCCATCACTTCCTCCACTCACAGTCAGAATCCACTCTATTTTTCTTCATCTATATCTCACACAGGGTTATCCACCTTCTTCACTGCAACATTCAATCTTCAGAGCATCCAAAAAAAAAAAAAAAAATGACATCGCTGCGGAAACCTAAAAGCCTCATTGAGAGAACAGAGAGCTATGATGTTTTCTTCATGTTCCTGCGTTGACCTCCCTCTGGGGACTGCAGGCTGCTTGTGTTAAATGATGTGTTTGCAGGCCTGCTTGGCCTCTTTTAAAGCTCATACTTCTCTCTCTTTCTGTAAATGCATATAAGAGCCAGTGTAACCTGTCATGTCACTAATAGTCCGTTTTTTTTGTTTGTTTGTTTGTTTTTTTTACCAGGGTACGAGCCTCAGTGAAATACTTCTGTGCCCTAGAAAAATCTTACTGATAAACTATTATCTGACAACAGAGGTTACCATATACCAATCTGAGAATCATTTTGTCTGATAATATTTTAGCAATCATGTTGCTTGCTTTTCTACCTGCTGTTCAGAACTAATGATGCCAGATTCATAAATAAATTACTCTCTTCATCAAATCTGATTAACTGGGTCACAAAAAGGTCTGAATTTGTTTGTAATTCAGTTTGATACATTATGACAGTTCACTCACGCATTTCATTGCTTGCAGCAATCTCGCACACCGAAAACGAGGCAACTGAGATATTTTATATAACAGAAAACAAAAAGAGTGCTGGATAAGGTAGATATCTATCTACAATCTATTGCAGGAAACAGAATTCATTGTAGAAATTTTAAATCCAATGTAGAAATGTCCCTTTAATAGTCACTTAATATCACATTTATCATAGATAAGACTAAGTGTTTTATTGATTAGTTTACTGTCATGAACATTATCCAGTATTTTTAATGAGGTCCAGTTTGGTTCCAAATGCTTGCGGTCACACTGGAATGTGGGATTTAAATTTAATTGTAAACCTGGAAATTACAGGATTGTAAAAATGTAATACAGATAGATATTACATCTAAATAATTGTCATTTTGTGTCAAATTATTGTGAAAAAAAAAGTATATTAATTTGTGAACAGTAATCGACCATGTGAACTTTGTACAATAAAAATTACAAGATGCTTTCAAGATACTTTGTTCATCCAAGATGAATTCTTAAAAAGCCCATTTTGTGCCAATAATGATTTTTCAATTCAGAGTATTTAGTACTTCTTTGAATCAATGAGTATGCAGCTCAGCTTAAGAAAACCTCTCATGTTTGAATGTCAGTGGAGAATGAAACTAGCCTCCTCTATTTTACTGGACAAATAGGATTACTCCTCACAAAGACATTGTACATGTAGTGTATTCATTCGCTATCCACTTCGTTCATGCAGTTGAAATGCGGTCCATATGGCTCTAAGTAGAGACGTAAACTTGTACTGCCTCTTTTTAAACTTTCATTTCACTTTTTGGAGTTGTTTAGTGAAATGAATGACGTGAATTGTTCAGTGCTGTGATATGAATATGTGTCTTCTGATGGTGTGTGTGTGTAGTACGAGTGCTGTGCTGGTCTGCACTGATAGTTCCACTCTACTGCTTTCAGCTCTTGCAGACCAAAGCTGTAGCGCTGCTGTTGTGCAGAGATCCACTACAGAAGAGCTCAGGCAACATAATGCAGTTATCACAGCCACTCTGAAAGCAAAGGAAAAACAAATCGGTCTCCAGGTACGAATCTGTCTTCCTCACTGTTCCTGCTCTGCGCTGTTGCTTGAAGACTTTGATCTCCTTGTGGGGATCGTTCGATATCTGTTTTCATGATTTTTCATGATGTTTCTGAAGTACTTGTAAAGCATTAATGCGTGCTTTGTTGTTTCTTTATTTATTTTACAGGGTTAGATTGTAATCTTTATAAATCCTTAATCTGTATGGCAACTGTTGTGTGTATGCGTGGCAAATGACAGACATTTGTAATATACTGTATGAAACTTTTTCTGAACGTTCATAGAAAAATCCAAGTACCTTCTATATATTCATAAATCCCAGGATTTGTTTATTGTTTCCTAGAACTTGGTTACTGTTGCTTGCACAGATAAGATTATGTTCCCTACAAATGAAATGATTTCTCTGAACAGTGCAATTTACAGTAAAATGTGATTTTTAAGTAGTCAAACTTGATTAGATTTTATTTTTAGGTGGGTTTGAATGAAGTGTGACATTCTTATTTATAGAAATTAAATTATGTGGTATTGTGATTAAAGCCTTGTATTTATAATGCCTTATAAAAGTAGTTTTAATGCATTAATTATGCCTTTAATGCACTTATAATGCACTGTACAATTTCATGAATAATTGTAACCACAGTTAATGCATTATAACACTTAATTCATTGTTACACTATGCAATTTAAATTTAGTTATAATTATTTACGACAAGATATAATGTATTACAGCGCACATTGTGAATAATTATAATGAATTATACCATCTAATAATCCTTTGTAATGCATTATACGTAAAGGCTTTAAGTAAAGTGTTACTGAAAAGTCAATCTTAAGGCCTGTTCACACCAAGGACAATATCTATAAAGATAACGATAAAGATATAGTTCTAAAAATCGTTCTTAATATTAAAGAATAGCAGAGTCCACACTGCAGCTATAACAATAAAGGCACAGAGAAACAATATTGTTGGAATTACTATCAGAATGATGTTTTCCCGCTAATGTACAATAAAAACATGGACACCCAATCAGAATCAATCCTGCTATAATGAGCTTGAGAATTTATAGTAGTAGACAAGCATGTGCTTAGAATAAACAGACGATATTGTCCACTATACAGGTATCTTTATAGCTATCATTTTTGGTGTGAACAGGCCTTAAGGCAAGTTACAGTAGTTCACTCTGGTGCCATCATGTTTTCTAAGTAGGTAACACATGCTCCTAACTGGATAGGGATTTTTTTTTTTTTCAAAATTATGTTTTATTAATATATTTAAAATCATCAATTAAATTTTAGAATAAAGAAACAGACATTTCCTCTGCTAAAAAGACAATTGGCTAATTTAGCTTAATGGTAAGACTTACTGTGTGTTATGATTTCTCTCATTCATTTTCTATTAAGTGGTACATCTCCTCCCCTTATGTAAAAGAGTTAAAGATTGTCTAATAATATTGGTGATGTCAAAAGTTGCTATGTAGGTTAAAGGCTATGCTCAGAAAAGGGTCAATTGTATGGGGTTGGGGACAGGGTGGCATTAAAAAGGCAATACACTATCTCCAAAATCATGTGCTGTTTTCCATGTGCTGCATATGGCTATGTGTCTCTGACCACATCTTTTTGCATGTATTATTTAGCATATTAAAAATGTCTCAGCTGTATGGCCTGACAGATTTTTCTCTGTAGTGGTTTATTAGATGTCAGAATGGAGACTGGGGCTGGATATGGGGATACAACTGCAGGAACAGACATCAAAATAACCTGCACAGAGGACTTATTCACTGTAGATAACATCTGCTACAAAAACCTCAAACTGTCCTGATTTTTTTAGTTGTGATGCAATTTATCCATTTGACCTGAAGCAATTAGATTCAATAAGTCCAGGTAATAGGATGGTTTGTTTTGCCTTCTGCAATAACCATCTTAGGGCAACACAGCGGTTTTCAATTCCAGTCCTCGCGCCCCCCAGCTCTGCATATTTTTCATGTTTCTCTTTGGTAACACACCTGATTCAGATAATCAGCTCGTTAGAAGTGAGCTCCGTGCACGAACTGTGTTTCACTGACATGGTCCTTACATAGTGTTCACTGCTCCCTACTCCCTGAGTAGGGTGAAATCTGTTGAAGTTTACCTCACTTTGGAACATTCATTCACGGATTTTTGCTGCGCAATGTCTTCACACACAGACAAGTGTGACATCATATATCTCTGTAAATAAATACAATTTAAATTCATGTCTTGCATACTTCAATGCACTTTGAATGGAACATATACATTCGCTTTGAATTGGAATCATGGCGGAATATCCTGCGATGTCCACTTTGCAGGGCACTTACATTCTAATAAAACAAACGTCTGAAGCCATAAGAGAAACATACAAAATGTGCAGAGCAGGGGGGCCCAAGGACTGGAATTGAGAACCGCTGGGTCAACATGAACTTCATTGCTGCTCCAGGCTGGTTTATCCTGGTTTGGTGCTGGTTTAGTTGGTTGGCCAGCAATAAGGATGGGGATTGTAAGGAATTGAACAATTTCAGTCCCTTAACGGTTCCATTAACATTTTTTTTATTAGCCTAATTATAAAGAAAAAATATTTTATAGTGGTCGACCGATATATTGGCCGATAAGTTTTTCTGTTTGGCCGATGCTTCGAGCTGGGACTTTTATTTTGATGGCGGTTAGAGCGGCAGCGCCTGAGCACACAGTGCTCACATTCTCCTCCTTGTTCGCCGTTGTCGTTGACAGTTCTGTCCAATACGGATAGAAGTGTGTCTAATAATCCGATTTAAACAAAAGAACTGTTAAACAAAGGAATTAAAATGTATACAAAAAGTAGTATAACGATTGCTTTATATTATTAGTAATAGGAAGGCAAACATTATAATACTTTATCGTTTGCCGTCAGCATTCAGCAAATATGCATTTACATAATTTAAACAAATCTCTGAATGGCTAATGAAAATTTAATTTCACAAACTTTGCAAACTTAGTCATATCGAGTTGTGAGATCTTGTGAAGTGTGCATGTGACCTGCATGATCGCGTGTTCTCTGCGTGACTTTCAGTCCATGCAAATTGAATTCTTTAAACATTAAATTCGTGATTTCAAATTATGCTGCACTTTATGCATTTGCCCACTGTCATATTAATGTCATTTTCACTGTGTGCTGTATGTAAAATGAGTGTTACCTTGGCTTTATTTGAAAAAATATGATTTCCAATGCACACAAACTTCCCAGAATACTGAGTGTTCTGTTGGTTACAGTTTACTTCCTTTTTAATTATATTTTTATTAAATATTTATTTATTTATTTGTGGAAAGTACTTTGTCATCTAAAGTTTATTTTACAAATGTATTTTTTTAATCCATTTTCAAATGTTTTCAAATTTCTTAAATATTAATTAAAATAAATACAATTATATCGGCTTTATATCCGCCATCGGTCACCCTGCTTTCCAAGATATCGGCATCGTCCGTCAAAAAAACAATATCGGTCGACCACTAATATTTTAATAATGCAATGTCATCAAATACCTTTAGTATTTTTTAATAAATAAATAAATAATATATATATATATATATATATATATATATATATATATATATATATAAATATATAATCACAAACTTGACTTGATTTCTGCTCCTAGCTTCGCTACTGATCGGACGCTCTTGCTTACTGCTCCAAGCTTTGCTCCCTGTTTATGTACTTTTCTCAGATTTTATGTACTTTTTCTAAGATTTTAACTTCAGCAGATCAGCACAGTGCTGAAACAACACATTTTTGGCACAGACACTAAACTTTTAAACACTAAAAGCTTTTCAGGACTGGAATAATACTACAAAAAAGAAGACTCTTTGCCTCCCACTGCCAGCAGCTTACATTCTGGAGACACGAAAACACAGCTGCCTACATTCAAACAGACAAGAAAGAAAATGCCTCTTGTGGAATCTACTTGCTGCATGAACTGCCACAGACTTCTACAAAGGATTGCGGTTCTTGAAACAAAGTTACATGCTGGACTTCCAAAACAGGTGGAACACGGACCAAGCAGATTGTCAACATGGACCCCCTCAGCATACAGCTGGTGAGTCCTGTGAATCTAGTGAATCCCAACAGGAGCGAGACCCAAAGCCACTCAAGACATCAGATTGTCACGAGTATCTCATATTGCTGCAGTAGTATCCTCTACCCCAGATACGGCTATGACAAGGCTTGCAAACACTGGTATTCTACCACCCCCTGTACACCTTGAGAACAGATTTGAAGCATTAATGAATGTGGGTGAGGAATCCCCAAGTGTGACTGAACATAGATCGTATCAGCCAGCACCTAACATCGCTACTAACAGGCACTCAAGTTCGAGCAGACAGCGGCATTCAATTCAGAGCACAGCCGAGCCCAGGATTCTGAGAGTGGGTGACTCTATTATCAGAAACATCAATAGCAGGACTACAACTACATGCTGCTTTCCTCAAGCAACCATCTCTGATATGAACAAGGAACTTTGGAACATTCTAATGAAGCACAAGACTGCAAATCGAATCATCATCCATGTGCGGAAGATTGATATTCAGAAAGACCAGTCAGAACTTCTTAAGAAGGATTTTAGTGAACTCTTTGAAACACTTCGAAGACTTGAAGTTCAGTCGTTCATCAGTGGACCACTCCCAGCAACAGGAACTAACATTTTTTCATGGCTTCTTGGGCTGAATACATGGCTACAAAGAACCTGAAGCATAAAAGGAGTCAACTTCATCAACTTCAATCTTTTCTGGTGCCATAGACAACTATTTAAACTGGCTGGCCTCCACCCAAACAAACTTGGTGCAAGAGTGCTAAAGGACAATATCTATTTCTCCCTCCTTCATCCTTCAGTAGTGTGTGCCAATCCACTCAGCCTGAATGGCACACACACACCTGGACAAAGTTAAGTGATGACAGGACTTCATATCAGTTTCCGAGTCATGTGGCTGACACATCCCACAAGGACACTGATAACCCCACGCAGCCACAACAAGCACTGCTCATGGACAACATCCCAGCTGAGCCCTGCCCACAGAGCTCATCACAGACAGACTGTGACGTATCAGAACAGCTCCAAGAATCAGCACCCAAGGACAACTTTCTGGAAAACAGCCAGGACAACATATCACAGCCACCAGAAACACCAGAGCCAGAGCCCATCTCACCAGACACATTATCTCTCTCTCCAGCATTAATAAGGAAGCTCAAGTTACTCAGCACCATCTTCCTTATCCTCCACTTCTAAGCTTCTCACAGAAAACGGAGGAACTGGTATATGCTGGGACCAAAATCTCCCACTCTTTTGCTGCAAGGCCAAAGATACAGTATCAACTAAAAAATGGCAGGCTCCCCAACCACCAAAGCCTGTGAGCCCAGCTCATCCTCCTCCTCCTGTGAGAGCACCAGGGCCAAAACCTGCTGCTCTAGGTGAACCAAAAACAACTGATAACAGCTCTTAGTGATATGTGTCATGTCCCCACTATGATAGCAGCAACATTCACAAATGTTTACAGAACAAGCTGGAACCCAGTGTGCCTGTAGCTTTCTCTATTTCTGTTTTATCACAAGATCTAAGAGTCTAAGGCCTTCTCAAGCCATACGGCTGACCCATCTCATCTGCGGCCTGTTATGCATCAAACTAAGATTGCTGTAAAGACACAAAGTAGTGCCATCAAGTTAGCATTTTTAAGCATTTGCTCACTAAAAAAAATAAATCATTTCTGATCAATGACTTAATAACCACAAACAACCTGGATTTTATGTTTCTAAATGAAACATGGCTAGAAGACAGCTACAGTGCAACAGTCCTCATTGAAACTGCCCCTCATAACTTTTACGTCATTTGGACAGTACTTGTCTTTTGAATATCTAGGTATTGTGCTGAAAGGTGCTCCACGCACTCTGTTTATAATTATTTACAGGCCTTCAAAATACTCTCCAGCCTTTGTTGAAGAGTTCACAGAACTGTTATCAATGATTTCCTCAGGGTTTGTCTGTTTTGCTATTGCAGGGGATTTTAATATTCACATAGATAATTCAGAAATCAAAACTACAAAAGAAATTGTAACTGTTTTAAACCCTTTTGACCTGATTCAGCATATGCATGGACCCACACACCATTGTGGACACACTATAGATTTACTTATCAGCAGAGGTCTAAAAATTTCATCCATTTGATAACTTCTGTATTTTCTTTGATATATTGATCTCTGCTACCACTGAATCTAGATCTGTCTCTGTCAGAAAGAGATGCATTAACGAGAACAGTAGTTTGCTATTTATGGAGGCTATATCTTTAACACCAAGCATTTCTGCAGACTCTGTGCTTCTCCTTGATTCCTTTAACTTAAAAGTTAAGAATGTTATTGATGATATTGCTCCTGTAAAATTCGGTAAGAAGATTGGCAGACAAAAATCACCTTGGAGAAAATCAACAGCAGTTCAGAGTATGAAAAAACAATGCAGAAAAGCTGAGCGGATGTGGCGGAAGACGAAACTTGAAATTCACTATAGCATCAATAAAGACAGCCTTCATGCTTTCGATGTGAAACTAGCCACAGCTAGACAGACCATCTTCTCAAACCTTATAAACAGTAACTTAAATGGCACTCGCATTCTTTTTGCTACTGTTAAAAGTCTGACAAACCCCCCAAGTCAGATTCCCAGTGATATGCTCTCCAACAGCAAATGCAATGAGTTTGCTTCTTTCTTTTCTGAGAAGATCAATAATATCAGAATGGCAATTAGCACTGCCTTAAGTTATGCAGATGATAGACAGATTTGACCGCAATTTCAAAAAGAAGTTACTATGTCTGTTTTTGAAGCAATTGACTGCTATCTTGACACAATTCCCACGTCTTTTTTTCAAAAGTGTGCTTAACTGTTTAGAAGCAGATCTCTTAGAAGTGGTGAACACCTCACTTCTTTCTGGGACTTTTCCAAAATCCCTGAAAACTGCAGTTGTTAAGACCCTTCTGACAAAGAGCAATCTTGATAACACCATATTGAGCAACTATAGACCAATATCAAATCTTCCTTTTATAGGTAAGATTACTGAAAAGGTAGTTTTTTAATCAGCTAAACAATTACTTAAACTACTAGATCTTAGTGCTGCGTTTCACACTGTCAATCATAACATATTTCCAGAGAGACTGAAAAACTGGGTCGAGCTTTCTGGCATGGTACTCAAATGGTTCAGGTCATACTTAGAAGGGAGAGGTTATCATGCGAGTATAGGAGAGCATAAGTCTAAGTGAACGTCAGTGACATGCGGAATCCAACAAGGCTCAATTCTTGCACCACTCTTGTTTAGCCTGTACATATATGCTCCCACAAAGTCAAATAATGAGAAAGAACCAAATTGCTTATCACAGCTATGCTAATGATACCCAGATTTACCTAGCCTTATCGCCAAACGACTACAGCCGCATTGACTCCCTCTGTCAATGCATTGATAAAATGGTAACACTTTATAATAACTGCACACTATTAATCATTAATTAAGCATTAGTAAACGGATAATTCATCATTTATAAAGCATTAATAGACATTAATAAGCAGTTTATAAATACAGATATAAATGCTTTATTCTTGATTTAAAAGCATATCTATAATGTGTTTAATAATTTTATTGTCATACTTTATTCATGATCAATTTATAATTTCTCAATGAAGTATAGCATTATTTACAAACCAGTTATTTAGGAGTTGCCAGTGATTCATAAGATCACAAGAAATTGTAAGTAAATGTAGTAAATTCAGGTAGTAATAAAGCATTTAGTAGTGGTCAGTTAACTATTTATGTGAGCTCATCTAAAGTGAGGACTAGTTATGCCTTGTAAAGCATTTATAAAGGATATTCAAAGGCATCTTCTAAACAGAAAAAGGAAACAAACTCAACACAGTGATACAGAACATAGAAATATTAACAGCCTTTAAATATCATTTGTAAAAGCTTTACAAGGCATAAATAGTCCTCACTTTAGATGAGCTCACAAAAATAGTTAACTAACAACTACATATGTTTTATAACTACCTGAATTAACCCTGAATTACAGTAGAAATACATGTTAATAAACCATTTATTAACACTCTAAGTAACTATTACTATATGTCTGAATAATAAGATGTATGCATGCACATTTAAATAGTTTATTAATCATTTACTTACAATTTCTAAGTGATCTTATGAACCACTGACAACTCCTTAATAACTGGTGTGTAAATAATGTTATGCTTCATTTAGAAATGATAAATTGATCATTAATAAAGTATGAAAAAACAATTATTAAATACATTATAGATATGCTTTCAAATCAAGTATAAAGCATTTATATCTGTATTTATAAACTGCTTATTAATGTCTATTAATGCTTTATAAATGATGAATTAACTGTTTCCTAATGCTTAACTAATGATTAATAGCGTGCAGTTATTATAAAGTGTTACCGATAAAATTAACAGTTGGATGTGCAAAAACGTTCTTCAGTTAACAAAAAGAAAACAGAAGTCATTGCATTTTTTGAACAAAGATGAAGTTCTCAAGGTGAATGCATACCTTGACTCTAGGGGTCAAACTAAAAATCAAGTCAAGAATCTTGGTGTGATTCTGGAGACAGACCTTAGTTTCAGTAGGCATGTCAAAGCAGTAACTAAATCAGAATACTATAATCTCAAAAACATTGCTAGAATTAGATGTTTTGTTTCCAGTCAAGACTTGGAGAAACTTGTTCATGCCTTTATTACCAGCAGGGTGGACTATTGTAATAGTCTCTTCACCGGCCTTCCCAAGAAGACTATTAGACAGCTGCAGCTCATACAGAATGCTGCTGCCAGGATTCTGACAAGAACCAGAAAATCTGAGCATATTACACCAGTCCTCAGGTCCTTACACTGGCTTCCAGTTATATTTAGGATTGATTTTAAAGTACTTTTACTTGTTTATAAATCATTAAATGGCCTAGGACCTAAATACATTGCAGATATGCTCACTGAATGTAAACCTAACAGACCACTCAGATCATTAAGATTGAGTCAGTTAGAAATACCAAGGGTTCACACAAAACAAGGGTAGTCTGTTTAGTAGTTATTATGCCGCCCGCAGTTGGAATCAGCTTCCAGAAAAGATCAGATGTGCTAAAACATTAGCCACAATTGTATCTAGACTTAAAACTCATCTGTTTAGCTGTGCATTTATTGAAAGAGCACTGTGCTATGTCCAAACTGATTGCACTGTATTTTATATATAATTATTTCCTATTTCTAACTGTTTTAAATTCAGTTTCAATAAATTTTTAAATCATTTTAAAAGTTTTGTTTTATTGTTGTGATTATTTCTGATTATTTTACTTCCTTTTATGTAAAAGGCACTTTCAATTACCGTTGTGTATGAAATGTGCTATATAAATAAACTTGCCTTGCCTTTTAATGATGTTTTAATTTTTTGAGAAATGCCAAAAATAAATTCAATGAAATAACTAACCTTAAATATATGTTAACTATCGAAACGTATATTAATGCTAATCAAACAGAGAACATCATAATTATTTTTATTTCGTTAATTTTTTTATTAAATAATACTGACAAAATTAATAATGTACGGCTTTACAGGTCAGTCAGTTATTTGGGGCCACTGATTTAAGTCTCATAGTTGTATGACTACACCGGTCTGTTTTTTAATCACTAAAAGAGTCATTTATTTGGGAGTTGATCGCTGTTCGCGCTGTCTGTTTTTGATTCACTGAAAGGAAATGTCTCAGAGTCATTCATTTACAAACTGGACTACACTGGTTGTGCTGTCTGTTTTTGATTCAGTCATTAGTTTGTGAATCAGACTACAATGGTCTTGAGGTCTTTTTTTTCCACTAAAAACCAGCTCAAAAGAGTAATTTGTTCAGGAGCCAGATTTAAAAATGTGAGATATAATACAAATGAATATAGATGGCAAGGTCGCTCAATGCATAAAAAAAAAAAAAAAAAAAAAAAAAAAAATTAGATGCATTTTAGGAGCCAGACATTTGTTGCACTGTCTATTTTTGATTCACTAAAAAGAAATGTCTCAGAGTCATTCATTTGTGAATCAGACTATATTGGTCTTGAGGTCTCTTTTTGGATTTACTAAAAAACAGTTTAAAAGAATAATTCCTTCGGTAGTCAGATTACACTAGTTGCGCACTCTGCTTTTGATTTACTAAAAAGAACCTTTACGAGAGAGTCGTTCATTTGTGAATCAGGCTACCCTGAGTTTTTTGGTTCTGAGCCATACCCAACCAAAATATGGTTAAAAAGTTTAGGCTGGGTTAAAAGTTGTCTTTTTTTCTTGTTAGATTTCATTCATCACAACACATATATTTATGAATTATGTTTTGGGAGAGTTTTCTTTTCTGACATCTAGCAGATTCACAAGATTTCTAAGTAAATTTCTCTTTTGAGTCCTTAAACCCAATATCCCATATGACATTCACACATTGGAGATATAATTTCCTGTGCAGATGATCAACTCTGTGGAGAGCTGAGACATAATGAAATTAAGGTGGCCTTTATAAGGAAAATGATTACTAAGCTTTAGAAAATCCACATTCAATATGTTTTTACAGCAGGACTATAGCTAGAGCCTTACAGGGGTTTACACCCTCAGGGATGCAGTCATCAATCTTTTGTGTTAACATTGAATTTTCCCATCTAATGGGAACAGGCTTTAGCTTATTGTTCTTGTGTTTTCATGGCTCTAGGCCAGAGCTCTGGGAGTAAACCTGTTCATTTTGATCCCCACTGCCTATCCTTCATATACTGAGATCTGGCCCCTAATGTCCACTTATCGACCGCAAGAAGTGGCCAAGCCCCTTACACTCTTATGAGTGATGGTGAAGAAAATAGACGGCTTCTTCCAAGTTTCAGATGGACATTCCTCAGTGTCTGTGCTCCAGAGCGGAATCTACTGCTGAATGTTTATTACGACTAAACATTGAACCAGTTTAATTACTTTGTTCATTAGCCACCAATCCTTACTTCCAAGTTATTTCCAGCATACAATATTCTAAAAATCATAAAGTAAACACATTGATTTCACATTGCAGCTGTTTTATTGCATTTTTCTGTCTGCTTTCTAAAAATGGTCTAAATAAGCTTACATAGCTGTCCATATTCACAGTATGGTGGCATTTTTAAACCATGGCCATAACTAACTATATTGTTAATGCTTCTAGTGATGGAGCACTTGGTTAACACCTGGTTAGTGCACCTGTCTCGATCTGAGACTCAGGTGGTTGGATGCAACATAATATCCATCCACCTGAGTCCAAAATGATGATTTCTGGGTTAGCGTATGCTGAGAGGAGGCTGATACTGTGGCTCTGCTCTGGAGGTCTTTTTGGATGAGTTTTGCAGCTGCTAGATAGCAGGACTGGAAACCTCCATTCCACTGAGCAGAGAGAGGACAATATCCAAGGAGCTGTGCTTTTCCCCCTGCAGATCAGTGCCATGCATTATTCATGCTTTATCTTTCAGGCTTAGAACTGCGCCCTGGGCCTTTAGACCAGTATGAGCCCTCCATGAAGTACAGCTACAAAGTTTAGGTTGTTTCTTCTGTCAGTTTTTGTGGGACCGATTCTAAAGCTCTAAATCAAACTGAAGTGTCCTGACCCCTGCCTTCTAGCAGTTGTGGGGCATGGCGGCGTGAAATTGTACAGGCTTTAATGTCTACAGAGACTTTAAGAGGCTATTACAGCTTTGAAAGCAAAAACCAAGCTGTTAGTGGCTTACTGTAAATAAACACAGTTAGGGTCAGATGGGAGAACGGATGGCAGTATAAACATCAGTATTATGTTCCTCGCATTCTCACATGACCTTAACCTGTCATTTATTTCTAATTCTCTTCCACTGTGGCACAAGATAATAGAAGCACTGTGGTGTTATAGTCTGAGACCAATATGACCACATTCTCCTCCTGACACAGCAGGGTAGGTCTCATATGTGAGAACTGAGTAATTAGAAAGACTCAGCTCCTCTGATTCAACATTTTAGCCCATTAGTCGCTAGTGTCCTATTTTGTCTCTCACACCCACAGTTTAATTCTCTCAGTGAATAACTCCCCTTACAAAGCAAGATATTCAAAACTATTGTACTCTGTTGCACTCTTTTTGAAGATATGCACAGGGTGTTATTAAAAAGAGAGATTTTAATTCATTTGTTTGCTCTGCATTTCAATCAAAATCTGATATACCAGTGAAATCACTTACTCGGAAGAAAAAAATGATTGCTCTGAGTTTGCTCTATGGAGAACTTGCTGTAATGTTTCCTTTAAAAGCCAGTTTGACTCTGCCGTTCACACAGAAAGCATTTATTTTTTATTTTTTTCATTCCACTGCACTGCTTTTTCATTGTTTTTCTATGTAAACGCACTGGGCTGATGTGGTGCTCTCTTTCAGAATTCTGTGCAAGACACAGTATTCTACAAATGTGGTGCTCTAGTTAAAATAAGTATATATATATATGTGTGTGTTTTTCATTAAATTTATATTTTATAAAATAACTTTTGTAAGTCTTTGTGTGTTTTTCTATTCCACTACATTTTTAATGTGTAAGTACACATTAGTACATGGTATCTACAGCTGTAACATTTCTGTAACTACACACATATAACAACCCTCCAAATGGTTTGTGTAAGTACAAATGTGTAACAGGACATATATAACTACATTTTGTACATTTTATGAGACACTGTTGTTGGTACAGCTGCTTGAGGGCGGAGAAAACAGCAGACAGTTTACAGCTGACTAAGGGTGGAAATATGCTAATATGGGACAGTCCATCAGCAGTTGTGGGTGGGGCCTAAGTCCTGTATTACATAAAATCAAAATGGTTTGATAATTGAGACGGTTTCCTTTTTTTTGAGGATTTTTATCAATGTAGGGTGGTTGTGTAAACACACTTCTAAGACCTTGTATATGTGCAAACCATGTAAAAGTGAATTTTGCATCCAATGTCCTCTTTAACCATTGTGTATCGTTTCTTTTTCTTGCACGCAAATGTGCTCACTGTATGCCATCTATAATTTTTTTTTTTAAATGCATTGTGCGACCCTGCCATCTGAATTCCTTTGTATTATATCTCACATTTTTAAGAATGTGTACTAGCATTTAAATATGCAAGAGTTATCACTGAGGAATAGTAAAAAGCACAGTGCAGAATGCAGTCTCACGCTTTTGAAAAAAAAGTGCTGCTGCAATACAGCGTAATGGAAATTAAACGAGGTGAATTCCCATGACCAACTTGAACACGAGTCTGCATGGGGAAATCTTTCACACTCACACAAAACTCCTGATCGCAAGGATGTATAACTTGATTTCGTCTGTGAAAATTCACGAAACAAACGTAATTGTGACTATAGCTTAAGACTTAATTTTGAGACTTGATTAATGTCTTATTACCATTTGCAACATTGATGAGTGGGATCTGGGGTTACTGAGGTATTTTTTTATCAGGAGACAAATCTAAGAAGCAGAAAAAGTCTGTTTGCTCTCCATGTCTCTATGTCTAGGTTATGCCTACCCTTTCAAATCTCTAGGCAAATCAAAGTAAGTAAGTTGCACTTTGCTGAGTAAACCATCTTTTACAGCTGCTAACCTGTTCAATAATCACTCCAATAATGTCACTGATGGCAGTTCCTCATATCTGCTCAGTAAAACAGGAGAAAACAGGTTATCCGCATTTAGAATATTCACAAAAAGCACCATACATATACTGAAGGGATAATGCCATATTTTCATAGCTCTGATGGTGCATATGGAGATCCGGACAGGCCCACATGACACTGATGCAGAGTAAGCATTTTACAAGTGGCTCTAGTTCATGCACACATTAACCTTAGGCTGTAATTTCCATTAAAGCTCCTAAGCCTTTAAGTTCAAGTTCTACAGGCCTCGCTAAGTCCACTGCTGAGTGTCCTCATAAACATTTGAAGGGTTGGGGGCGCGAGCCCCGGCTACTTACTTTTAAAGCCCACTAAGCTCAAGTCGTCTATCATTTATTAATGAGCTCTTAGGAAACCTTGAATTTTTAAAGCAATGAGGGATGGAGATTAAAATTTATCCCAAACCGGTTGTCGACAAGCCCATCCGGCTTTTGCTGACTCTCTCTCTCTCTCCTCTCTCTTGCAGTTGTAATTACTCCTAATGCAAAGCTTAATTTATTAACGGAAGGTGCTTTGAGCCATTCGGTGTATAAATGCTCAACCTGTTCATGCTGTGTGCGAGACTGTGCTTATGGTGCATTTCATTTATGCTGTTCCCTCTCGCTCCCCTGTTTTAATGTTGTTTTCTGTTTGCCGATGTAGGGAAAATCTCTGAGGCTGACCTTGGCTACACCTCATATACTGTAAGTGTTTTACCTCGGTATTGCAGACAGTCTGGGTCTCAAGAGCCATTGCAAATGTTGTGAGGAATTTTAAAATTTAACACCTTTTCTTTACAATTGCCCTTAACATGCCCATAGTCACTTCTTATAAAAAAAAAGAAGAAAAAAACTGACTGTTCAGAGTAAAATATTAAGATGTTAATGTTAAAATGCAGCTGCAATTTAATGTTAAATTTAATGTATGTTGAATTTATAATATAAATTTAATTAATATGCATATTATAAAGACAACATGTTGTTTCCTAATTTAAATAATTGTTTTTTTATATTTTCTCTGTTCTAACGCCAAAACAAATTATTAAAGTATTATCTAGAGATTATTTCCTTTAGAGATTTTTTTTTTTTTTTACTGTTTACTGTTAAAACTAGGGCTGTCAATAGAATAAAATGTGATTAGTTTAATGATTTCCAACCTTTTTTATAAAGCAAAATGAAATAGAAAAATTATTTTAAAATGTTTTTAAACTTATTTAATTAGTATCTTAAATTATCTTTGACAATACACACACACACACACACACACACACACACACACACACACACACACACAAAAAGTCCCTGGTTTATATTATAGTGAGATGTTATTCTATGGTTTACAATTATTCGACAGTCTACAGTTATTATTCTGAGGTCATGGGAGCAAAGTTATACAACTTTTCACAGATAAATCTTTCTTTTTAAAGGCCAGTGGCGAAATACGGATTTTGTCGGACACAGGAGACGCTCAAAGCATGAGCAACTATTGGGAAGATTACAGTCACTCCATATGCTATATAAGATTTATCCTCAACACAAACCTCTTTGAAATGAGATCCAGTTATCTGCTCACTGGTAAAATAGTTTTCTGCCACCATCACAGTCCTCTACATCCTTAGCATTGTAGTTTTGGTAGGAAAGCATAAGAATATTTTCATGAAAATGTGTCTGTACCCCTCAATTAAAGAAACAGATCACCCAAAAATGAAAATTTGGAGAAAAATTAGTCACACTCATCCAATACGCAGATGAGTTTGTTTCTTTATCAGAACAGATTTGGATATTTAAAATTATATCACTTGCTCACAACTGGATCTTCTGCAGTGAATAGGTGCCATCAGAATGAGAGTCCAAATAACTGACCATAGAATAACATTCCAATATTGTTATTTCTTTTTTTTTTTTTTTCATTACAAACTCGCAACTTTTCATGAACTATTGTTTTTTTTTTTTTTTAAAAAAACAAAAAAAAAAAACAATCAAACTGAATATTTAGTCCAAGAAAATGAAAGTTTCTGTTATTTTTAACATAAAATCATCTCAATGTAAGGATCAGTTAGTTGTTGTTGTTGTTATTTTTTTTGTTTGTTTGTTCTTGTAAAAAAAAAATGGCACTTCTGCAAATCCTTTTTTTGTGTTACCCTGCACTTAAAAATATATATTTAAAAAAAAAAAAAATTATCAAGACTCCTCTATCAGTCTGTTTGGAAAGATTGCAAGGACACAAAACTGCAGTCAGTTTTCAGTGTCACTTTGGTCACCACATTCATGTGCTCATCAGCTTAAGTAGCAACTGTTATCAATATTAAAATAAGGCTTTTTGATCAGAGAATAAGTGCAGACAAAGTCTGGAGAGATTCGTTTCTAGTCATATCCCTACGATGGGTCAGCAGAATTACATTGGCCATGTATACATTAGTTATGTTTGCAGAAAGAGTTCAGAGGAATATTTCATCCCTTGGTTCAAAGTGACTGACAGTATCTTGGCAGCAGGTGTTCTACTGGAGGCCGTCCAATCACAGAGCACGTCTGTGGAGTGTGCACCAAAGCTGAAGCCAATCAATTTTAGAGAGAAGTGTTGCAACCATCTCATCCTCCAGCTGAGTCCTGTTCAAAGCACTATTCAATCATCTTCATGAATTGAGTATCACCACCGCAATGCACTTTGCAAGAATCCCAAAGCAACCCACACTCCTTTGGTCTGACACTAAAGAACGTTCACGGGAACAGGACAGTCGAGTCATAATATTTTGCATTGGTTTCTTTATTGTAAATGCACTGTGGGTAGAAATTGTAAAAAATGTAATATTGCACAATATAAATCAATTGCACTTTCTCAAGGTATAATGATGCATTTGTGTTATGCTACAAGAATTTGCAGGTACTGTGCTCCAATTAAACAATAAGATACTGTGACCAAGATTTATTTTTTTTGAACATATTGTTACTTTTAAATATATATTCTACAGTTATCAAAAACGCCCTCCAAGTATGAAGGTTCTTGGGCTACCAGCTAAATACAGTGTTTGGCACTGCAGTGAAGACATTAGACTTGTGAATATCTAACACAAAGACTCTTTGAAGCTAATAAAATGCTAAGCACAGTATGTATATACATAGCCCTCTATGTTACCTGCATTATTATACTCCCCAATTTGTGTGTTGTGATCGTCTCATTACTTTGCTTTAGGTGGGTAAACATGCACAAGATTTCTGTGATTGACTGCCATCAAATTAAAATTTCATTGAGCAAATGACACGTCAGCTTGAACAGAGTGGTATGTTTTATAGGATAGAGCCTATATCTATTGTTTTGTGTTCTGTATTTGTGCACTGTCCAACCTATAACAAAAAACAATGATCATCTAAACAGATTTGAGGTGTTCTCATATTTTTTTTCCACCATTGAACATATTGTCTGTAATCTCCAGCCAATTCTCAAGCATCTTTATGAGTCTGAAAAATATATTTACTGAAAAATTGACCTAGGTTTACAGTATGTTGTAAATACAGCATCATATTCCCAAGAAAATAGTTTCAGACCTGAACATCTGCACATCGAAAAAGTTTTTCTTATTCCAGAAAAATTGATGGCCCATTATTTGAAGCAGAAATCTATATAATTAGAAGACAAATCACCATATTTTCATAAATTATTATTATTTACTTTTTTGAGAACACCAGTGTGTAAACCCTTTTTACAATCTAACCATTTCTAATTGTGCATTCTCAACATTTTCCAGAAAAATATCTCTACAAAGTTATTGATTATTAGTGCATGCAGTCAGCTGATTCTGCATTAACCCACTAATTTCATTTCATTCATTTCATTTATTCTGTCATAAAATGGTAATCAATTTTCATTTAAAATTGAAGAGGTGAGAGACATATAAAAAGAAAGAAAGAAAGAAAGAAAGAAAGAAAGAAAGAAAGAAAGAAACTATTCCTTTAAGAAAGAAAGAAAGAAAGAAAAAGAGACAGAGGTATATCTCAGCTATCAAAGCTACTTTATAATTCTCAAAAGTTTGTGCTTTGCTGATTAGGTGACTTTGATATACAGCTCCAAAGTAGTTTTGTGGCAAACGAGTGTTTAGCTTTGAAGTTTCTTGTCGCCTCTGCAGGGTCCCTAAAGTAAAATGGGATAAGTGTAGAAAGAAGAGAGAGATCTCAGTTAGACACTGGAAAACACAAACACACACAGCACACCAACAATCATCCCTGCTCTCTTACCTTGCTAACTTGACTAAACCTAAGGATCATTGTGTAATCCCATTAAAAAATGTGAGATCAGGTGAATTCAGCAGTTCCCAAACTCAGAGGGTTCATCAGAGGGTCATGATTAGAAAACAACTGTTATTCCTTACTAAAATCCAGTCGCTCAGTGGATCCCATGATGCGTGTTACAAAATGGTGGCTAGTAGTGAACATTTCTCAATTTTTATCCAATTCCACTGGAATTTGCTTGTTTGTGATGGTTTCAGGGATCCTGAATCCATATGTTAGAGGAACCAGAGTTTCCATCTCGCATGCTTCTTGGTCTCAGTCTTGGACTTGCGTTTGGGTGTGGAGGTGAACACCTCGTGAGTATAAGGCAGAGAGGGGTAGGACGGCTCTTCTAATGGACACAGTCTCTTCATTAAGGGCTGAAGTTTGTCCTCTTGAAGTTTAAAATCTAGCTCCACACTAAAAGAGAGAAAGAGAACATTTTAGGTGAGGATAATGTATAGTAGAGATCATATCAAAACAGATTACACAGAATTGTCTGGATGATGACCTAAATTAGTCCAATTAAGGTCAACAACAAATAAAATTTTACTCCATGCACTTTTTTTCAAATTAATTCTCCTTATCTTATTGTGCCTGTTTCATCATCAACATCCCAAAACTCTATTTCAAAGTGCATCAATATATTTTTTTTATCATTTTTCATCATACAATAAAACCTCTGAAACTAATTTCCCTTTCCGCTGACAACACTTTGTCTGTTTGAATTTTATTTATATAATAAAATATTATTTAAAAATGTAATAAGTTTTAAAAAATTAAAAAAGTGTTTTTTAAAGAAAATATTTTTTTATTTGCCAAGGATTCATTTAATAAATTAAGTGACATAAAATAATATATTTAAAACTATTTTAAATAAATGCTGTTCTTTTGAACGTTCTACTCAAAGAATCCTGAAAAATATTATGAATATTATGTTTCCACAAAAATATGAAGCGGCACAACTGTTTTCAACATTAATAGTAATAACAAATATTTATTAAGCAGCAAACCACCATATTATAATGATTTCTGAAGGATCATGGGACACTGAAGACTGGAGTTATGACTGCTGAAAATTCAGCTTTGAATCACAGGAACAAATACTCAAATGGAAAACAGTTATTTTAAATTGTAATCATATTTAACTATAACTTCTTCTTTTTTACTGTATTTTTGATCAAATAAGAGACTGAGCATAAGATACTTTTTTCAGAAAAAGTCTGACCCTAAATTTTTCAATTTGTTATTTTATTATAATAATATTAAAATATTATTTTGAAATATTACTTTATTTAGCCATTGTTTTGCACAATTTTAATATCAGTTCCAAATGAATGTAATACATTTTTTCTATTTCCTGTTGCAATCCTCTTTCACTTAGTAATAATTTGACAGTAAAATGAGTTGCAAATGCCGTTTCATGTTCGAGTTTTGTCTGCCTTAGAAAATGTCATGAGGGTTCACCACCTTATTCCTGACCTCTAACATCATGACTAAGCTGTTTAGCTCAGTCTCAGTGTTTGTGTGTATGTGTTTGTTTCATTGTCCTCGCACAGCCACAGTCTGACCTAGTCTTCCCTCTAAAGTCATAATCCCATGACAATCAGATGATTTCTGATTATAGCAGTGGCTAAACTCCCAGATTAAACATCGGAGACAGCTTTAATCCGATCTAAATGAAATCATTCACAAAGCAGCGTCTGACTCATCAGTGCAAAGAACAGAGACAGACAGACCAATCACACACAACCCATCAGTACCACTCACTTTCAATTCCTGAATCGCTCCCCTTCTTTTCACTTTCCCGCACTGCAAATGAGCGTATTGGAAATCAATGCTGTTTGACTCATCAATTACATCCATTTATAAAAGATTTGTGCATAAAAAGAGAGCTCTCTAACCAAATTGCAGCATGAGAGTCAATTATGTTTATCTCTGACTTTACACTGAGGGTTTGTTTGGTTTGTGTTAAGGAGCGCTTTATATATATGACAGTCGAGCCCTTTGGCTTTCATTTAAAGTTTTGTATTGAATAACGCACACATTTCGTTTAATTAAAAGCTGCTATGGTGAAACGCAGACGTTAATCGTTCAGTTCATTATGGAATTTTGCACTGAATTTCAAAGCCTTTGAAAATATGATAGCGTTTTATCACAATTCCACACAAACAAACCTTAAACCAAGGACTTTTTCCCACTACTTGTGTATCGAGACAACAGAACGCACCAAAAACAGACTAAACCCCTTGGAGACAAAGCGATCTGCATCTCATTTTCAAGTCTGTCCTGGATTTTCACAAATGATCAGAAAAACTTCTCTGGCATGATATATTTAGAAGCAGCAGACAGTGTTTGGTTTGTCTATTTACAGAACTTGTGAAAGCTCAGCGATTCTCGGCAGACTCTCTGAGGGTGAAAGAGAATGGAACAGCAGCGTGGTTCTGCTCCAGGTTGGGCTAAACTACACTTAGCAATTAATCACTGGAAAAACCTGAGCAGTTAACTTGTGCACACTACCAACAGGGGGTGTGAAACATATGGGTGGCTGGTGAACAATGCACAGCAAACAATTGCAGGATCTGCAAACCTGGTTCAGAATGGAGATGATGTATTTAAGGTTATTCTAAGAAAAGGATTCTCTTCTGCTATATGGTGTTTTGCATCAAATGCAATCAATCTGTAACAGCCGCATTCAATTCAAACATCCTTTTTACTGTTGAAAAAGGAAAAATCCTACTACACAAATAAAAAAATAAATGTACAAGCTATGATATGAATACAAGTTTAAACTTGTTGGACAGCTTTAAATGGAATTATAAACATTTATAATAATATACGTATTATAAGATTTGGCATTATATAATGGCTGTTTCTACAAAACATGTTTGTTAAAAAAAAATTAAAAAAGAAGAAGCATATATATATATATATATATATATATATATCAAAACGTTTGTTAAAAAAAAATTAAAAAAGAAGAAGGATATATATAATTTATTTTAAGGCCATTATTTAAATTTAAATTGTATGATGTTTGAACTTGAACTTTTATTCATCAATGAATCCTGAAAAATTGTAGCATGGTTTCCACAAAATTAATTAAGCAGTACTCTTTTTTTCAACATTAATAATTAGTAATGTCTTTGGGCTCCAAATCAACATATTGTATTGTACCAAAAAACCAGTCATAAGTAGCACGGGTATATTTGTTGCAATAACCAAAAATGCATTGCATGAGTCAAAATGATAAATTTTTCTTTTATGCCAAAAATCATTAGGATATTAAATAAAGATCATGTTCCATGAAGATATCTTGTAAATTTCCTACTGTAAATATATCAAAATATTTATCTAAATCTAAATAATATAAATATTCTAAATATTCCTTACCCAAAAACTATTTGGAAATGAGCAGTTTAGACATTGTGCAAAACATCTCTTTATGTTCTATGGAAGAAAGTCATATGGTTTGAAAGTGCTGCGGGTATAAATAGGGGATTGTTGAAATAACTCCCCGTTGTTAACATCAAATATAAGTGACCCAGGTTCTTGCTCAATTATTTGCTTGACTGCTTTGCTGTAAAGCAGAAACATACACATACAAAAATACATACGGTCAAACTCAGGGGGGTTGTAGACATGGAGCTAAATATTTAATCACAGTAACACAGAACATCATCCTTTATTCAGGTATACAAACATACAGCCATGAGCTTCGGTCAATGACAGGGTACAAACCTGGCCTGTCAGACGCCACAGATGTTATGTTCTAGCACTTTACCGCAGGGACAAAAATGTAATAGGTTCAGTCAATGAGAGGCTGTATTAAAAGAAGAGCTCAATCTTGGACACAACAATGTCAAATATTATGTTCTAGTATCGATAGTCAAGATAGCAATTGATTTTAGAAGCAGGCCTAAAGGTTTTTATCCGAGTGAGAGGAGGTTGGTGCGAGAAATCAGCTGGATCATTTCTGAGGGTTTTACTGAAGTGAGTGGATTATTATCAAGCTCCGTCTGTAATTTATGCTCAAGAGGCACCGCTGTCCATCCCTGCTGTGCACATTGCTGGGTATCTCTGCCACCTCTCATTTAAACGAACCACTAGTCCTCCACCAACCTGACACATGACCCGCTTGTGTCCATTTGTCTGGATTCATGAGGTACTGTGTGGACAGGACAGACTGAGGTGGTGCTGAAGGATGGGGCCCGTCAGGTGACGAATGGCCACATTGTGCTTGCCTTGAGATGGCTGCTGCAGAGTGAACTTGTCCAGTCCACTATATGCCAACAACAGGCATCACAATCAGCACTTCCTCACTGGCTGCTCTGCCAGCTCAGAGCAGGAAATGAGATTTTTGGCAATCAGACTTTGTTTTGTCTTCTGTTTCCTCTCCTCTGTTTGGTAGTGAAGTACTGGTCTGCTTATTAGTGCTGAGTGCAGCACAGTGTTCAGCACAGGTGAGCGCCGCCATGCAAATGAATGTTCACTCTCTGGGTCAGTCCATTTTTGTATATTTTCCAAACAAATTGCTTTAAAAGTATTTAAACTTTTTTTAATTGTTAAATCAATCAATCAATCAATCAGTATTGGTCCAAGACTTTTGGAACCCACTGTACAGATTCATATTTTAGATATGTATACTGTAGTTAATATAGTTAATATTTTGGAATGATTTGATTACAGATTAATTAAGATTTAACTACAGTATCACAAGAAGATGAACATAAAGATATCTCCAAAAAAACGGAACTTCTTTTATGAAATATTCAAATTGTTTTTCCTTTTCCCAATCTCTCAGATTAATAGTTCAAACAGAACATGTTATTTTAGGAATACTGTTTTAACTAGCAATTAAATTATAACGTTTTTCAAAAAAAAAAAAAAAAAATTAATTCTCAATGTGTTGACCCCCATTGTCCAACAAAATTTTTGAATGCCCTCTCCCATATAGGATATAATATATACATTATTTCTGCTGTCATTATGACAAAGCTGCTTGTTTTCAACCTATTTTACAATTTATTTATTTTTTCAATTTTTTTTTCAATTTTTTTTTTTTTTTTTACAGAGGCTAAATATTGCTAATAAAGTCATTCATTTGGTGATTCTTGGCGTTTCTAGCACTGAACTAATTTTAGATTATTTTATTAAAAATTAATTATTAATTATGATATAATAAACCTTCTGCAGGCCTTTGGAAGTTTGCTGAGGCCCCCTAGTAGACCCCGGTCCCATGGTTGAGAAATACTATCAGTTTCCATTCATTTTTAACTACAAAAAGTCTCCAGGAAGACATAATGCTCAGGGAAGTGTCATAATCATGTTGAGGAAACAACAGCAATAACATTAATTAGTATTATTGAAAAATCTGTGATGTTTTCTGTGATTAGTTGATTTGTCTATCATTTTTAAACATTCCATCATGTTGGATTAAAATACATAAATTAGTATGGTTTTATAAAAATGCATGGTTAAAAATATAAAAATGTCTTTATTAACGCAAGTTTATATAAAATGCATTTGTGAGCCCTAAAAATTGAAGTTAGCCAGTTTGAATATAAAATGCAATTGTCGCTTTCGCTACTAACCAAACTTTGTGTGAACGCAGCCATATTTATCACTCTAAAACAAGACTGACAATTGTATTCTGCTTCTGTGTGAGCACAGCCATTGTGATTAAGCTGCATTTCTCTGAGCTGCAAGGGTGTTAGGCTGAGAAAAAAGAGAGAACGGGGACACTTTCCTACATTTTGAGAAATCATCTGGAGCCTGCACAAAGCACACGATTTACCCAGTTTATTCCTGGGTCATAAATACTTAATTGAAACTTGCTGCTTATAATGAGAAATATTGCAGCATTTGAAAGTGAGAGGATATCTGCATCACACCATCTCAACAATTGATGCAAGCAAGACACTTACAGTAATCCACTTGAAAAAAAACAAAGACATTTAAAATACCATATACAGATCCAACTGGAACAAACCGCAACTGTATTTGGCACCATTAATGGGCCTTTTTCATAAGCTTCTAGCAGGAAGGATATTGCCAAGCGTCTGTAGATACCCACTGGGCCGCCGTGAGACGTGACACAAAATAAATGAAGTTGGAAGGAAAAAGGTGCTAAATGCAAACTGTAGGAATACCATAGGGAGTTATCTTGGACACCGTGCAAGACAAACTGATGGTTGCCACTATTTCAAAACTTCAATGGTTATTTTTTTCCCTACTTCTGATGAATGAGTCATGCCTGTCTCCCGTCAGCATACCCCGAGGACAAAGGCTGCGGCAGGACGGTCTCAGGTCGGGCTGTTTGTTCTGTCGCTATCTGTCTCCCAGTATGTGTCCAACTACAGAGACATCGCAGCAAAATCACACCATGCTGGCTGCAATATTTTGACATATGAGAATATAAAAGTACACACAGAAATCCACAGAAAAAAGAAAGGTTTCATTCAGGTTTGGAATAACATGAGTGTGAGTAAATGATGACAGAATGTTTCCTATGATATTCCTATTAATGCTTTAACAGTAACACCATTAACTGTCAATGCAAGGTCTCATCCTGCAAAGTAGGCTTATTTTTTAACCAATTTGTGCACACGCTCAGCTTTGAGAACATTCTTAAATACACATGCCAAACAAGAGCACAAAGAATTTGAGCTTAGTTGAACTGATGCAAATGTGAAATGAGAATCAAGCATCAAGACACAAAAGCGCACTTAAGGTTCAGAAAAAAAGAAATACCCACAATATATAGTTTGGAACTTGCTTATTATACTCACTATACACACAGCTAAAGAAAAGCAGGCTCATTTTTTTAATTGGCCCTTTTTTACATTTTACACAAGACTGCAAACAGCAGAGCTGACCTTTTTTTTCCTAGAATACCTTTTTAATCTGCTATTTGATTCATTATTTTTAATTTTCTTAACAAGGTTGCATGGTTGGACTCTCCGTAAATCCATATTAGCCGAAAGGTGCTTAGCTGTTCATGAATATTTCTAATGCCATTTTCAATACATTTAACAGTGTATAAATTCACAGATTAAGGCCAGTTGTCAGCACATAAAACATTTTTGTAATTTAAAATTGGGTGAATAAAGTAAAAAAAATATAATATAATATAATATAATATAATATAATATAATATAATATAATATAATATAATATAATATAATATAATATAATATAATATAATATAATATAATATAATATAAAAATGATATATACACTGTAAAATAGCATTTTACAAAAAAACAGTTCCAATGTAGTATTCAAAGTACTCAGTACTCAGTGTCTTTGTCCTCAAAAGCTCACTCAAAGCTTTCACTGTTGCCAATGTTTTGGAAGAGAAATACACATTAAATACTTTGGGTTGAAAGAAGGATGTGCCATTGTTTAAAACAACAATGTGGCACAGCATGCTGCAGCCAGCTAGTTGGTTTTTGCTGGGAGCATGCTACTCTCTTACAGTGCCTTATGTGTTCCTTTGAGAAAGTTGTGATGGAGGAACAGCGAGAGGTATCTTACACCATGCTCGCGTCCATTTTAAACCCTGTATGGGTCATGTGGAGTACACTGAATGAACAATGAACTTTGACCTTGTAGGCCTTCTTCTCTTGTCCATTGGGATTTTAGAGCAGTTGGATAGTGTTCTGGAATGTCAAAAAGTACTAAGTTAAAAGTTAGTGTTAGAAGTTAGGTTCTTTGAGAAAAGAGCTGTCGAGGGCCTCAGGTAAGGCTTTTGCTGTAATTCCATTAGTGCTGATCTTACACTAACACCTTATTCCTCTTTATTTGTCAGAACTGCCAGATGTTGGATGCCAATGCGCAGTATGAACGGGGAGCTTAATGTATTTGGTCTTGGCGGAACAGATTTGCTATGCTGCTGCTGCTGGTTATTGCTGTAGTTGTAGATTATTGCTGTTCCTGCATGCAATACAGGAACTTGCTACTGCCAATGCATACAGTGATACGGTGCTGTGAGTATTTAAGACATACTGCTGCTGCACAAATAGCATATAAAATAACCCCCCCAACAAAGCCGTAAAAGAAGATAAACAAAACCGATAAAATATGTACGCTGCTATAAGCATACTGCTTCTATACCATAACATGCTTGAAATCATCCCTATAAGGCAGAAGAGAGATGAAAAGATAAAACCCCCCAGAACAAGCAGGTCTGTTGCCAATACATATGTACTGATGCTCCAGAGAGCCATGAGACTGTGTGTTTGCTATCTATGTGAGCCTGGGCCTGATTTGCAGAATGGCTTAACGCTAGTGGACTATTGTTTTGTGTACCTGATCAGTTGACCAGATAGTTTAAACTAGTGGCTTAGCAATGAGAACCTGGGTGCTGTACCCTTAGGTTTATTTAACTAATGACCTAAATAACTATGTGTGTCTGAGCCAATAGCTCAAACTTACCTAGATAGAAATGCACACTATAGCCCTATTAGCACGGGATTAGTATTATCTGGGGACCTTGTGTGATTTTGAAATTATGCCCACAACAACCCCCCAAACCTCGTCAGTGCCGTAATGCGATGCAGAAGTGTGCAGTGTGTGTGCTTGCTGTGCATCTACATTTGAAATAACGAACCTGAGCGTGCAAAAGATGCGGTGTGAATGACTTTTTTTCCCTGCATGTCGTGTGCAGGGCTCCATTTTTATGATGAGAGGAGAGGAAAGGTTGAGAAAGCACTCCAGGTAAATTTTGAAATGTACCAGGTGTATTTAAAGGCTATATGTAAAGTTGATAAGCAGTTAAATGTGTTAGTTTACACACAAAGAAAAGTGTAAGCTTTTAATAACTCCAAGAATAAAATGATTAATTTCTTTAGCATGTTAAATTTGATTTACAGAACTTTTGTGCTGTTTTCTAACCGTTTGGACTTGCACTTAACCTTTTCACAGGCATTTTGTTTTCATAGTTAGACAGATATCGTGATGTACAGTATCATTATACGATTGTCTAACAATATACTGATTACCGCAGAATCGCTGTATTGTGATATTAGCGTATCGTGAGCCATGTATCGTGATTAATATCGTATCGTGAGGTACCCTGCAATGCCCACCCCTAGTTCTATGGTCCGGTAAGATGGATTTAAAAAAAAGAAAATAATATAGTTTTGTGCCCTGTGTCATTACATTTCACCAGGTTAAAATAATATCTCAAGCTTTATGCTTGATTTATTTTTAACACATTAACCTCAAAACCTTTTCATCTTTCTTTTTCTGCAAATTGTATGGTGTAGCGATATGATAGCACCCAAAATACTATCAAACACTCCAACGCAGCTCCATTCTTCGTGAAAGATGGATAAAAAGGTGCACAGGAAACAAAAACCTCAAAGAAAAAAAGATATGACCTGCCAAATGCTGGCCAAATCACAGAGATGCCAATTCACATGGGACTAATATCATCACAGGACCTCAGTGTTTGGCGAAAAAAAAAATCTAACACAGTGTCTATTTATCACTATTTTCATTTCAGTCGATATTGATAATTATCACGATAAATGACAAATTTGTATTTCTTTCAAGTTTAAAGGCAGATTTTTGCTCCAAAGTTAAAGTTGTAGAAACCAGACAGTTAATTGTGGTTAAACTCTTTATGGTCAGAACACGACAAACACTTCATGTTTTTGAATTCTTTATATGTTTCCAGCCATTTTTCCTTAAAAAAAAAAAATATCTTAAGAGAAAAATGTATTTCTTAGTTTCTGCGTGTTCTAACGAGTAAAACTGTTTCAAATTAAGAAACAGGTTTGTGTTCCCTGATAATATTAATACCAATGTTAATTTTTTTTTTTTATCTGTTAGAAATGCACATTTGATTGTAGTAGTAGCTTGAGTTAGAATGCAGATGTAATATATGTAAAAATTGTAGCAACCTAATTTTTATTTGTTAAAATTTTATTATTCTGACTGTTTGTTTGTTTTTGTTTTTTTTATTAACCATAGTAGCATACATTTAGATCATGATAAAAGTTTAAACCACATATTTAGTACCTCAATAAAAAAAAATGACGTGACATGTGGAAGTGTGTGAGGACCCATACTCAGAATTCGTGCTCTGCTTTTAACCCATCCAAAGTGCACACACACACACCATGAACACTCACCCGGAGCAGTGGGCAGCCATTTATGTTGCGGTACCTGGGGAGCAGTTGGGGGTTGCGGTACCCGGGGAGCAGAATTGAAAATCGAATGCCAACCCACAGAACGAATATTCAAATAATCAAATATTCTGGTCCAGCCCTAAGCGGCACAGAGTCATATCAGCGTGTAAATACACCTGCTCTGGTAAACTCACGCTGCGCGGACGTTTTTTAACTTTGGGCTGAGAGGATAAACAGTCCAAGTGTCACAGTTCAAATGAGTAGCGCTCTTTCATTCCGCTTTTGGCGCATAAACATTATATTGAACATTTATCGAACTCTTAACATCGCTTTACCGAGAAAAATTATATTGCAATAATTATCGTTAACGATTTATCTCCCACCCCTAACTATAAGCGTCTTTATTAAACTATTATACTTGCTAAGTATGCTGCTGCTAATATTATTTCAAACATTGCATCTGAATTTGCTATACGCATGCATGATTTTTTTTTTTTTTAAATAACTCATATTTTATTCGTCTGAAAGAAGAAAGTCATATACATTTAGAATAAATTAAGTGTGAGTAAATCATAGGATAATGTTCATATTTGGGTGAACTGTCCCTTTAAATGCTGTTGTTTTATGCCTGGAAAACCTCAAGCACTGTTTACTTTATTTAGAAATACGTAAAAGCGGAATGTCATTATTTTAATATAATATGTATTAGTTGAAATATTACTATTAAATACAATTTTATTTTTTTACTGTGAATTCACAATTGGTACAGAAACTGGTGAAATTTCACTGGTATTGGTATCAGCTACTGAAAGTGGTTCATGATAACCCTATAGTGTAGAATGAAGTGTTTTGTCTGACCATACACACACATACTGTATATTCATAGACAGACTGCTCTGATTCACTAACCCCAACCAAAGCTAGAAGCACCTTTCCCTTCTTCACCACCTCATCACTTTGGTAACTAGGACAACCACATCATCCTCACCAATACATGTCTCTCTCTGTTTCTGCTCAGTATTCTTCTCATACTAATGTCACAGTGTCCTCTTCTGTAAGAACCTTCCAGTAGTAGGTTATAGGGGATCTCGGGAAAAGGCATTGAACTGCAATTTAACACCACTTTATTGCTCACCCAAACCCAGTCTTTCCACCACGAACTGTTCCTGAGAACCAAAACCAATTATAGCTTTTACAAATCAGTTCCTTCAATTTCATGGTTTACTTAACAAACGGAAGCACCCCTAAGCAGAACGGATGAATATTCATGATAAACACACTAACAATCAAATAAACAGTCCTTTAATATAGATGTAAGCAATAATATCATATCTCACTAGTCCAAATTTTAGATTTAAATTGACTTTTTATTTGTACCTTCCATTAAGTCTCTTTAAGGAATAGTTTAACTACAAATGAAAATTCTGGCAATATTTACTTATGTTGTTTAATTATGTTGTTCCAAATCTGTAAAATAAAATATCATATCATATCATATAATTACATATAGTAATAATATTTTTTATTTAAAAATAACATTCACAGATTTCATTATTGATTTAAAATTCCTTAATTTACCAATTACACCTAAATAATCAACCATACCCATTACTATGTGTACTGTGCATTAGAGTGTACTGTAGTTTTTGTAAATGTGTTTTAGCTCTTCTCTATAATGTAAATCCAGTCCTCTGGGCCGGTGTTCAAAGAGTGCTGACATGCTGATACAGTATGCATATCTGTGTGTATTTGACTTCCCTCACTGTGCAAACTGAATTGCATATTTTTGATTTCTTTTCTGACCCAAGTAATGTATTCCAGGGTCGTCTGGTAGGCGGTGAAATGCTGCATTTGTCTGATGATAGATGGCATGCCTTTATGTACATGTCACTGCATTTGATTTCAATGTGTAAATGAATTAATACAAAAATGCTTGAGAGGCAAATGTTTGTGTTTTGCTCCCACGTGCAAGCATATCACTGCAAAACAAACATTAATGAATACATAGCTGTGTGTGTGTGTGTGTGTGTGTGTAATATAGTTCTGATGCATTCTGGGTTTAAAAGCCATATGAGTTTGAAATGACATGGGGTAATTATTGCTTTTATAACAAAATTAACAGCAAAACCATTCATTTGAAAGAAATGGTTATGTTTCTAAGAATCATACAATTACACTTAACTTGCATTGAAGAAAAAATGGTCTAGTTTTACAGTGTCTGAGTGGATTTTTCAATCGGTCTGGTAAAAATGTATGAAGTCCATATGCAGGATGCATCAAAGGAACTCAGTGATGATATTTTTCATTTTACACTTGATTTCTTATTGGTAGAAGAGCTCAGGCTAACAGCACAGATTTTATACTTTTTAGTTCTTCAAAGCTTTACTGCAACAGAGACAAATTTGACAATATGATTGGACACTGCAGCTGCACTTGTACAAATGTGTGCCTTAGTATGCAAATAATCTCTGAATCAAGGATTCAGATGAAACTTCAAAATGTAAAATGAAAAACCAATAATAATTCAACAAGTATAAAAATGTTGGCCAAGCTGAAAGATTCAGATATAATATCAGAGACTCACCTGTATATGATGCAGGCACTGTTGCGACATGTGTCACAGTTGGCTGTATCCTGCCCAGTTCGATAAGACAGTCTGTGGAAAAACAGTGTGTGATAATTGTAACATCTGGAAACAGTAGAGTTCATTAAATATAAAGGGATAGTTCAAACAAAAATAAAAATTCTATCATAATTTCATTCCAAACTATTCTATTGCAAATAAATGCAGTTCCTTGGACTTTCAGTTAATCAAATATTAATCAATACAATGGTCTTCAACATTGGTTATTATAAGAAATGTTTCTTGAGTACCAAATACTAATATTTCACAATGCTGGTTTTATTGTCATTTTGATTCAAAATAATGCAGCTATGCTAAGCATGAGATATGTAATTATATTTAATTCAATAAAATGTTTTCATTGATTTACAGCCTTAATTATTTCTTCTGCATTGGTGTCTTTTATTAACACAGGGCCTCTTGCGGATTATTGTTTCATTCTGCCCTGCGCCCAGGATTTCTATACATTATTTCATGATGGAAGACACCAGGATTGAATTCCCTGTATCTATCCACAGTTCATTTGTGGCCCTTGGGCTTCAGCAGCATTAATGTATGTACAAGGGGATGATGGATCATGCACTAGTCTGGCATACTTGAAGTGGTTTTGATATATTATTTGTGTGCTAATGTGACACTGTGACACACGCCTAGCATTTCTCCAGAGACAATAACAGGGCTGCACCCAGCAGCCATGCAGTTATGCATTTTCATTAAAGCTAAATGAAAGCCTAATTGGATCACTTTATCCTTCTGAGTGCTCAAGTGTCAGGATGGCCATTGATATTCTGCAGTCAGTTCAATCTGATGTTGCTGAGAAGTTCACGGCGACAGTGGTTACACACATTATGTCCAAACGTAGAAGAGTGATGTTTTGCTGCAGCAATGTAGTCAGCACGAACAACACCTGAACTGAGCTTTTACTTTACTTGCTTTTAGACTAAAATAATATCTTTCCCTGTCTGCTCAGTATTAGGGCACTACGTCATGGTAGGAGAGAGCTGTACTTAAAAGGAAAAAAATCAATGTGTTCAATATGATCTGGAATAAATAGGAATGAGATGAGATTGAACCCTTCCTCGTGGCAGAAGCACTGGAGAAGAAATATCCTAAAGGTCAAGAAAGGCAAAGAATTATTGGCAGTCAGGGTGACCCAAACAACAGCCAATGTGATGATGAGGTCTGTTGGAGGTGTGTGCTAGTTCGTGTGTGTTTAGGAATGTACATGAAAAATCTGTCATCATTTACTCACACTCACATCATTTCAAACCTGAATAATTTTCTTTTCTCTGTGGAACACTATATATATATATATATATATATATATATATATATATATATATATATATATATATATATATATATATATATATATTATAAAAAGTGGGGTCCACTGTAAAGATGTGTGATATTTGTTGTCTACGATAAAATTGCAATTGATGTGTGAGCTGACAGCATGTTACTCACATTGTGAAATTCAGTGTTTCAGAACTGAATGAATCTGCATTTTTTAACAAAATCATTTGAGTGAATGATTCAATAATTTATTAATAAAACTTTGTTTCTGAATGAATCAGTGATTTTGAACAAATTGCTTGAATAAATGATTCAGTGACTTATTAAGACAGTGACTTGGCTCCACTTGCGGTTTTGGTTTTATATTTTAAAGGGTTAGTTCACCCAAACTCTCATGTTGTTCCAAACCCGTAAGACCTTCGTTCATCTTTGGAACACAAATTAAGATATTTTTGATGAAATCCGAGAGCTGACCCTCCATAGACAGCAAGGGTACTACCACGATCAAGGCACCGAAATATAGAAGGACATTATTAAAATGGTTCATGTGACATCAGTGGTTCAACCCTCATTTTATGAAGCTACAAGAATACTTTTTGTGCAAAAAGTGCTAAAATAACAATTGCATTCTACAATTCTTCTCCTCCGTGTCACCCTAGAGCACCATTTTGGAGAGTATCACAATGCAAATATATATATATTTATATATATATATATATATATATATATATATATATATATATATATATATATATATATATATATATATATATATATATATATATATATACATTTTAATATAAAACTAAAACTGCATTTAGAGTAACTGCAAGTAAGAGTTTGACATAAAACTGATACATATACCTACATCCAATAAGGTAAAAATTGCCACTGGAAATCAATTTAGAGGGGCAAATAGCAGCCCTTAATGAAAAAGCAGATTTCTGTCATTGCTGTGCACTAACCACTCCACATAATTTGAAGAATACAAAAAGCTTTAGTAATCAGCTGCCCACAAAAGGCCAAAACGAGCACAAAAACACACTCAGCAAAATACTGTCTATTTATCATTAACAACAAAATCTAATTTTTGTTAATAGTGTACAGTCCTAATACAATGTTGTTTTAGACCCAGCTAACATTCACTGTATGTGCAAAAACAACTGAAATATCCTTCAAAATATCTTCTTTTCTGTTTTGCAACAGAAAGAAAGTCAACCGGGGTGCATTTCTAAAAAGCAATTATGGTCGCAAGTTCTGTCATTTCCAATAGAGTTCATTGGAACTAACGACCATAGTTAGCTAACAATGCTTTTGGGAAATGCAACCCCAGGTTTGGAACAACATGAGGATAAGTAAATAATGACAGACTTATCATTTTTGTGTAAACTATCCCTTAAAGCTAGTATCACCAGTTGGTAGCTGGTTTGTTACTTACTGTATCTGTCTTACCAGCTACCAGCTTAGATGTTCTACCAGCTTACACCAATTAATAACCAGCTTAGACCAGCTAGAAACCATACTCCAAAACAGCTATGCCTCTCTCATCTGTGAAAGTGTGAATGTGTGGAGCATCCAGTAATATTATGTATATATTTCAGTTGTTTTAAAATAAGTATTGATCATTCTGTGTGTGTGTGTCACTGAATCACACAAGCGCTTTGGGTTTTTTTCGCTGCAAGCTGGCTCTCAGTTATTGCAGACATCAGCTCTGTTGAGAGACACGCTCTGCCCTCTCTCGCTGGAGGTGTGCCCTGAGTGTGCAGGGAGGTGGCACACTGCTACGTTCCTGGAATAACCTGTGAAAATCTGACACTGGCAGCAGAAGCACATCTACACACTGTGTAATAGCACGCTAATGTTTCTTTCTAACGTGAATACAGTACACAATGGTTCGTATGTCATTGAAATTCAGCTAATTCTATTAGGACATACTCATGTTTGCACATGCTAATGAAAAATACGTGACACTGTCAGCAAGAGCGGTATCTGATGATACTCATTGAAGTCCCTTGACTTGCGCTGGAAGCTGCTCATGGATAATTCATTTGTTGATCATCAAAGACAAAATGTAGAGTGAAGAACTAGATTTTTATGTTATCTAAAAAAAATGTGAATGATGCTTGCCTAGGTTAGGGAACCGGGAATCATTTGATGTTTGATTCCCAGTAACATACTGAAATTCTTGAACAGTTTACAGCAATATTTATTCAACAGTGCTGCAACAGATACAGGAACTCCTAGTGGAAAGCACACAACGTGACCTGTTTTGTACTCTGCAAATATTATTTACTCTTATGTTATTTTTGTTTGATTACTGAACGAATTACTGTGTAATTGGTTTTTGGTTAGTAAAATACTATGAGTTGGTTCCTTTTTGGTGAATCATAAACATGTGGTGCGACCAGTGTAGTCTGTTTACAAAATGAATGACTCTTATGAGCCGGTTATTTATAGTAAATAAAAACATACAGTATGTAATCCATTTACATAATAAATGAATCTTAGGATTTGGATCTCTTTAGTGAATCAAAAGCACAATATGAAACAAGTATTGTCCACTTACTGAAAAACTGACTCTATTGTGAATCAAACACATTTTAGCTTACATGAAATGTGTAGTTTTTATTTGTGATTGCTTACTGGTTGTTTGTTTAAATTGTGTTTAGTTTTAGTTTTATTTAAATTTATTAATACAATAATCCCAGTATTTAACAATAAGTTCTTAGTTTATTTTAGCAGCACTAATAAGCATCAATGACTGATACTTAATTGCATTGTCGTGTATTGTGAATGCTTGGAAATGCATCATAAGTGTAAAGGAATCCAAATGCCTTCAAACCACAGCAGAGCATGACTTGTGAAATCCCATTTTCATCCAGACACTGACAATCTGTTGCCGTCTGGATATGCTGTGGAAGTCATTGGCACACTAATGAGCCAGTCGTGATAATGATTAAAAAGCAGTTCAGGCGGCTGGATCTCCATTTGGATACATCACCCAGTGACTGTCCTTGCAAAGTATTGCATTTTAAAAAAGCATCTATTGTCTAATATAATGGTGAAATGAGCCTCGGCGAGCAGAACAAAATGTGTTAAAGCACTTGTGGAGAAAATTATATATTGTTGCTTATTTGAGGCATCAGCAAAGTAGAAGCTACACAAAATCTTCATTTATTCCTCTTCTACGATTATCTTGCAATTGCCTCCCAAAAAAAAAAAAAATGTACATATGTAGTTTTCATAAAGTTGCATTTATAAATATATACTGTTGTCATATATGGTTGCTACCTCTACATGCAGTAGTACCATATAAAAATCATCATATATAGGATGTATATGAATCACTTGTGTTCATCTAACCAGAGAATGTATGAATGTGAAAATGATATAGTTAACATACATGGCAATATCACTCTTCAATATAGGTCAATGTATGTCATATAAACATATGGGTATATATCAATATGCTGTTTTATTTATTTATTTATAAACAATTAATTCATTTTCAGGTTTTAAATTTTTCCAATAATATTTCCCAAATTCCATCTTTCTTTGATTCTAACTGCGTGGTGTGTTCTGTGATTTTACATACTTTGGTCCATATGGGGCAAAAGCACCAAAGAATAGTCTAAATTCTGTTAGACTGATGACTCCTGCAGTACTGTCCTACTGCAAATTATCAGTGAAAACTAACTGGCTAAATTTCCAGGCGCAGCACAACTCTATCAGCACTAAAAGCTGGCTTAACACCTAAAGGCTCTACCCCGGTGTTCCAGAGGCATCCTTGCCAGGGCTCCCGAGTGCTTGGCATTTTAAGCTCTGCCCACCCTGGCTGTCAGCAGCATGTAGACGCTTTGTTTGCTCTAAAAGCGCTGCACTCAGACAGAGAGGAACATCAAACCCTTGGCTCTGGCTGGTTTAACCCAGGGAGACTGGCCGGGCTTTCATTTGCCCACACTGAGCCACTCATCGGTTCTGAGCTCAGCTGCTCTGATGACACCTAGCATGTGGGAGTGTGGGCACGGAGGTCCTGCCTCTAATAATAGGCCAATTGTGAAAGTTATGAGCTAATTGTGAAAGATAGGAGCTAAAAAAAAACAGACACACTTTCTCCTTCTGAAGATGAAAGGGCTGCCTGATGAGGCACTGCTAATTGAGGCTGTTTGAGTAGTGGTTTTGTGCTCTGAAAATACACCCTGCTTTTCTTACTCCTGGCTGGGATTAGAAAAAAGTCCGGCGCTCCTTAGACAGTGAGTTAGGTTTGAGGGCCATTACCTGCCCAAAGCAATGCCTGAAGGCCATTAAGTGCTGAGACTGTGGGTTTTAGACCAGTTCTGAGTGCCCAATTTGACTCATTTCAGGGGATGTTTAGGGTGAGATACAGTATACACAAATTCAGCCATCTGCTGTTTAAAAGATCTCTGCCATACTAAATGGGAAATAATATGGTAGACGTAAAGTGGCTATAACCGACACCTTGCTGAGCCTAGCAATACAAATATTATGGACCTATTTTACCTTAGAAAATGTTGGCATTTTCAAGAGCTTTTGGTTTTCAGTCTACAGAAGACTAGTTTCAAAGAGTCATTTCAGAGAAATTTTCTAGAACCATGGTCAAATGTTGTTGTCGGATCACTCATAATAGACTGGAGAGGATACAAGTCTTTTTTTAGTTGGAATTGCTTTTGAGGATTGAGATGGATTTGACTGTGAGAAGCATTTGCCTTGATTTTGATTTTTTAATCAAAATGGCCTAATTTACCATTTAAAAAAAAGCAATGTATCAAATAAAAATGTCAATTTATTCAAGTCCATATAAAAATAATATCCAATCCAATTAGTAGCACTTTATTACGCTTCATGATATTTTCAATGTATTTATTTTTAAAAAAATGGAGCAGAAATCTCTAGTTTATTCCTGGGATGTTCTGTAAAGGTTTTCTGTGAGTGAATGGTTTATTAGTCTAGGGTTTAATGACACTTTACAAGAAAAAAACATGAGTGCTGAATGGGTTTTACATTTCAAAATCTATCAATTGTTAATTAAAATTCAATATTTTTTTTATAAATATGTTTGTGGTATCAGAATACTATTAAGTTACCTTAATACATCTTAATAGTTTCTTTTGCTCACCAAAACTGAATTTATTTAATCAAAAACACAGTAAAACAGTAATATTGTGAAGTATTATTAACATAATAACTGATATAATACTGTTACTTTATTGCAATTTAATACATCTTTGCTGGATAAAAGAATCCGTTTCTATCAACAAAAAAAAGATTAAAAAATAAATATCTTACTGACCTCAAATTTTTAAATGGTAGTGAACATGTATTAAAAAAACATATGCCTAACACTCCTTTTGGATGTCTTCCAGGGATTAAGAGCTGCTAATATCTCCAGAACCCACTCTCATCGACCTTCACTAAATAAACTGTCACGTCCCGTCCAGCCAACAGCTGAGGCAGGCACTTCTAAGCTTCCAGCATCCCAACCAGAAGAGACGTCCACTTAATGGAGGGGCATTATTAAACATGAGGAGCACTGATTGTATCGAGTTCTTTCCTCTCATCAGGCAGGCCAGCAGAGAGAAAGTGAGGTTGGCTCTGTGCCTGTGTATTCGCATCAGGTATTAGAGAATGCAGGATGACATCTGACATTGAAGTGTCCCCGTGTTGCTGTGCAATTGGCTTTCAACAGGCACCGAAGCATCTTTTCACCTCATTTACTTCCTAGGTTCCAATTTCAACAGTCACCACAACCCATAACCCTGAATTTTTGCCACTCACTATAGATGCTGACATGGAAATGGAGCTGAAGTGCATTTAAAAGCTTTAAACAGTTGTTATAAATGGATGTTCATGTTGTTCACAGTGCCGGTTTAAACCTGTGTGGCACTAACACCACAAATGCAGTGAAATTAAAATATTTGAGCTGCCGAGTTGAATACATATTCCCTGCTGACTTCACACCTGGCTTTTATTCATAAATCAGGTATGACGGATCGTTTTAGAAATGCTTTGTTGTTTACGAGTGACCTTGTCTGTTAAATGAAGTATGGTGTAACAGAAGAGTAGCTCCAGCACATTTTCCAAACAAAACATTATTCTTCTATCTTTGAAGAGTGACTACTACAGGCGATTGATTGACAGTTCGCTAAGCCCCGCCCCCTTGTTTACTGTTGCAGAAAGATACATTTACAAACATCTCATAGGACTGAACTGAAGATTTATGCAAACATATGATTGTCAGTTAAATGTGTTCGTAAAGTGGTAACAAATGATTGGATATCATACTTCAGTGGGTTGAAATGAATTGTTACATTGCATTTTCCTTTAAAAGTGTTAAACACCACAGTAATGTGATTAAAAACTGCAGAGACTGCAAATCAGAATGGAGGCAAATGCTTCACAATCAACTGAAAACCGTCATTTGAAAGCGATTACAAGTGATAACATTACAGTAAGTGAACAGAACTGTTACTAATGTTTCTACGACACATTCACCATATGCTACTTTAGTTATTATCAGCACTGTACAGTGAACTGAAACGATATGTAAAATTGTGTAACATTTAATTAATGTAAGAGAAAATGGCAGTGTTCCTCCAGATGTTCCACAAGTTCATTCAGGAAAGCAGGTGACAGTTTAATTTACATCAAACACTTGTCAAGGTTTATTTAGTGATTTGGGTAAGGAAAAACACTGCTTGTACTCTCTCTGGGTATCTTGTGTCACTATTATAATTGACTCATTTTTGGATAATTTTTCAATAGCATACTATTCAAAAGCTCACAATGAAAAGCAATCTTTTTGATCTTACTGTGAACAATTCATATATGCACATATTCCTTTTTTTCATCATAATGTTAAAATCAAAATGATAATCAAAAAGCTTGATCTGGTAAAACGTCAGACTTCTCTCTGGTGAAATTTGTAGGACTTCTCCAATAATTTAAACTGCTTAAACCCGCCCCTTTATTACAAACAACTGCAAGCTTGCATTCAGATCTCCAATCAACAACTGATAGAAAAACCAAAGCCGCCATCTACAGTAATTTTTTCCCTTTTTCAGTAATCTGTTCAGTTAGCATGTAGGTCACAAAAAGGAAGAAAAGATCCTACTGATACCTCTGTTTTTTACTGAACTTGAGTTGTCACTTTGTTGCACTATATATCGGTACCATAGATGTTATGGGGCAATATTAGAATTGTTACATTTATTGGATATAAGTAAATATTGCATATTTTTACATTTAAATGACATTTGCCTAAATGTAATATTTATTGCTAAATGAATATCCATTTTTTAAATTGTACATACTGTTGTGATAACTAAATTCACTTGAAGCATTTAAAATGATTGCTGTTAGTTTTTAGCATTTTATTTTTATTTTACAGAAAATAGTATACAATATTTATAAATCGATATTGGCCAAAATGTTCAAGCTGGTGCATCCCTATACAGTGTGATAGATGTAGATTGTTAAGTGTGAACAGATACATGTGGCGCTACCAACTTTTTTGCAAGGCTTCCTTTATACTGTACGGAATTTCCCGTTTGTGTTTACAAATGGAAATCAAAACTTTTCTTAAATTTTTGATTAGCGAGTGGCAGATTCTCCAAACTGATGAAAAACAGGTTCAATAGCCTTAGAACTCTGGTATTTTTAGTATTATCTTTTCTTTCTCACACTGAGAAAACAAGCCTGAAACACAAAACCTGCACATATACAGTTGATGAATACTAAATGCGTTACATAAAGACTATGACTCACCCCTCTCGCTGTGCTTCTCCTCTTTCCAGCTCCTGAATGACCCCCAGCAGCACTTTGATGGTTTCTTGACTGGAGTTAATCAGAGCCTCCATGGCTTGAAGCCTGGCTTTCACATTCCCATCGGCCCCGGGGAGAGCAATTAGCTGCCCCTGCATTCCCTGCAAGGTCTCTGCGGCGCCCGAGTTTTGGCTACTGTGACAGTGGGCCCGGGAAGCGCAACTCGCCGAATGAGGCAAAGTCTGAGACTGCGCCTGCAATCCGTTCAGCTGCGCTGTGTCTTTTTTGCGTTTGCAGCTCCCTGAGGGACTCTCCGGGCATTCCACTTGTGTCAAAGATGTCCATGCAATAGGGCCAGAAATCTTTGAACAGTCACCCCTGACCTGCAGAGGTTGAGTCGGCGTGGTCGAGGAGCCACAGTTGGGCTGCTGGCCTGCCCCTGCCTCACTTTCACTGGGTAATCCTTTGTGCTTGGCCCCACTCCCCGGGACATTGGTGTCCCTCCTTGAGTCCGACTGATCCAAAACTGAGTCTGACAGATCAGGGCAGAGTTTCCCATCTGAACAGTCCGGCCCAGCACACAAGTCCTTAGCATCGCTGCACTGCGGCGTAGTGTGGAGCAACACCCGAGTCTGCTGCACCCGTCCTTCGCTCCTTGCCCCCCGTTCCCCACCCTTCACATCACTCAAAAAGCCATTGTTTTGATCTGGGTAATTTTCCACTAAAGCAGTGTGTTTGATGACATTTCCCTTCTTGCGCTCGAAGGGGAAAGTCTGGTAGCGCTTTTTCAAATCGGGTGAGGTTTGCACTCCCGTGCTCTTGGTGACGTTCGGAATGGAGCGGCGAGCCGGCATGGTCATGTACCTCCGGTGGATGACCTTGCAGGAAACGGAGTGGTCGCTGGCACCTCGGTGTGCAGCCTCATTCTGCGCCTCACAGATGTCTTTAAAACGCACCTGAAGGGCTTTGTTTCGCTTGCCCACTGCGTCTGCCCCGCCCCGCTCCAGAGAAGGACCACCGGACTCCGAGTCAGACTCTGAACTTGACAGAGTGCAGCGGCCTGCCTCCTTACTGACCATAACTCCTGCGAGAGAGAGAGAGAGAGAGAGAGAGAGAGAGAGAGGGAGAGAGAGGAGGAAGAATGAGGGACAGCGAGAGCGTTTACAGTTAATAAAATGCCAGTGATTGCGGCTCAAGCACAGATGGCCTAGTTTTGTCTTTTCCTCAGCACACAACATCCTGGCAGTCAAAGCTTGGGTTTTTTTTTTTGTGGGTGCGTGTGTTTTGTTTAGCAGTGGAAGTTAAAGCTGACACAGAGCGACCTGTATTCATGCTCTCTCATTACACTAAGGCTTCATCTCTCTAATGAGGCTGCCAGTACATGGGAGATGGGGGCTGAAGCACAGACTGCCAGCGAGACGGAACAGGGCCTTTGAGTCGTCAGATATGAAATACAACTCAACACTTGATGGCAAATACAGACACACAAGATAACGCAACACCTGAATTAAGAGGAACAAAATGGTTTAAACAACAATCAATAAAGTGTGTATAGGAATGATTAATTTGAGTTTCTGCTGTTGTCACTTTTTCACAGTTTGGATCAGAATAAATTGTTCATGTACAGAAAAATCTAATGGATGGGGGGGGGGGGGTAATATGTGCTGCGTGTGTGTGTGTTTTAAAAAATAATGCTGCTTTACCATTTGGTGGAACGTGAATAATTTGTCAATTTGCTTTCCATTTCAACTATTCTATGGCTGTGCAAAACTCACTGACAGTGCTTGGGTGGGCGGTTGCCAGGGTAATGCTATATGGTTGCAAAGGTGTTCTAAGTGGTTTTGATGCATTGGTTGCTATAGTGGTTCCAGAGGCATTGCTAGTCGGTTGCTAAGGTGTTATATTTGGTTGCTTGCCAGCCCAACCACCAGTGCACGTTACTTAACACTAGGTTACAGCTTGTTCACTACTAAATATTTGAAAGCCGTGCCATTAAACTTTGAAAGGAAAAGGTTGAAACGTAAGCCTACATATACAATAAATACTAAAGCCTACAACCAGGAGTTATATTTGAAACAGTCTCATCCTCTGACGTCACGTCACGCCCACGGACTGTTGGCTGAACGTCTGATGCATATGGCACACAAAATTGGAAACACTTCAGGAGTTTCAAAGTTGTCATCTGATTTGTTGAACTCTGCAGGATTTCTGGGAGATGTATGCATCACATTGGTATTATCTTTGCTGAAGATAATAAGTTTGCTGAATGTCTAGCTATGTGAGACTACATTTGGAATAAAATGGCAGACCAATTGGATCATCAATATACATCAACAAATAAGCTAATGTTTTCCATGAAAGATTTCAAAGTTTTTGATATATATGATGTTTTTGATATTTTAACTCTGTAACTGCTGTTACAGAATATGTTGACATGCTTTAATGTTCAAAAAACATTATTTTTCAAATACTGTACATTATATACATTCAAATACTCTCAAATGCGTATTTTTCTACAAAGTCCCTCCTTCTGACAAGCGCAGTCTGCTCTGATTGGCCAACTGACCCAGTGCATTGTGATTGGCCGAACACCGCAAGCACTCGTTGGAAATGTAACCTCCCTTTCCATAATCATGAGCTTCATCTTTCAAAATAAATGTAAAGGCAGTTAATAATGTCCTTAGTTCTACCATCAGTTCAAGCCCGAAAGGGAACAGAGTCGGGTGACAGACACAGTGATTAAGCTTCTATGTGTTTGCAGTTCACAAGCCATGGACGGTTAAGACAGCTGACTCCACTGTGATGTGACCCTGTGTCTCTCTCTCTTTCTCTCTCTCATCTCTCATCTCTCTCTCTCGTCTCTCTCTCTCTCTCTCTCTCTCTCTCTCTCTCTCTCTCTCTCTCTCTCTCTCTCTCTCTCTCTCTTGCACGTGCGCGTGCGCACACACATACACACACACACACACAACACAAGCAAAACTCTGCATTTGAAGAGTCAATATCAAATACTTAAACTAATAACAGAAGCGCCAGATTGTCATTGCAAAGTCTGAATTACCTCCTCTCCTAGGTTCATGAAACGGTCGTCCATAAAATGCATTGCTGTTCTGTTGTAAGTAATCTTAAAGATTCCTAAATGCATCTACTTTCGAAAGGCCAAATAAAGTGCTTTTGCATTTGCCTAAATACACTCAGCAATTCCCTGACATGGCTGCTTTAACACCAACTGCAGTTACTGAAACCACGCCTTCTTTCTTTGCATGAACATTTGGGCGGCATTACGCAAATATTTTCACATCGTGACATAAACATGTGGGGGCGTGTTTGAATGAGCCGTTTTAGGTTGGCGTAGTAGAGTGTTAACTTTGATAAAGAATATCTTTAATCTTTGCATCTTCAGGGATCTTATCTATGCACAATCAGCTTGTAACACTCCAAAGAGAGAGGAAACTTGAAATCGCATCATATGACCCCTTTAAATTTTCAGAGAGAAGACATTATTTAAATAAATGATATTTGAGTGGCTCTGCAGCATGAAACTGATCTAAAAAAAGTTAAATATATAAATTTCATATTTATTTATTCCCTCTGCATAGAAATGTAATTAAACTGTAATTATTTCAATGGAAACGTACTGTTGACTGTTTGCCATGAGGATATGATTACGATTAAAACATCAACTATTACAGGATACATCGAATGCAAAGTGAAAAATGAGCACCACAACTTTTTACTAAATTGGGGGCTTCAAACTTAATAGATCAATAAAGTCAGACGTCACTTTATGCAACTAAATACTACTTTACAGAGGGATTACAGCCTGCTAGCTTAGTCTTGCTTAGAACAGTAATATTACTCCTTGTTCCTTGATAAACTGCACAATTTGAAATATGATTCATGTCCTTAGCTCAATATTAAAGATTGTGAACTATACTCATATGAGCAATACTAATAGCAAAGCACCACTAATTATGGTTTAATTTACAGGTCAACACCATGACTCTGTTTAAGATCACTAATTTCATATCAGCAAGCACTAGCCTAATATTGTTTGGCAAACAAATGCCATGTTCACACAATTTTTAACATGCCATGGACAGGCTATACAATGTAAAATAAATATTTCAGCCTGTAGATAAATATAGTGGCAAGACAGTTTTCATTCTGTATCATATTCATTTCACTCAGCTGTGGTCCATCATTTACTATTAGTCATTGCAATGTCTAGCAGGCTCAGTAACAGGGAAGAATACAAATGGACACCTTGTCATCTGACATGCAGCAGCAGTGTCTTTCGGTGTCTGATTTTCACTCTGTAAGCTTATCTGACTCGACAGTGATAACACTCATCCTCCTTGAGTCATTGAACTGCCCCCTCTAACGATTCAATCAGCATCTCAAAATAATGAGCCCAGTGCTCTGTCAATTTTTGGAGCTAATATGGCAGGTACTTTTAGCCAGGCTGCAGAATACGCAGTTTATGATGGCAGTGATTCCGCAACTAGGGTTAAATGAACCTCAGTCTGCTTCAGTTTGAGAGGAAGTCTGTTTTTTGTTGTTGTTTTTTTTATCCACAGTATTGAATTTTGAACGTTTAAAAGTTTAGTGTTATATACAGGGCAGGGTTAGTGACATTAATTAAAACTATTACAAACGATAAAAAGACTACATAAAAAAATAAAAATATATATTTTTAAAATACATTATAAAAATAAATTCAACCTAAATAGTAATATTTAAAAGAACTAATAAAAATGACAAAAAATAAATGAAAGATATTTTAAAATATAAATACAAATTTTATGGCAATATTTAAAATTACCAAAATAAGACTGTTACCCTATAATGTGCACTTTAAAATATGAATGATAATGCTAAATGAGATCCAGTGAATTCATAAAGCAAACATTCCTGGTTTGGCGTCAGTAGTTTTGTGCATGTCAGTGAAGCCATTTGTCATTTTAGGGGTCACATGCTCCTCGATGTGGACTTTTGTAGAGAAGTAGTGGACTTCATGGCAGACTATTACCCAGCAGGCCATGTGCCAAGCCGAGAGAAGTTATGCGGGTGTCATTTGGTACAGGGCCAAAAAAGGTTTTGTAACACTATGTATTTTGTGCTTTTTCAGATGAATGCTTTCTACAATCACTTGTCAGAATTCTACTGCCTTGCACATGCCAAAATCTTGAGATCCCTCATAGCATTTGCTCTCCCACCAATCTCGGATTTATAGCACCATCTGTCCTTAAACAGATGGCGATGGCTGATTGATTCATTGATTCTGTAATTTAATTAAGTCCACATGGTAGTGGCTCACCTGCGTGTCTCGTAAGTGCCAACGGAATCACGACTATGATTAGGATTGAAAACAATCTTTGGGTCATTTGTGAGTACTCGCTGTGGTATTCAGGAAAATGTTTTGGCTATGTCCTGGGAACGCATTCAAAGCCGCGTAAAGGCAATTATTAAAACTGTAATGGTGGACACTTGTGCAACTGATTCTGTTGATTCTTGTGAAAGGTAATAATGGTCAGTACCAGAAGCCCCAGCAACACTGCTATGCTGTAATGGTGTTTCTTGATGAAAGCAATTACTGTCATCATTACTGTCATCATCAATAATTTGCAGTGAATAATTCTCCTCCCAAAGGGCACTCTGCAAAAAAACCTTCAGATTATACAGATGGAGACTAGACATTTAAAGAGCTAGTTCACCTAAAAATGTCTTAATCTCATAATTTACTCACCCTCACCCTGGTTGTACTTTTGAAGGCAATTACAATGAATGAAAAAGAACCAAAAGCACCACCAAATTATCATAAAAGTAGTCCATATAGACATGAGTGAAGTTGAGTTCATGAGTAATGATATCCAATTTAGAAAAGAATTATTCTTTAAATATATTTGGTTGAATTAGATCAAAAAAAGCAGTCTAAATGATTCATCATACTGAGTTGATTGTCAAGTTCATCTTTTCAACAGTTTTTGCAACACTAAAATACTTTAATATCAGTCTATTCATCACGCAAAGCTTCATAAGACTTTATATATATTGTAAAAGTTGTGTAGAGCATTTTTATGGTGTTTTTACATTCTTTTTGAAGGTTAAATCTTTAGTTTCCATTTGCTTTTGTAATTTTAAAAGAGCGACCATTACAATTCTTCAAAATAACTTCAACATTTTCTTTTTTGGGTTATCTGTTCTGCAAACTAAATCTCTCTTTCTTACTCTCTCTCTCTCTTTCAGGCACACACACAGAGGTCCCCCCTTCGACCCTGACAATTTGGCCACCATCAACCCCAGGATTATGAGTAATGCATTGAATCTAAAATTGCAAAAGTAATCCTCTTAACTCTCCTCATGCACTTTAGCAGCATGTCAGTTCAAACAGGCCCACTGCTCCTATTGAAAATGGCTGTGAAAAAGAAACAGATTTAAACTCTATAGCTATCTTATCTAAGCTTACTAACCCATTTTTCTTTTTTTTTCAAAACATTTATTTATTAATTTAACCCACACTCTCATCCAGCTGTCTCAGTATATGGTTTTCGCCAGTAGCAGGAACTGTAAAACTTCTATTGCTCTTCCTCTGGCAAACAATGTGTAGCTCAAAACATCATCTTACATCCTTATTCAATGCTATCTTATTCTCAGATATTTCTTTATGTTTCAGATTTAATTTATACCAGCTTCGGTTTTTTAAATCCTATCAACTTGGAGCACAACCTGACATTCTACACTGAAGGAGACCTCAGCTTTAGGGGTCAGTTCCACCAGGGACTTCATATCAAAAATCTGTCCTAATCTCATGATTTTGGGGGATAATAAGATTGACTGTGGATATGAGAGCTGATATGACTTTTATACCACAGAGATGTAATTAGTATTCATTTTACATAGCAGTGATATAACAGCACTAGCTGGTTTTATTGTTGTCCGTGCATCGGGAGCTTTATTGCATGCTATTGTTCTCAGCTCTTGTGTAAATCCTACAAATATTATTCATGTTTTGTGATGCAAATGAAGCATGATGTGTGAATGAAGCATTGTAACATTTAGCAGGGAAATGGTGTTAATGCTTAGAGACAACATGGAGCGATTGCCTATAAAATATGCATCAAATATTTTATAAAATCAAGTGTGGAGTTTGTAGGCTCGACCTTTAAAATACAATGTTATGTATTAAAATTGAATGCATATTATACAATGGTTGTGTTTTGTTATAATGTTTCTTTCTAGCCACGATTCATTCTATCTGACTGCTAAATGTGTTGTAAATGTATAATGGTGGAGAATGCGGGCATCTTTTAGCCATGGTATTCCTAATATCACGTCTGGCTCAGTTTGAAACCTTCAGTTTGAACTGAGCTGATTTGATGGCTTGATTTTCTGTCTTCCTTTTTATTTTTATGATGGTGCCTTTGAAAAAAAACTGTGAGTGAAGCAATCAGCCAACTACCAGCAAGCTTTCAACCCCACCAAGAAGTCTATGCAAGATTCAAGAGAGAGAGAGAGAGAGAGAGAGGATAGGTGCAATACTGCCTCAGATTAAACAGCACCTGACTGGCTGTCCTTGTACATCACGCTGAGGTCTTGAGCCATCCCTGTCTGTTGCTCTTTTGATAACACACTAAACTGAAATATTTCATTACTTCCCTTTGAAAAAGTGCTGACCACTTTGTAATACAATATTGTTCAAAATGTCACAGACGTCACAATTTGACGTATTTATTTGTGACGCATGACCATTAATTAGCATTGGGGTTTCACAGTAAAAATGAAGGCTGAACTGTCTCTGTACTGGTTTGTCAGATCTTACCTTTGACATTATTCACCAAACAATTCAGCATTAAAAATAACATGAAAATGAATCGCTAACTTCAGTCCCTGGAAAAAATAACCTGTAAATTGACTTCCAGCAAATTGTCTCCTTTTGGAAAACATTGGCACTTGCAATTTATAAACGCATCGCTTGTTCCAAAAGCACACAGTATAACACAATATCCTCAGCCAGTCCAATGTTTCCCTTTTTTTATCCTCTCCCCCTCCTCCCTTTATCACAACCATATCCCAAGCTGCATGTGGTGCAACAGTCATTAATATTGGGAGAGCTGTAATCTCTGTCTTTTATTCTGTAAAGGGCTTTGAGCCCTGCTTGTAGCACCAAACCTTAACGTGAAAAACAATCTAATGATTTTCTCGAGCTGCCGTTGCCTTCCGTTGTCACCCCATGACTGCACAGTCTGAAACCCGAAAGCACTGACACTGCGGTACAGTGAAAAGTTATGAGTCACTGGAAGGTTGCTCGCTGGGAGGCCAAAAGTCGTCAAACTGCTGTCTAGTATGTATTCTACTTTCCACAAACAGGTTACAAATTAGGCCTGACACTTCAGTGAAAAAGAGAGATGTTTAACCTTCATAAATGTTGACTGTCAGGCTCAGGAGGGCAGCATAAATGTTAAATAATAAATGAAAATTCAATTCTGAATAAAAACTACTTGAGCAGCAACGTTGCAAGTAACAAGTTGGCAAACCAGCCTAAATTAAGCTGTCACTCTATATGGGCTAATTAGCCTGGGACCAAATGTAGGTTTGTAGTTATCCAATATTTGTATATTGCTTGAAAATATACTAGGTTAATACATATATTATGAATTTTACACAATTTTATTATTTGTACCAGCAACTGTATTTTTACTTTTTTACAAAATCACCATTTTAAAGGGGGTCACTGTCTTTCTGTGTTGGGTCAGGCTTCATTAAACATCATATTACCTTTGGCGACTGGCTGGTACAGAGAAGGTGCACTAGTTCGTACCACTGGATTTACAGACTTATCAGCAAGCCATGTAAGGAGTACAGTGGGATCAAATGACTGCTATTACCAGAGCTCTGTGCGAGGGGCTGTGAATGAGAAATGTGCTGCTAATCCTACTAACAAGCTAAAGTATTAAAGTGACTAAAAATTGAGGAATCCCCTTTTGGATTTGTGATGTACACTGGGGTGTCATTAAACCACTGTAAGTGGGTGTATGAAAGGAAGAAAAATTTAACCCTTTGGTGCATGAATCACAGTCACTAAGTAAACATTTTTTAATCATTCACTTGTTTATTCAACATCCTACAGTGGGATTTTAAAAAAAATCACAAATGCTTCTATTTAGTGTTTTTCTAATTTAATACTTTTTACAGAGTACAGAGTCACATGATCAGTCACAAATGTGCTCATTTGATCAGTGACCTAGAAATAGTGTAGAATCTGAAATATTTTTCAACCCCTTTGTATTTTGACATATATGTCCTCTACAATGGACATCATGTAATGACTGAAAGGGTTAAAAGGAAGAAAGCAAAAGAAAGGTGAGTGTTTAATATGTTCTACATGTTGCTGTGAAAATCATAATGAAGTGTGCTGAACAAAACAAGTGAAATACTGTAATATATCATTTAAATGATCTTTCCTTTATTCACACATTTCCCGAATCTAAACACAAAAGCTTATTTCAATGGCCCATCATCAGTCATGACTTACAGAGGTGAACAAAAACTGAAGGAGGAGCAAAAAATAAGGGAAGAGGGTAAAGACGCTTTGGAGCGTGACTAAACACATTCATCCTCTGTTCAAATAGAGGCCTAAGGCCCCGTCCACACGGAGACGCGTTAAGCTGTATACGCATAAATTTTGTATCCTATAGGCATTTCGTCCACACAGTGACACGGATCTGCCGTTTTAGGAGAGTGAAACCGATATTTTTTGAAACCGGGTCCCAGAGTGGATATCTGAAAATGCCTCCCTTGCGTTTTCGTGTGGACAGCGAATCCGTATATTTTCTGAACCGATGACATCATCAGCCCAGGTCTCGCCCCTAGTCAGTTACCGCTATGTCACGTAAAAGAAATAAAAACATGAACTGAACGATTGTCTTTTTATTAACTAACATTAACACAGATTAATAAATGCATTGTTCTATGTTAGTTTGATTACTGCGCACAAGGTTTATGCGCATAGTCCAAGTCTTCTTCTCCATTTTTATTGTATCGCTGTGGCAGAATTACAGCGCCACATACTGGTCTGGAATGTATACTACATCGTTTTGTGTCGGTTTTGTGTGGACGCAGATATTTCTTGAGATGAGGAAAAAAAAAGATTGGATAGGGAAAGCCTAGTATGACTTCGTGAAGACATAGCCTAAGACTGCAGGACTGAGGTATAAGGTGGACAAAAATGGTCCTAAAATAAAACGGAAGGATGTGATGCCTCACTCAGCCTGGTTTTCTGGAATCAAAAGGTAAATCTGTAAAAAACAGAGCATCTAATCTTCCCCCAAGGACAAGGTAATGAAAGAATGATGGAAACATTTCACTCAAAATGGGTGAAAAATATCATGGAGATTTTTCCATTCTGGCATGTGTACAAATGACAAAGAGTTCATATCTGAAGAAAATGAGATTCTGAATCACAGTGAAGATAGAAAGTGTCATTCCATCATACAGGGTGGTCCGTGACAGAGTGGAAATTTCTCACACACACACACACACACACACACACGATGTAGCACAATATCATATGGCAGGGATGCCATCATTCAAACGCACATCCTCTCATGTTTTCCTGACAGGTTTATACCTTACATAAAAGTTCTCTAAATGATTTCTTGTCACGTCTACAATACAGCTTCCAATAAATGCTTATTTAACTCCCCATTATAATGACTAATTGGTTTTAAACAAGTCTGCACCATTAAAATACATAACTTTAACTGAAAATACACCTTATGCATATGAAAAAAATATCACAGCATCCAATTGCAAACGCATTGTGCCGAGCCTGCTGAGGCGTGGGAGAAAAAGCCCTCATCCACGAAGGACATAATCCCACGTTCATCAAATTGCCTTTACACCTACAAATATTGTTTTTGCAGCTTTCACAGGAAGCATTTTGACTTGGCTTTCAAAATTTCAGGTTGTAGAAAGACTGGACTAAAACATCAGAATGTTGAATGACAGAACCAACTATAGGCTATAAAATAGCTCCAACACACCACGTCAATCACAAACCTCACAAGCCCCAGCGTTCCCAAAGGACAGGGAAAAAAAGTGAAATGAATTATCATATTCCAGTCTGTGACACAGACAAAGATGAAGTGTAATTGAAACCAAGCTCACTCACTCATTCAGTACAGTAAGTAACCGTCAGCCAGCCAACGAATAAGCACATTGCGATGCACAAACAGACCTTCCTGCTCCAGCACTTGATGTGAAAACGGGGCTGGACGGAGAGCACACTCACCCCGAGAGGACCATTAGCGGAGGAGAGGAAGACAGTGAAGGCGTCAGTCTCCCGTGGCACTGGGGCATATCCGCTTCTTTAGGAGCCATACGAGGCGGCTGGCTGCAGACGAGATGTTCCACATTGGATGAAGTGCAGCAGTGAGAGGGTTTGCCCGACGCCGGAGCTGCAGCGAGCGGACACACATGCAGGGAGAGTGTGTGAGAGCGAAGACGCGCGCTACGTTTAGTGCGTCAAATTGAAATCCCACCACAAGGAGGCTTAAGAGATGTGTCCCTCTCGATTTCTCACATTACCGTGAGAGGCACGTGTGCGTGCTTTATACACACACTTAAGCGCACAGATAGTTGGCACGAGCGCGCGCGAGCGCGCAGATGATGTTCTTCACCCGCCGCTGCAAGACCCTGTGTGTTTGATAAGAAAAGAGAGAGAGAGAGAGATAAAGGAGAAAGGAGGGGAGGGAGAGTTTGGGAAGCAAGAGAGAGAGAGAGCGGATGAGAAATGAGGTGAGGGAAGTCCTGTTTTAGTTCAGTTTAGTTGGTCATTTCACACAGGCTATCTTATCTAAGCTTACTAACCCACAAAGCTTATGTAATCGGAGGAGTGGGTGGGTGGATGGGTGTTAGTGGGGTTTCGGAAGCTGAGAAGTAATAATACTGATGCGTTTTAATTGGCTACCCCGTGTATTATCACACTGATTACACCTCGTTACAAGATGACATGATTTAAATGTGAAAGAGATGGAGAGATTGGAAGATTACAATGTGGGTGAGAAAAAAAAATCAAATGTAAGGAAGCGTAATTGGATTGTTAATTAACGCGAGTCATCTCTGTGTTTTATAATTACCAGAATTCCTCTGGGTATAAGTTTGCTGCTCCAAACACACTGTCCTGATCATCCATGCTCACTAATAATGCTACGCTGTCAAAAATGAATCTTAGATCACGTAAGTCATGTTGAAAGAACAGCAAATGTTTATTTGATTGATTTAGTGTTTTGTTTACTTGCTGTTCTGAAGCTCTAACAAAGTAGGCCTTCAGCTTTCAGGAACACAAGAAATGCATCTTGCTTTGCCATTAGGATAAGTCAAACCAAAAAGCATAGCATATGATTTGGATGAATGCATTTTTGTTAGTTCTATACACTGAAGGAATGATTTGTGGTTCAGTCCCATCCACTGTTCCTAGCATGCACTGGGGCATGAATAATTAATATGGTTGTTTTATTTGACCAAGGACTTACAGTGCTGTTTTTGTTGTCATGTTTAGTAAATTGTGATGTCAGCACGTGTTTGTTCTTCTACTCAAAATTATCAGTTTTTTTATTATTTCATGAGTGTTTTCAGTCATTAGTGTCTAACACATGTTCGTATGATACATGCACTTTGCTTTCCATTGTATAAATTTTTTTATGCATAAGGCAAATATTCAATTCAATTTAAAACTATGCAAATTATGGGAACATTTTTATGCAACTTTATGCAAAAAAGATTTAAATGAAAACATTGCTTAATCTAAATAATTTCTAAAATTATGGCAGATTTTAAGTGCAACTTGACATTTTAAATTCAGTTAAGACATTTTCTTAAAAAAGGCCATGAAAATGGTAGCCTTCATTTTTCATGCCATGAATAAAGGTCATCTCCTCACCCAAAAGTGAAACTGAATCTTTGTTCACTCACTGCCACTGAGATGCACATGAAAAACAAGCTATAACACATCATAAACCTGCCTCAGACCAATTCCTTGGGGCATTAACTGAGTGTCAGAACCCTTTTACTGTACCTGCAACTGGAATACAGCACAGCCACTATAACTGCTGATGATGATCATAATAAATGAAATCACAGTCAAGGATGTGACCTTGATGGTCAGTATTCTCAAAATTAGTATGAATTGCTGATTGAAATCCATTTGAATTCCACATTATGATATATTTTCATGTAAAACAAAAATACTTCAAGGTTTCCACAAAAAGCAAAATGATTGTTTTTAACATTGATAATAAGAAGAAATGTTTCTTGAGCACCAAATCAGCATATTAGAATGATTTCTGAAGGATCATGTGACACTGAAGACTGGAGTAATGACTGCTTTAATTACTGCATTTACTGTATTTTTGATCAAATAAAGGCAACCTTGGTAAGCATAAGAAACATCTTTTAAAAACAATAAAAACACTATAGCAACAAGTAGAAGAGAATTATATTTTGTGAAACCCTTGTTTTTTTTTTGTTGTTGTTGTTGTTGTTGTTTTTGGAATTGAATTTTTTATTTACTTTTAAATTTGCATTTAACTAATAGTCTGATGTACTTGCCAGACCATTTGGCGTTTCATTTACACCAATATTTTTCTCCAAAAAATGCTTGATTGCGTTACAAATTCAGCTTACTCCGCAGCAGCTAGAAGTGTTCCTACATCAGTAAATGTGCTCATATCATATTCATGAACTTCAGAAAAAATATTCTGCAATTAAAACAGCAAAAAAAGGCTGTTCTCATTAGAGGGTGAGTAGGGAGTTCATACACAGTGTCTCTCTTAGCCACAAATTGTTAGTCTCTGCAGGTGTCTGTGAAATGGAACTTCTCTCCCCTGTGCCTCAGGACATTGGCTGTCATTAAGCAGAAAGTGAAATAAAACTGTTCCCTCCACCAATTACTGAAGGAGAAAAACCTTCATAATTTAGCAGGAATACAGACTCCATCTGCTAGCACAGCTTAAACAGTTTGAAGACACAAAAAAAGATTTGTAAAACATACTTTCAGGGAGGCTCCATTCACAAGATGTTCAGAACAGGAAGTATGTTGAGCTGACATTTCCCAGAATGCCCTGAGTGGTAATATGTGCAAATTATACAGTGACTTTCAGTGAGGTCAAATCTTTTAAATGGAATTTCTTCCATTTTCAGGACGCACTCTGTTGAGGTTTGTCTAGTGCAATTCAAATTGTCTTTCGGTGCCGCCAGCACAGAGAGCTACATATCAGCTCTTTTAAAGTGACAATGAAATCAGAGTCGGCCCACTGGGATACAGGACACCCTCATGGTGCGAGGGGGGGTGCAGATCCCATGTGAGGCCTTCCTCATAGCACTATGAGCTAGATATATTATGGTTCAATTTTGTCTGTCAAGAACGATTTTTCTCTGCATAGAAGCCAAAATCAAATTCAAAGGTGTCAACAACTGGCAATAGAACAACATAAGGAAGTCATTTTCTCTTCTGAGTGAGAGAGACAGCTGAGATGTTTGCTGAGATTCACCACTGAGCTCTAGCCTATATTACTGAGCAGGGCTAATCAGAGGAATGAAAGGAGAGAGGAGAAAATCCTCTTTCTGTGCTCCCGTCTTGATGCTCTGAGCACTTTCTTCTCGTGCCGCAGTCAAGAGTTATTTTTGCTGCTTGATCACCATTGGCTCAGCTCTCGCTGAAGGCCGCTGGGCTTCCTCTTATTGTTACAGGAACAGATCACCTTCTGCTCATTAATTTCATAATGTTCATGCATATTCCCTCAAGACTTCAACTATTTATACTGTATGAGCCACTGCATATATATTCTGACTGAATAATAACCAAACAATCTCCAAGAATTTTCTCACCATCCTTTAGGTCACCTCATTTCCATACATCTAGTACAAATAAGTATGAAAAGTAATGAGCATTATAATTCAAATCACACCCTGGAATATCTCTTCTTTTATATTATCTACAGATGGAGCCACAATGTAAGTGCTATAAGGAAAATGCTTCTATTTCCTTTTTTTTGGAACAAATTAATTGCAAATGTATTTCTCAAATGCAACTGAGTCATTTCATTCATTTGTTTGTGAATTGGACTACACTGACCGTGCTGTAAGTTTTTGGTTCACTAAAAATAATTGGTTTAAAAGAATCATTTATTTGTGAATAAAACTACACTGTTAATGCTGTATGGTTTTGATTAACTAAAAACAATTGTTTAAAAGTCATTTGTTCATCAATCTGATTCTGCAGGTTGTTTTCTGTTGTCTTTTGAGGACAGTTTAATAAAAAGTTGTGCTTCCTGGCCAATATTTTTTATCTTGTCACATTCATAATGCAAACAGGTTAAAATGTAACTTTTGCTGTGTTGCTGTAGATTTTCAGCATTAGAATCTGGTGAAAAACTTGGATTTACATATGTATATTTGTATTTGTATTTGGTATTTTCTCCTTTTGCTAAAAAAGCAAAATATTTGTTTATTTTGAGGTTTAAATTATAACCTGAGTAAATACAAAAGGCAGTTTTGAATTAATGATTTCATTTATTAAGGGAAAAAACTGTCCAAACCTGGTCACTCCAAAACCTTAATTTTGTTTTTCTTGAGCCATTCAGAGGTGGACTTGCTGGTGTGTTTGGGATCTTTGTCCTGCTGCATAACCCAAGTCCGCTTGAGCTTGAGGTCACAAACTGATGGCCGGACATTCTCCAAATTTTACCGGAGGAATCCCCCTCAAAACGCTATTGTGCTAGTTTTGAGTACCAATTGGGCGGGTTTTGTTGCGAAAACCCAGCAACCCTGCATCACCTACACAGACACACACACACACAAGTCCGGTGAGCGAGAACAAAGTCAATAGTTGTGGAACTCGACTGTCAAGACTATTTTATTCACTTAAACATCAGATGAAGTGATTAATTTCTCTTTAATACAGATGATGCCAATGTATTTTTTGGTGAGTCCGCTATGTTAGCAATAATAATGTTACCTGCTTGACAGATAGTAATGTCTACAACGGACAGGACTGCTGTCATGGCGTGACCACAACAGCTTGAATTTGTCTAAGTTGGCAAAGTCTCCCTGCTGCACTAATAATAGTAAGGCTGTGTATACTTGTCTTTACAAGTACAATTTTAGCTGTATTATTTGTGCCCCCTTCAAAAATTGCTATTGAGAATTTTTTTTTGTTTACTGTGCCCCAACTGTTAGAGGAAATTTACGCCCCTGGACGAGCCTTTGAGTTTTGGTCAGAAAATGCCGATGCCGATTTTGTCCAATCTCTTTCTTATTGTTGAATCATGAACACTGACCTTAATTGCATGCAAGTAAGGCATGCAGTTCTTTAGTTCTGGGTTCTTTTATGACCTCCTGGATGAGTCATCATTGTACTCTTGGAGTAATTTTGGTAGGTCACTCCTGGGAAGGTTCACCACTGTTCCAAGTTTTCTCCATTTGTGGATAATGGCTCTGATCGTGGTTCGCTGGAGTCCCAAAGCCTTATGCCTGTTTCACAAATACTCCGTCTGGCAGTGTGTATGCGTTGAATATTTCTTTGCACCATGTTAACGGATTAGAGCGTTCACACTGCACGTGGTTGCGATCCGTCAGTGCATTCCAGGAGCGGCGCATCTGCATCAGTGCAGCGATCGTTTACGCATTAAGTCTGTCTCTTTTTGCTGTGCTGCACGCACTGAATTAAAGTGACAGTGCATTGTTCGCTGTAAAAGTGAACATGGATTGACACAGAAGTGTAGTAATATCTCAATAAATTTATACAATTAAAGTCAACATGTGGCTTTTTGGCTAGGTTTTAAAAAAGGAAAATTGCACTATTAGAAAAAAAAGGCAACATGCACTTGTGGAGGTAGAAAAACAAAGTTCTTTAAGGCACGCAGGATTGGTTGTAATAAAGATTTAAATGCAAAAGGCACGAGAGTCAACTGTTTCTGTCAGTGGTGAGTTTTAATTTTAAATGTTTGTGATAGCCTAACAAGAAAACTAGGCTAAATGCTGTGTTTAAATGTGTTGCTGCCTGCTTGAGCAACTTAATATACAAACCTAGAAGTCAAATGCATGAATAATAGTTTAAACCATAGACTGTAGGTGCGTTCCGATTGACAGGGTCCCTACGCAGTGTTCACTACTCCCTAAGCACTGGATATCCGTTGAAGTGGACTTCAATGACAATAATCGCTCATTTGGAACGCCCTGGAACGTCATCAAAGAAAGGCATACATTTTATTTATTTATTTACATAAAATTAAATTTATTTCAAATTTAAATACATATAAAAGGCATTTACAAGTATGTATCTAATAAATATAGTCAAAATATATATGTTAAGACTGTTAACAGGTCTCATCTCGGCTTTCTTTCCCACGCGCAGCCTCAAAGTTAACTCTCCTGAAGTAAATAAAGTAAAATAAAAAATTACAGAGCCTCAGCTCTTTCTCCCTGGTTTTACCTAGTTTCACCTATTCATACAATACAATATGCAAATGTAACATTTATCGCCATAACCATTCATAAATACTCTAATTTGTATAATAACAACATTTATTGCAACCCCTCCATTGAAGAGCCTTTAAAAAACCCTTCTAACGGCTCTACTTTATCGTTAATTCTGACTGGTGACGCGGTGCGCAATGACAGTTGACTGATTTTCCCTCTCCACTTCCTGTGAAGTGATGTATCGATGTTCCCTTATTCACTATGCCGTTCGTAGTGCCCTTCGAACTGAACATGTTCGCTCCCTTCGGAATGGAATCTCACTTAAAATGGCGATATACCCTGTGAAGTCCACTTCGCAGTCCACTTACGGTCAAATGAAACGCACCTTGTATAAAAACAGGATGAATTTCTATGAATGACTGTTCCTGTACTGTGATGAAAGATTATCACAATGCTGAAAAAGCATTTTCAGTAACAACGTTTGTATTTGAAGTCAAAATAATGGATAAATGTTGTGTTTGTGGCTTAAACAGCTGCGGATCAGTAGCGGAATGCAAACGCATCCTGTGTGAAAGCACAATGAGTCTGTGCTGCTTCTGCACCACATACAGTACATAAGGCACACAGACTGCATACACACTGCAGACAGAGTATGTGTGAAACAGGCGTCAGAAATGGCTTTATAACCCTTTCTGATACGTCAAGTATTTTGTTTCTCATCTGTTCTTGAATGTCTTTAGATCTTGGCATGATGTGTTGCTCTTTAAGCATGCTTCACTTTGTCAGATTTTAAGTGAAATAATGTCGTTAATCAGTTCTTTCATGATTTAACGGGGCCGGGGGGGCAATTAATTTTTCACGTAGGGCCAGGTATGTTGGGACAACCTTTTTCCCTTAATAATTTTATTTTTTATTTTATTTTGTATGTGGTTTCACACTTCAGGGCTCTTTATTTACACAAATACTGGGTATGACTGCACCTACATGATGGAAATAAAAGATTTCTCTAGAGCACACTGTCAAGATTAGTCAACCTCAGCTGAAAGGATGTTTCCACAAATTGTTTAGTAAGTCAACATTTTAAGAAAGAAGGGACAAAGGTTGCTATTATGGAGTAGGGTGAGAACTGAGGAGTATGTACTGTGTTCATCTCATGAATGCTGTAGAGGGGTGTAGGCAGATGTTACGAGTGCCAAGGGACTGAGGACGCTGGATGTTCTTCAGGCTTTGTGAAGCGTGGTGCACAGGAGATTGACTGTGATTAACAGCATCACTGGTGGTTGTTTAAACCTTTTCTCAGGCTTTATGGTGTCAGCACAGCTCTCTTGGCAGCATGTGTGCGGGCATCTGTGTGTGCATGTGTAGTGGTGAGTATAAAAACAAAGCAGGTGTCTTGCTCAGATTTGGACTATTTGCATCTACTGAAGCATTGCTGCCCCCTACCTTCAGTAATCTCCTGTTACCTTGTGTGTCTAAACACACACACTGATCTTTCACAATGATAACAGAGACTGCATGCCTAGTTAGACACAGATGGTGACTGCACAACTGACCACCCTTTAATCATTAACCTTCTCTTGTTATCACCGGAATGCATTATTCCTTGGAGACATCCAGGGAATAATCCATACGTAGATCCACTGTCCTCAATTAACCAGTATATTTGCATTTACCAAATCAGCCCAAGAGCCCTTTGCTAAAGACACGTTCCAGAAACAAAAAATGAATCTGCCTGTCAGGTCTGCAGTTTTGGCAGTAAAATGTTTCTAGTCTTGTTAATTAAATTCGCCTGCATGCACCATATAATTGCAAGTCTCTTTGAGATGTTCTCAAGTCCTAAATTTAATTGTTAACAAGGCATTAGTCGATCCTCACGGTCCTTTCTCTGCATGGCTAAAAAGTACTCATATAATAGCAGTAATGGAAGCAGAGCTGAGATATTTACACTCTAGGGACTCATCTACACTTGCTAAAAGCTTGCAGCTGAACTGTATGGTATGAACAATGTTACATGCCATTTTTTTTTTTTTTTTTTTTTTGTAGTTGTTGTTTTTTTTGTCTTTTTAATTGCACTTTAATTTGTAGGCCTGCCTGGGTATGCTTTTATGGTTCGATTCCAATTGACAATCACTTGATTCAGTTTGATTAGATTCTGATTCATTTGAGCATTCAGTTGATTCATTTGAGCATTTTTATAATGTTCATTTTGCTCTCATATGAAAGAAACCTTTCTAACATGGGGCATTATGAAAATATTAATTCTAAAAATTATCAACAGTGCCTAAACTATGCAGTTTAACTGCTAATTATTTAACAAATATACTAAACACAACCAAAAACTGGATATTAAATGAAGTGAACTTTAAGTTAAACATATGTTTAAGCTGCAGTTTATATAACAATGTGTAAAAACATTATGTAATTATTATATAATATAATTATAACATTTATAAAATATAAACTTATAAATGTTTCAGTTATAAACTCCTGTGAGAAAGTACAGAAAGTTTGAGTCATTTTGAATGACTCAATACAAGGACCTATTCATAATAATTGAGTAATTTGTTTGTGAATCGGACTGCACTGATCACGCTGTCTGTTTTTCGTTTAAAATAAATAATTTAAAATAATTGTTTGTTTGACAGTCTTACTGCACTGACATACTGTATGTTATTGACTCACTAACAAGAATCGGTTTGAAATAATTATTTGTTTGTAAATCGGACTGCACTTGTCATGCTGTATGTTTTTTATTCACTAAAAATAATCATTTAAAAGAACCAATTGTTTATGAATCTGACTGCACTGGTCAAGCTGTGATGGTTTAGGCTGACCTAAAAGAAGCTATTTAAAATTTGTTCGTAAATCATTCTGAACTGGTTATGCTGTATGATTTTGGTTCACTAGGAAAAATCATTTTAAAGGAATAAACCAGACTGCACTGGTTGTGGCCAAATTAAAAGACATGCTTTCTTGCCATTATTTCATGGTTATCTTATGCTGTAGATTCATCATCAAAGGTGCAGAAATACTAGCAAAGAGTAAAAGATTTGTGAGAATGAGATTTTAAGAACGCCCAAATGAAGATCGACATTTATACCCAGCCCCAACTAATTTGTTCTTTAGCTGAATTATTCACAGCAACTTGTTCAAGGGCACAGAGGTGATAGGCATTTGAACCTATACAATCTTTTGACTAAACCAGATCTTTAACCGCTAAGCTTCAACATCCTCCTTTCAAACCTGAGTTGTCAATCACTCAGCTTTATCGAAAATGACAAATAATGGATTCAATAATTATGTGCAAAACCCTCTGAAAGAAGTGGGGTCTGTGCAGCACTGAGTCTCTGATTAGAGGGTATGTCTGGATTTAGCTGACTGACTTTTACCAAGAAAGTCATTAAACAGTAAAAACTCTATCTTTAATACAGTGAGAGTGACAAAAGCCACTGACTCTGACACAGTGAAGCTGATTTTAAAAAGCATGGACTGACCTTCCACTATCAAAAGCAATTACAATCACATTTAATAATACAGTAGGGACCTTCTCCAATGTGTCTTAATGCCAAACAAAATCATCATGATTAATGTCACTATGTCTTTCCAGCTGGAGAGCTTTTTTCTTTACCTTGAATAACAGAACATCTGACAGTTTAAAAACATTTTGATTCAAAAAGTCGGTATCTTTCTTACTGCAAATGTATCTGATAAAGTTTGATTCTGTCGCCGTCAAGATGAATTCATTCGAAAAAAACTTAATTGTTATTGAGCCAGAAAAAAATACTGCTTTGCAATTAAATATTGCCTCCTTAAATTTAGTTAGCTGATTTTTTTGGTGGTAGTGTAGCTAACTGTCTTTTAAAAACACAACTTGACTGTCACATTAACTTCTTAAATTATAACAAGCTTGTAGTTTGACATTTTACAGTTTTAAAGCATCTTTCCAACACTGCCAGTAAATAGTCTGTCAGAGCATCCACAGAGCAGAAGCGACGGGAACCGTATCAACCTAGCCATAAACTATGTATCAGCTATACATCTGTTTAACATAACTCTCTCTGTTCTGTGGGTTGTAACTCTGCTTGGAGCAGATACAAACGCAAAGCACTGAGGCATTTTGGCAAGACATGACAGCTTTGCCATCTAACAGATCTTGCCACATGAGGAGGCTTTTTCTGTAAAAGCAGGAGTCCTGGAGAGAGTTTCAATGCTGTCAAATGTCCTTTTGTCACCACACACAGCAAATCAGAGAAAAAATGTAAATGCTCGTGCTGTTAGTAATGTAGTGGTGGAGTGTTTGTCCTTTCTGACAGTGCATGACAATAGATGTAATTGATTGTTCCCAGTGGTACTTGGGAGATTTAAATTGCTCATGCAGTTTAGTTTTTTGTTTATGATGTGGAGTAGATTAAGTCATTTGTGGTAAATTATGATAAATAATTTATAACCATTTTCACTTTTCTTTATGTAATTGCTTGAGAGAAGAGTTTATGTTTCTTTCCTGTTGTAGTCAGAATTTAGCCTGAGGCACAAACAGAGTCCTACTTAACATTTGTACAAAAAAATCATGAAACATATAACAAGACATTCATTAGACTCATACAGTGGATCTGTTGTTTCATAATGCCATAGCAAAAAACTATTAGGTAGACACATAAAATATGCAAAACGATAGCATTTGGCCGCAAGGAAGACATGATCACATTAGTACTAATGTAAAGTGTGGTTCTTTCACACATGCGTTTTTGCATAGACACTGATTTGTACAGTATCAACATAATGGGAGCACTTAAACATAAATGCGTTACATGTGCAACTTCAGAGAGGTAGAATGTTTATGAATCCCTTTAGATTCATATTGTATTGAATGTATGGAATTCATTTTATTTATAGCAATTGAGGTTAATTAACACCATCACATTTATTCAATGCACTAAATGCATTTACCTCATTTGATATAACACCAGTCTCATTCTGTTCTGTGTGGCTTCTTAAGAAAATATGGCTTATTTTAGGCAATTTTGTGGAGTTATTCTTCTGCCTGGTCTGTTAGAATGTAATTACGGGTCCTTAAATTAGATTTAACGAGTGAAAGAACAGCTTCATTGAGTGAGATTGAGCGTATTCCCCTGACAACGGACAGAACTGACCCTTGTGGACTGAGAGCTTCGGCTTGTCACATAATGACATCGCCAGGGACAATTTGATTTCTACAACACCAAGCGCACACCCACATAAATGTCACGAGGCTCAGTGTTGTGGAACCTTTCTCAGCTTTGGATTACAAATTACAGAGCACACATGATTTTTTAATGAGCTCTGCTACTATCAGGGGTGAGAATTGTGGTTTCAAACTAGCACGTAATGGGAGGTTAGCTTTCTTCACATTCTGAAACATAATTTCCATTGATAGTTGATCTGGAGTCTGTGGAACGCAAAGCTAACATTTGCATTGTGACAGAAGCTCATTCAGCTACAGCCCACATGCCTAATTCATGCGAAAGATCATCTGTGCTTGGGGAAAAGTTATCATGGCTCTATTATTTTAAATGAACAGTTGAAGCTCATCCAAAGTGCCCCAGAAAATGAAGCAAAATGGCAAATGAATAAAAGCGTATGTAATGCTGATCACAAGCAGCTAATTATTTTGTCAGTAGAAGAATTTCTAGAAGAGTAACAGAATATTATTCCCCCTCAATTATCATTATTCTTTCTGTACATAGTGGGGTTGTTCTGTGAGACCATGTTTGTTTACATTCATCTGCAATCATTATAGTAATGAATCATACTTGACATAGTTAAGCAATATCACACTCACAGTTGTGTTGTTGATCTGAATTAATCAAGGGAATCAGAACAGCTTTGATTACCTTGCTTATTTTTTTTTTTTTTTTTTTTTTTACAATAGCTCAAAAAATAGGAAGTTAATGTTGGCTAACTAACATTTTATACACAGTATTTCTAGCTCCTCCAGTGAAAATAGTTTCAAAGTCAAATCGAACCTCTGCATCTCTGAGCAACACAGTAGTGTTTTTTTGAATGAATGAATGAATGAATGAATGAATGAATGAATGAATCAGTGTTTGTGAACAAATTGGTTCAATGAATGATTCAATGTTTCACCCATAAAGCATGACCCTGCTGCTAAACATTCAAGCTACACTCATTCATACTATATAGAACATTATTTTTTATCAGTTGCAAAGTAGTTTTTCTCCAAATGTAGTGTGATTTCTGACACAGCTTTAGTGTTTTAAAAGAATTGGTTGAGAGAACAATTCAGTGACTTATTCAGTGAATATAGATTGAGATCAATTCCATTGAGACATGATATAATGTGGTCCACCTGTGTACCTGAGTTATTAACTATCCGTATCAAATGATTTCTAAATTGCTTTGTGGGGTCGAGAGGAAGGCGCGGGTTTTCATCTCTCCTCTCCCTCTGTAATCTGCATCAGAGAGTTAATTAGTGCTACAGTCACAGCCGCACCTCCTTGTTATTAGTGCTCAGCAATTACAATCAGCACATTGTCACACTGAGCACAGAGGAGAACAGATTCCACATTAACCTCACTGACAGTTGGCACTCATCCACTTGAACTTTGTGTTTTGTTTTTCCTTGAAGCACCACCAGTGTTGTTATGGTATAAAGATGTATAAAGTGCCATTTTCAATGTAAAGTGACAAAGCAGTTGGTTTATCCAAAATGGTGTTTGCATTCAAAGATGAACAGATTTTAATAGCATATGGATTCAGGAATCATTAGGAATGTCAAACTTTTGACATTCCTAATGACATCTTTTAGAAGTTTTACAAACTACAAATTCTCTGTTTATATAACATTAATAAACTTCATTAATGATTATTATTTTTTTTTTTAATCAAAATGTCTCAGACTTCTTCCAGACCATCTTTGAGAACAACTTCCAGGTTCACTGCCCATTTCTTAATAACCCATTTAATAATTATAATTCATTATTTTTCATTTTTTATTTAGAGAGGTCATTTATAGACGGCCTTGAGGATTTTTTTTAAGGCTTGTCTCTATTTTATTTTTGTATATTACATACAAAAAAAAAATTATTAATTAAAAAAAAAATTCTGCCAAGGATGATTTAATGTCTTAAGTCCATTGCATGTCTTCCATTGTTATTGGGGTTGTTCTTGACATATTGCTAAACTGTTGTGAAAGTACCTGTTCTCCATTCTTCTTATCAGGCAAAGACAGACTGTATGCAGGATAAATCTGCTGTACCATAAATATCATGAAGTTCGATTAATTGTTGGGCAGGATGTGTGTAAAATTGATTTCATGAGAGAGACAGTGAGAGCGTGAAGAATAGAGAAAGAAGTAAAGGCAGGATAGAAACATGTAATCATAATCCCAGATCATTTTGAGTGAGTCTGACTTAAGCCTGCAGCAAAACTAAATAAATCTACAGAACTGCTTCAGCTTGTAAGGAATCAGTCTTTAAAAGGTGAATATTGTACTTCTATGACTAAACTTCACTTAAGATGGAATAAATGTGCTCAGCTCAGCTAAATGACTGTGGTCTGGATTTAAAACTTGGGTCCATGGCAATTTTAATTCACTATTAATCTGATGGTTTTCCAGATGAAATAAAGACCTCAGACCTACAATGTATAACTTTGAACATTCCTACTGCTGAGAGGCAAGCCTCAAATTCTGCAATGCAGTTGAATAATGTATGAGAAGCTTGTGACAGCAAACAGAACTGGGAATAAAATCCAAGGGACTGATTTACTAAAGCAATTATCTTGTCTAATTGGCGAAAGCATGAAATGTCAGTAATGTTATTAGGGGTCTATTAGGGACAGCTTGGTTGCACGAGACCCCAGCATCCAAAAAGTCTGAGACCTATAAACATGTTCATGGCTGCCTTTACCTGCTAATTTATTAGACTAATAGATCATTTGTATCAATGTTACATAACCAAGTTCCAGGAGACCCAACACTGCACATTTTACATGTCTCCTTTGTCTGACACACCCATTTTAGGGCTTGGGATCTCTACTAATGAGCTGATGACCTGAATCAGTTGTGTTTGATTAAAGTGAATGCAAAATGCTCAGTATTGGGGGCCCTCAAGGTCCATTTTCCTGCAGGGTTTAGCTCCAATGCTAATCAAATACACCTAAACAAGCTTGTCTTCAATTGTTGTTTGTTCGTGGGTCTTTCTGCTTTTAGTTTTATCTTCAGCAAGTGAAGTACATTTGAGATCAGGCAATCCACTTGAACATTTCACTTTTATATCTGCAAAAACTCCTAGGTTGCATTTGCTGCATGTTTTGGTCATTGTCTATCTGTACTGTGAAGCACTGTCCAAACAACTTCTGCATTTGGTTGAATGTGGGCACACAGTATCTCCACATACTGTACCCTTCTGTCTTCTGGCTTCTTCTCTCTTCTGTCAAATCAACAGTAAACACCAATGACCCAGTGCCACTGGAAGCCATGCATGTCTATGCCATCACATTGCCTCCACCATGTTTTACAGATGACGTTGCATCCTTTGGATCATGAGCTGATCAAAGTTTTCTCCATGTTTTTATTTTCTTCATGTTATTATAAGTTTTATCCATCCAAAAAATGTTTTTACAGAACTAGTTTGGCTATTTAACATGGTTTTTGTCAAAGTCTAATCTGGCCTTTCTATTCTTGAGGCTTATGAAATTACCACACATACTGTAGAACCAACTCCAGACCTTTTACCATCTTAACTGATTAAGAACTAACAAAGGAATAGCCCACACCTGTCCACAGAACAGCTTTTGAGTAAACTGTCCAATATTTTTTGGTCCTTTAAAAAAGGGAAGTCTACATATTAAATTGTAATTCAATTTAAATCTAATCTAAATCTAAATCCTTCCTCCAATTTAGATGTGAATACCCTCAAATTAGCTAAAAGTTTACACACATATTCATTATGTAACTGTAACTTGAACATGATTTGGTAAACCGCTAAAATAACAACAACAAAAAAAATGTGCTTGTGTCCAAATTTAAATGGACCTAACTACAGTATATATAATATCCAGTCCAATATATCAATAAAAGATTGATCTGTCTAGCAGAGTTGTAATCATTAACTGTAACTAAAGCAATTGAAAATTTATTTTTAATTTAATAATTGAAAAAAATCTGTAATAAAATATAAATATTATATAAAATAAACTTAAACTGTTAAATGCTGCCTTTTCAACTAAATGAACTGAGATTTGAGTTGAAGTGCTAAAATGACTGAAACTAAAATAAAACTGAAATAGAAATAAAACTATAAAGAGCTATTAAGAAATTAATAAAAAAACAAGAGCACATGACAAAATTACTAAAACTAAAATGGAAATGAAAACTGAAAATATAAAAATAAATAATAATAAATCCATTATGCTATATAAATAATACTAAATTAATACAGCTGTCTAGTTAGTTAGACGAGACACCCAGAAAATCCTGTTAGATTCAGTGTTAGATTTATGAGCATGAGCAATAATAAAAAATAAAAAAAGAGAATGTGCCTGTTACCTGTGAGTTTACCTCATTGCTTAGTCCAGCATTGCTATTAACTTTGCTCACTCCGTAGGGTATGTGCACAGTCAATGGCCAATTATCTCCCCTGCACACAATAATAGTAGTTCCATAAATTTACCTCAGTATGGATCACTGTCACATGCTAAGATCATTATATTGCTATGTGAGAAGGATGGAGATGCTCCCTGCGCACGCTAGGTGAGATTATGTGCACGGTTATTGCCAGTAAATGATCCGTGCATACTGTGGCAGAGGCAAAGACAAACAGCTACACTGGCTTCAGGGTCTGAACTGAGTGCCAGAGGACTAGATGGATTACATAGCTGCCCAAATCTGATGTTTTGCAACTACTTTGTCATAGCAGCAGCTGTTAGGGGAATTTAGACCTTGACAAAAACAAAAAAAGTATCATATGCGAAATATTTTACAAGCATGTTGTTTGATGGTGCTTTATAGTTCATTTTAGTGCATGTTAATGTGTGCAGAGGGCTGTGTTATGACCCTGAACCAACAGTGATATTAGGGGGCGACCGATCAACCTAATGGACCATTAAAGCTGTAATTTTGTCATGGTATTATCATAGCTTTTATAATTAGTTTTATTAACCGATGAAAGCAGCCATAAGCATTCATTTTTCAGCAGATTATACTAAGCGCCTGTTTCTAAGGAGGAGTAAATTAATCGCAGTGCTTCTTATGAAAATATTCATGGCAGGTGTATAAGTATCACTGCCCCGGTAAGTTCTGAGATCTATTTCGGAGCTGATGTTGGGTTAGGTTGGGTATGAGGGTTTTCTGTGCATGTCCTATCCCCAGGATACTAATAAAGGCAGTGGATTCAGATGCAAAATTATATGCATAATAAGAAATGGGGCTCAGCAGAGCGGAAGGAGAGGTGTGAAGTCATAGATTCATTCCTGGAATATTAAACATGGCCTTCTCTTTTTTTCTTCCCCAGTCACTCGCATGAAAAAGAATGCATTTCCGTCATGTTTTTGAAACTTCATTAAGGCTTTCCGTGAATTTTTCGTTTTATGTTTATTGCTTTCCTCACCATATACATCATATCAGGCCTCTGCCTTACAGACATTCTGAGAATAAGGCTTCCCTTATGATTATTTCCTATTGCTTGAATGAAACTAATATCAATTTAAATTATAACACGTGTGCAAACATTGCCACAAGTTTGTATTCTGCTTTTATCAGAATCCTCTTATTGCATTATTTCAACAGCCACTAGCATGAAATTAAAATTTCACCTTTTGAAATAATACTTAGGGCTGTTTTCCAAGACTCTGATTAAGCTTAGTCTTGGATAAAACTCTGTTGTAATTTTTTTGATAATAGAAAAATCCTTTTCACTTTGTATCCAGGCCTTTAAGTCAACAGTGCGAGGCTAGGAGAGGTTCCAACAGCACTGGAACTTTTCACTGTTTGTATCACTTTTCTGCTTTTGTATGATCTAGACAGACTGTTATTCTGTTTTCAGTGATTCTTGTAGGTTACACCGCAAGTGCCTTTAATTGTTGAATAATTCAATCAACCCGATTCATTCAAAAAACGTGATTCATTTTGGTAACTGCAACTGTGAGTGAGTCATTGAATCATTTACCCAACCAATTTGTTCAAAATACTGATTAATTTATGAGAGAAACTTGTCAATTTTGCTTTGAGTTTATCCTAAATAATTATGTTAACAGAGCAAAAATTTAAAATGTTGGTGGTAATATTGTTTAAAATTAAACTTGATTTCGTATTACTATAAATATTTTATTTACTGTTGTTTAGATATGCTGATATTCTGACTAGCAATCTAGCATGTGACACTGCTTCATTATCATATTGTTACTGTAATGTCTACAAGACATTGCTCACATATGCTCACAAGTAGCTATATCTCCATACGGAATGCCTGACTGACTGATCCTTATTTTATGCTGACCTGATTATTGTTAGAATATACTTTATGAAGCATAAGGCTGAGTTTTGATTGAGAGATTATCTCCAAGTTTGCCGATCCGTGAAGCAGCCTTGAGAAATGAAGATAAAGTGCTAGTCTGAATTATGCAAGAGCCTTACGGAGGAGTAGGCTATTGGTTTACTGTATCTAACCAAACAGAGGACCAATTCTCAAATCTGTAGAAGCTTAGAAATATTTGTAGAGTGCTTGAATTTGATTAGTCTTGTCTAAATATCCTGGAGTCAGTTCTGCCTGATGTTGTATTTTGATAGGCTCCTTGTTTGATCACCGTGGTGGCTGGCCGCCTGTGAGAACTCATAGTGTTGTTGCCGACAGAAGTACTGTGATACTGTTTATGTGTATGTGTGTGTGTATGAGTGTGTGTGTGTGTGTGTGTGTGTGTGTGTGTGTGTGTGTGTGTGTGTGTGTGTGTGTGTGTCAACAGAATTTTCTGTTTCTTGGCATATTGGCTTTGTTCTTGGCAGGCTCCTATGCAAATCTCCATTTTCATCTCTGGTCTTAACAAAATCAGGTCCTGGTCCACCATGTGCCCACGCACCTGTCTTCCTTGCCTAATGCTTCCCCATTATCTACATTCAAAGTCATTTGTGTGGGATATTTCTACATTATAATGTCAAATTATTATTATTATCAAACACTCAGCTGTTTATTTTGCAGTACAATAATAATAATTGACTTTATTGATTTGTTTAATTAAAAAAATGTAAACAATAATAAAATTATAATTTTGAATTAAAATGTAACGCATTATTGCTAAAGCTTTTTATTTTACAGTTCAAGTCCCGGCTTGCAGACCTTTCCTGATTCCGTCACCCCTCTCACTTCACTTCCTGTCCAAATACTGTCCTTTCGTAATAAAGGCAAAAATAAATAATTGCAAGTGTTTTATCATTTCCTGTGTACATTTACGTCAGTGCCACCATGTTCATGAGATGTCATACACCAACATCACGATGAATCAGACTTCTCTGCAAAAGTTAACAGTTAAACAGTTGACTGGCAGTTCTGTTTAGTTGCATTTTTCCAAGGAGGGACATTAAAAATCTTTCCTTCCAGGGCTGAAATTAAGCATTTCTCATCCAGGACTGTTGAGTATCCTCTTCAATATACAAGCATTAGATTCAGTTAGTTAGCATGATACAGTTAGCCCCTACTAGCAGAAGGAGGAACATCAGGAGCAGGTGTGAGTTTTTCCACCAGATGAGACACTGAACTGGAAAACATACAGAATTGTAAATCTTGGTTCTGGATCAGCCCAAGACTATCATACTCTGAGAAAACTCAGTTACCATGGTATGGTATGAATTCATCACCATGGAGACAGATGGTGAGGTCAAGTAAAGTTCAGCCTTCCCTGAATTTCATTTCCTGTCAGAGGGAAAAAGAAGGGTTGGTCTAACCATGCGGTGACAGTCAAGCAAATATGAAGAAAGAGTAATGGCTTGTAGTGATAAGCACAGAGCCGCATGTTAATAAAAAAGTTCTCATGCTGCAGCTACATTGCAGTAGTACAGTTATGTTTCGAAAAGTAAAAATGAGCTCATGTCATCGGTGACAAATAAGGGCACAGTAAGAAACAAGACGGGATATGCTGGTCACTGCTGGGAATTGCTTCACTGCAGTTTGATTTATTTGTTCATGAACATAATCAATCCATCTGTGGAGGACTTAGCAAGGACGTTCATTTACAAGCGTATAGTCATTTACACATTTTTAATAGGTTACTTATTCCTGACATGAATACACAGTGTTCTGAAATAATTATTGGGCTTTGATTTAATTGCAGAAGCCTTTTCGGCGATGAACACGGAGGGAATATGTGCGTGTGGCAACTATTTTGTGAAGCACTAAGCGGACATGATGTCCAGAGTTCTCTTGGCTACACAACTGACAATATATTTTAAGGATCTTCTTCAGGAACTCCTATTCATTTTTAATAGCTCCATTTCCTTCATCTCAAACAGCCACTGGTTCACTATAAGTGCAGAGCACTTGAAAGGGATGACAGCAGAGATGTAACACTGCGTAATGACATTGAGGGCAGACTAGAACAATCATTTTCAGCAGCAATCATGAAGCTTTCTGAAATGAACCAAGAGCAAACAAAAAAAATAAAATTCATTTTCTCTGGATACCATAAATCATTGATGAGATGACGTTGGTTATCATGTTCCTACTTTTAACCATAGGTGCTTTTTGCAGGTCAGTGAGAGCAGAACAGAAAGCACTTGCCTGAAACGGCTTGTTTGTAGTCCTGCCATTATTTCTGTGACTTGTCTACGTCACAAAGCTACATATTTGCATAATGCTTGCCTTTAAAGAACAACTGGGAAAGTGATTTTGCTATGTGAAGGGGATTTTTTTAGCTGCAAGGGCAAAAAAGCAATGTGTGGACTTCCAATGCCAACACTACCATATGTTTAATACAGTTTACAACTGTTCATGAAGCTTTGGGAACTAAAACCCAATTATGGTAAGCGGTGTTACATTTCCAACATGTTCTAAGCTACTGACCAATCAGAACAGATTGGGCTTTCTCAGAAAGGTGGACTTTGAAGATACAGGAACTAACCATTGTCTGAATATGCCTACTTCCATATACAACAGTACAAAAACAGTATGTGAGCCAAGTAGTTTGAATTCATAGTACTCATAAAGCAGCAGGCAAAAAGTATACAGGTGTCGTACTACTTCTGGTGAGATTCTGAAGTGTGCATCCATTGGATTAAATAGTATTATATGAGTAGTTTGTATGTGTTTTTTGTGTTGATATGTGGTGGGATTAATGCAATTGGATCTGTATGTAAGATGACAGTGATAACATAACGGATGTTGTACGTCAGAATTTCATTAATTCTACACTCATTCGTGCTGTATGGAACATACTTTTTTAACAGTCACAAAGTGTTTCTAACCAAATGTGGCACTGTATGCGACTTCAGGCCAAGTAAAAGCATTTCAGGCAAATAAAAATGTGTTTTTGAGCTTTAAATAATGTAAATGTATTCCAGCAGACCCCAAAAATAAAATCATGAACTTGTAAATGAGCATAATACGGGCGCTTAAACATTTGACTTTCAAACACATGCTATTCTCTCTTCTCTTTCTTACACATCACAAACCTGCTCCTACCACATCCCTGAAGGCCCCTCAGGGCTGATGCCTCAAGTGGCAGACTCTTATCCTACATTAAGCAACAAGGGCAATTTGGCAAGAAAATGGAATTTACATAGGCTAGTAGGCTATGAGGATTAATATTAGTACAGAGGGTCTGGGGGGTACTCTCTGAAAGACCCTCACTTTGTATGTACCAAATATAATTGTAATTTTAACCAAATATAATTGCTATTATATATAAATTTTATTTTACAGTAAAATATTGTTAGCAATAAAAAGAAATTATATGTATGCATGTATATATTACAGTCCATCAGATTTAACTAGGTTGGGATATTAATGTTATACAGTATATAAAATGTCATCCTGTAATGCCTGAAACTTTGCAACCATATATATATTTTCCAGTAAGTCTGTGGAAAGCACAGTTTTTTTTACTTTTTTCCTAGATGTCAGCACATGCCCCTGGCATTTCAAGGGCCCGGGGCCCTGTCAGCTGCATCTAAAATATAACATTTGAATTATTTATTTTCCTACAATCTAAAAAATGCTGGGTTATTTTTTATCCCAAATGCTGGGATTCAGCTCGTTGGGTTATTTTTTATATTTTCTGTAAATTAAGTTGCTGGGTCATTTTTAATGCTGGGTTATTTTTCTACCCTACCACTGAGTTGAGCCTGTCTCCAATGAAACTTCAGCTGCTTAGATGAGGTCAAATTTCATTTGTTTCTGATGAAATACAAAGCACTATAATTGACCATGTTCTTCTGCATGGGCTGACCATGAGGTAAGTTGGCCTTCAGGCTCATCTAAAAGGTTTCAATACTACTTACACAATACACATACAATATAATTACAGTACATAGCAGCAGTACTTCAGATGAGAGAACTTTCATTATTCTATGTACAGTAAATACTGTAGCACATGTTGTACAGTACACCCTCAAACTCAGTACTGTTGGATTCATTTGTAACAAAGTAGTCCTTATATGAACTCTATTTTTGCAGAACTGAGAGAAGACTGTCTAGGGGAGGCAGAGAAGTCTTTTGCCAGAAGACTATGAAACTGCTAAAGCAAATAAGGATACTACTGTACCAATACTGTAATGCAAGTTGGCAGAGGATGCTGAATGAATTAATGAATTAATTTATTTATTTAAAGTAACTGACAGTATATTCCAATGTGTGTTTACTGTATATTCTGTTGTTTGTTTTTTACAGTTTTTCTCAATTGTTTACACACAAATATTGGTACTTGAGACACAGTGACCACAACATGTAACTCATGCATAAACCCCCTGAACCAATTCTGCTAAACTACAAGCACAACTCCTGCTTTACACTCACATTGCAGTTCTAAAACACACTTTTTTCAAAACACTACACACAATTCTCTGCATTTGGCACAATTTTCGGGCAGAAAAGTCTCTTGTTTTCACAAGGAACACACTGCCATTCAAATATGCACACTGACTCATCACATGGGCAAACACCTGTAATTTTTACAATTAGCAAACGGAGCTTTAGCATAAAAGGGCAACAGGTGAGCTCTTCTGTTTTGGAGCAATGGATGCCAACAATGGAAACAGAGGCAGAGCCAGAGCTAGAGGAGTGAGAGTAAGAGGAGGAGGACGGGGAGGATGGGGAGGACGAGGAAGGCCAAGGACTGTAATCTCTAATGAGATCCAAGCCACTTTGGTTGACCATGTGGTCAACCATGGTCTAACAATGAGGGAGGCTGGGCAAAGGGTACAGCCAAATTTGAGCAGGTACACTGTAGCATCCATCATCCGGACTTTCCGAAATGAGAATAGGTAAGAAATCTACTCACACTAGAAAATTACATTACTGCAAATCAATACAGTGCTCAATGAATACAGTAGTACAGAATTGCCTGTGGACTGTTCTGTAGGACTGTAAAAATAAAGTTTGTTTCAAGTATTTGGGAATTGTATTCCTACACAGTATTTACAGTATCTTACTATTTGTTTGGCAGAACTGAAAGATTACCTACACAAGGTGGTCGGGAACGTGTTCTTTCTCCTGAACAGGAAACTGCAGTCATGAACATGGTCTTAGAAAATAATGCCATAACATTACGGCAAATACAAAGAAAAATAATCGAAAACAATGAGATATTTCCAAATATTGATAGGGTAAGCTTATCAACACTGGACCGTGTCTTGAGCAGAAATAATCTGAGGATGAAGCAGGTCTACAGGGTGCCATTTGAACGCAATTCAGAAAGAGTCAAAGAATTGCAATATAACTATGTGCCAGTGAGTCCTATACAATCCCACAATTGATGCATACTCTCAACACTGTGTAAATTATACATATTTCAGTATTGTAATGATTGTGCTTCACAATAGTGACCACTCCATGTCTATTTCTGATATTGTCATGTGTGTTTCAGAGAGTCCTTGAGCTAGAGGTGGCTGCAGTGGAGCACCAGTTCATCTTCATTGATGAGTGTGATGAGTGGAGCAGGTGTCGCTCATTTCCCAATCACTCCACCGGCCTCGCTCCGTTCCCACGGCTCTCGGCCCCGCCCAAATCTTTAAGTTCCCCCACAGCTCTTAGATGGCCGGGGGGTACCCACGAGACTGCGCTCTACTTCCCCCCTCGCTTGCCGGGGGGTGGGGGGGAGAGCTCACGGTGACCTGCGGGAACCTGGGGGTAAGGACAGACGAGGCGAGAGAAAAGGAGATGGAAGGATGAGGAGCGACGGGAGACGAGAGAGGGGAGAGAGAGAGAAAAAAAAAATTCCGGTTCCCAGACACGCTGCTGCTCGGCCCTCCACCGGCTGTGTGAAGTCCTCCGCGGTGCCTGGTGGTGGCACTGGACGGCCCTCGGTGGACGGCACGACACTCCTCCGCCGCCCGGTGGACGGCGACGGCTCCTCCGATTTCGGGCAGCCGGCAGGAGTCCCCCGTTCCCTGCTCCTCCTCATTCCTTGGGATGGCAGCAGGCTCCGGCCACCTGGCGAACGGCGCTGACTCCTCCGTTCCCTCACGGACGGCAGCCGCCCCTCCACATTGCGGGCGGCTGGCAGCGAGTTCGTCCGTCCCCGGCAACTCACTCCAGCCCACCGCCTCGAGCGTCCACGGGGCCAGACTGCTACGCCCTGCTCGATGGCACCGCGGATTCACCCCAGCGGCAAGGGATCTTCGGCAGCGCGTCCCTCCTTCCTCCCGGGTTTCGGCACCAGTGTAATAATAAAAACTCCATAATGACGGGAAGAAGGAGGCGGGAACCGGCGAACTCTCAAATAAATCTTTAATTACAAAATAAATACAAAACAGCGCGACAGCCCCTCACGGGCGACTGCCGCGCATAAACAAAACCCAAACACAAAATAAAACCCAGGCCTGGTCCTCTCTCGTCCTTCACTGTCGTCGCTCCCCTTTTGTATCCTCCCAATCTCCTCCGTGGGACTCGAGACCGGTGAGTGGAGCAGGTGTCGCTCATTTCCCAATCACTCCACCGGCCTCGCTCCGTTCCCACGGCTCTCGGCCCCGCCCCACTCATCACAATGAGGTTGGATTCAACCTCCCAAAAAGACGAAAGAGGGGATTGAATATCATCGGCCAGCGTGCCATTGTTGAAGTCCCTGGCCAGCGCGGAGGCAACATTACAATGTGTGCAGCGATTACCCACCACGGCGTCATCCATCACCATGCTACCCTTGGCCCCTACAACACTGCCCATCTGATCACATTCCTGGACACTCTACACAACACACTCATTCCCCCAGATCAGATAGATGGCCCAGAGCAGCTCAGGTTTTGTGCTTGGGACAACGTAAGTTTCCACCGGGCTGCTCTGGTTCGTAACTGGTTTACTGCCCACCCATGCTTTTTAGTTGTTTTATCTCCCTCCATATTCCTCATTCCTCAATCCTATTGAGGATTCTTTTTTCTGCCTGGAGATGGAAAGTGTATGACTGAAATCCACAAACGCGTATACCCCTTCTCCAAACTATGGAAGACGCATGTGGAAATATAGCAGTTGATGCTTTTCCTGGCTGGACTCACCATGCTACAGTAGGCGATATTTCCCCCGCTGCTTGGTCAGGGAAAACATTGCTTGTGATGTGGATGAGGTGCTGTGGCCAGACCGAAACCGAAGAGAGGATGCAGCATAGTATGTAGACCACTGTATGTGCAACTTTGCGTTGGTTGGGATGTACACTGTACATTGTTTTTGTTGGAAAAATAAAATATATTTGTTACCGTGTATTTGTGTGTTCTTGCTATAAAAACTATTATTTATATATATATATATATATATTACAACACACTTATGTATGTGTCTGTAGTAAGTGTAACACTGAACCAAATAAAGACCAAAGTCATTATGATGAATGGAGATGTGTTTTCCATTCATCATAGTGTTTTACATAGAGCGCATCAGTGTTCAACTGGTTCTTATAAATTTTTATTCATATGATGGTTTGTGTGGGTCATTTGAAAACAAAATACCATTTTGAGAAGAAAGAACATTGTTTTGAATGTAAAGTTTCATTTTGCAGGAGAATTGAGGGGGTTTGCCCATTGTGTGTGTGTTTTTTGATTTGTGTGTAGAGTTCTGAGAGTATGAGGCATGCTTTCAGAAAATGTGTGTAAACAATCAAGAAAAACTGTAACTTTTCTCTTCTCTGTAATGCTTTTGATCTACTGTAAGATCTCTTTACAGTAGTGTAATGAAAGTAAACTTTTCTTACAGTTTAATGCTGAATTTGACTATCTGCATCCCTCTATTTATGTCGAATACTGTAACAGACACTGACTAGCAAAAGGATTCTTATTTCCAAAAAGGTAGAAAAAAAGGGTTTTGTAACAGTGTTTTGAATTGATCTTACTAGTGTTCTCTAAGCAGGAAAATAGTCTGTGTATTTGACAGGTTTGTGTATCATCTGAGGCTAAAGTTTGAGTCTGTCAAAAGAAAACATGTTTCTGACTAAACTATTTGATTTTGACCTGAAAGTTTGAAGTTGGCACAAGTTGGTGTATATTTTTGAAATTGTGTAGTTGTGAGAAAAGGGTGAATTGTTTCATGAATTGTGTGTTAGCACATTAGTGTTCTCTAATCTCAGTACTGTTTGTTCATGGGCAGGTTCCAAAACCAGTCACATTATCTTTCAGCTACGAGTGAAACGTGAAGCAGTTCACCCGGCGAAAACACGCCGGCACGCAAACTAGCAATATTTCGGTAAAAAAGTGATTACAGAGAACCCAACATGTTGGGTAAAAACAATAACCCAATCAGCTGGTTCAAAATAACCCAGCATGTGTTCTGTCCAATATTAACCCAGCCCTGGGTTGCCAAATAACCAAAGTCGGGTTGTATTTAACCCAGCATTTTAGCTCTACCTTTGCATTAAATGAAAATTTGCCTTATCTATATTTTTAAACACGTTAAAGTTTTTTATACCTTGTAATGTTTAAATTCAAAATAACTCATTCTCTCTCCAATCATTAAGTCAATTCAGCCTTTGAATGCAATACCTACATCTCAAAATCCAGTCAACAGATGCATAGAACCAAGTCCCCACCTTATCTTTCATTTCTGATAATGCATTACATTTTGGTGTACATCAATATACAGAAGAAAATATCTGTCGCTACTTCTAGGGGGTAGTGGAGGTCATGTATCTGTTCTGGCTGACTAGGCTTCTTCTTCACTGAGACCTTGAACCTCATAAAAAGCACAATGATCAATACAGTGATGTACTGACCAGTAGCCAAGAGCATTTCTCATACCTCACTATCGATGCGCTGTCAGTCTGTCTCAGTCTAAAGTTATGTCAAGCTGTATAGCCTATGGGAGGCTTCATTTCTGGGAATCAGACCACTCGTGATCAATGAGAACCTTTGCTTTAAAGGGTCATGAAACCCTGTTTCAGCACTGGTTAGATCTTACCACAGTTTTAAAAAGTGGGTGTGGTGTGCTGCAGAGTGGAGTGGAGGGGGAAGAAGGGAGACAGACAATTCACACAGCTTTGGGTTCAGACAGTTTCATTTCACCCTCACCGAGTTAAAAACAAATAAATGCACAGCCATTTGCACTCTTTATCGAAAACTTATATATGAACACGCTGTTGCACCTCTGATACCTCTGTTGCTGCTTGTTCTGCAGCATTTTATATAAGCCTTTTGACGGGTTGTGTCACAGAGCTGTAAAAACGGTTACACTCACTAAGTGAATGAATCGTGTTTGTGTTGAATTCTTATTACAAACACTCTCCTTTGATCCATGAACTTTATCTCAGTTAATGTGCGCAATGTCATCTCACAGTCTGAAGCGTCCGTCATAGCAAATCAAGGCATGCTGTTGTGAATAATTAAGCAAAGTGTCTTCTCATAGGATAAGAACACGCAGTCTCATGAATAATTTAATAGACACAGACGGGTCATCAATGTACTATCAAAGTCCCTTTAAGGCAGGGGTGTCAAACTCAATTCCTAGAGGGCCACAAGCATCCAGAGTTTAGCTTCAACCCTCATTAAAAGTCTTAAATCAGGTCCTTAAGTCTTACTTGAAAACTACACAGTTTGTGTGTTGGAGCTGGGTTGAAACTAAACTCTGCAGGACTGTGGCCCTCTAGGAACTGAGTTTGACACCCCTGCTTTAAGGGTATTCTGTAGTCTTTGGTACTATCGTCCTTTGCCACATCACAAATTGTGACATCAACACTATGTAGATTTCAAACCTGAAAGATGAAAATAGAGCAAAAAAGCTTAAAATTAACCAGTTTTCTCTAACAGTTAAAATATCAGATGCTAACATTGTCTTCTATGATGTGCAACACAAAACACCTCTGATAAAATCTCAGAAAAAGTAGTCTGGGTTTCACAACCCTTTAATGTTTATATTTTACCATTACAGCATAGGCTATGTGCAACACAGTAGTTAGGCTTGGGGCTGAGACTACCAATGAAATGCTTATATTTTGCATTCTTTTCTATTTAATATGACAATTTTCATTAATAGATTTTACCAGAATAACATTTGCTAACATTTATATACATAAATTAGATGTATATATAACATATATACATAATTATCAAGTCAAATCTAGCTTTATTGTCTTTCTGCTACATGTGTGGACATACAGTGGAACGAAACGTCATGTCTCACAGGACCACGGACCACGGTGCTACATAAATAAACATAAATATAAACATACAACACTAGACGTAAGAACAATTTTTAGACCTACATAGCTAACTTTCTGAAGTAGTAATCTAACTTTACATATACTATAATATAAATATAAATAGTTGACTACATTGTACATTCACATAACCTAAGACGGATTATACAAGTACTTTACATAATAACTGTACATGGTATTGTGCAAAAGAGGTATTTAGGGCTAAGAAGCAAGTAGTGCAATATGATTTGTGGTGCATTCACAAGTAAATGTTTGTGTTATCTTATTAAGTCTTTGTAACATGGAGTGTTTATAAGAAAGTGTCTGGTGCATATAGAGAGAAAAGAGTGTGTTTCTACAGGTGGTTTGTCCAGCCCACTCTCCTGTGTGTAGCACACTCAAAATTCCACAATGTTTTTCTTGAAACATGGAGTGTTTATAAGGAAGTGTTATATATATACATAATTGTATATATGTATGTATGTATGTGTGTGTGTGTGTGTGTGTGTGTGTGTGTGTGTGTGTGTGTGTGTGTGTGTATAATTTTAAAAATTAATCTGCTTTTTCTGAAGCACAGCTGTGAATTACATTAAGTATTAAATTGACAGGATCCACTTCTTTTTTGCACAGATTGTGAGTTGTTTGAGTTGCATTGGTAGGTTGCACTAAATCTTTGTTTCAAGTGACCATTTCATTGTTCTGCATGTCAGTGAACAAACACATCTAGCATAGCAAATGTAATTACTTTTTGCTGGTCTGACCATAAGGAACTACGGCTTTATAAACAAAAAGCCCAACCTTGAGATTGGTGAATCATTACATTCAAACTGTTACAGACAATCCCCCATACAATGGACATTAATTAATGGTGTTATCTTCAGAGGCCTGTATGCTGTATGTAAACCCATAGAACCTCCCTTCCGGAGCTCTACTTATTGAAATCAAATCCACTGAATAGGCATGGCTACTTAAAGACCTGACTCTCCTTGGAGATGGTTGCCAGAGCAATACTGAAGTGTTTTCAACCTCTTTCAGATATCCTGTAATAGTACTGGAGGATTAGAATTCGAATGGCTTTTATAAAAGGGATCCTGTGAGACTTATCCAAATCTGTTTTTCCATTCTTGTTTATTACCAACAGGTGGTGTTATCCACACAAACCATTAGACTTGCCTTAAACCAAAACATGACTACTTTTAATAGACAGTCTTAGCCATAGCTCTGAGAAGCTTAGAAGTTACCTTCAAGAAAAAAGCTGTTGTAAGAATCCCAGTTTTTTATCAAGTGATTACTATTTACTGTAGGTTCCTTTATCGATGGGTTAAAAGAAATATATTTTTTTTTCTTTTTTAGCATTTATTATTGTTGATATTGTGTTTTATATCCATTATTATTTTGGTAGGTCAGAAGAAGCATGCCTGTACATTTATTACAGTGACTTGTATAAAATATTCAGTTAAGCTTAAACATTCAAATTGTAACCTCTGACATATTGTGACAATACAATAATACGGAATGGATTTGCAATACTTATACTTACAATAAGAATTTTCCAAAAATGCATATTTTTATTTTTTTCCATCAAGATGCTACCATTGTCATAATTTCATAAAGAAAAATAGCCTAATTACAAAAAAAAAAAAAAACTAGTTTGGCACAATCCTGTGATGCAAGAAAAACATAATGCATTAATAATAATGAAAGATGTACATAACTGATTGATATTGGCATGACATTTTAAGGCACTTGGTTGAAAAAGTTTTTTAAATCCATTTTAAAACTAACATGAATAAAAAGAGGACATTCCTAAAAACATGGCACATGTGTTTTAAACAAGATTTAGTTTTTTGTGTGGTTTTTTTTTTTTTTTTTTTTTTTTTGTTTGTTTTTTTTTTTATATTGTGTGTATACTTGTATACTTTTTTTGACTTACTCTTGACTATAAAACAGTTTGTTGTAATGCATTGTTTTTTTTATATATTCTGCACTGTATTATATTGGATCATATTATTTTATATCATGCTGAAGTGTTAAAATAGGACACTATTCATCAATGCTACACATAACATGTAGCCTCAGTTTACTGTCATTGATTACACTCAACTTTAGAAAGCAGCTCGGCATAATTAATGTGATCGTATGATTCTCTTGACAACAGCCATTTCAAAGAAAGTCTCCAGATTTGGTGCTAATCAACGTTCACTCCTTGTGCCAAGACCCCTTCGATGGTATAATAGCACAAATAACTCAAATTAATTTTGCAGAGTGACTAATAAAAGCTGGGAGGCCCGTTGGTGAAGCAGCTCTGGATTTTAGCCATTTTGCATTTGTCTGCCTCTATTAAAGCAGAAACGCTCCTGTAGATTGATGATGCGCTTTGTGTGTAATCAGTGCCCTCATTAAGAGGTGTCACTTATTATTCATCTTCTTCTCCTTCATCGCAACAGATATAAAGTGAGTATTTATAATTCCCATCAAGCTCGAGAGGTGGGCAAAGATTCCTACACGTCATGTACTCTGACACCATTTCTCAATTCTCTGGTAAACTATAGTTTGGTCGCAGATTAAAAGTGTCAAAACACTGTAAAACACCACAGGTCTGAAGACTGGAGTAATGACTGCTGAGAATTCAGCTTTGCCATCACAGGAATAAACTACATTATAAATATATTAAAATAGAAAATTGTTACTGTATTTTTGATCAGTCTTGGTGAACATACAATACTTTTTTCAAAAACATTTTCCAAACATTTTATAAAACCCCAAACTTTTTAACAGTGGTGTATCATAAAACATAATAAATGATACATATACAATATAAAATATTGTATATTGTATATGCACAATAGATATTTTACCACATACACTGTCGTTCAAAAGTTTGGGATCAATAAGATTTTTTATGCTTTTTAATGGAGTCTCTTAGACTCATTAAGGCTGTATTTATTTAATCAAAAATGCAGAAAAAAACCATTAATATTGTGAAAATTATTTCAACTTCTAATACTGGTTTCATATTTTAATATACTTTAAAATATAATTTATTTCTGTGATGCAGTGCTGAATTTTCAGTAGCCGGTCTCCAGTGTCACGTGATCCTTCAGAAATCACTATAATATGCTGATTTATTATCAGTGTTGAAACTGTTGTGCTGCTTAATTTTTTTTTTTTTTTTTGATTCGTTGATGAATAAAATGTTTAAAGAACAGCATTTATTCAAAATATAAATATTTTCTAACAGTATAAGTCTTTACTATCCCTTTTTATCCATCGTGTTTTCAACTGCTTACAAAATCTTTACTTGTCGCACAATTTCTGAAACCTGACACACAAACGAGAACCACACACCAAATCTGCAAAACCGTATACTAATTGTCTGCCTTTGACTCAGTTTTCAATTCCATAAAACACTTTTTGCAATGTAATCCACAAAAATCTAACAGGAATTAATATTATGGCAAAGGTGTTTGCAAATGTTTGCTTTTGAGATGTGTTCGTGATATTTTGAATGCAGTGCTTCATTTAAGGCATTTTGCATTTTGTGTCTGCAATTCTTGGATTTGTGTGTAAAGTTTTGAAAATGTGTGTAAGCAGCTAAAAAAAAAAGCAGCTAAAAAAAAAACTATCCTTGCTGAATAAAAGTATTTCTTTTGTACTGACCCCAAACTTTTGAATAGTAGTGTATATTAGTAGTGTAACACAAAATTTCTGTTTTGGAACAAACACTGTTCTTTTTAACTTAAACTTATTTATCAAAGAATCCCCCAAAAAAGTATCACAGGTCCCAAAAAATCTTAAGCAGCACAACTTTTTCCAACATTGATTATAATTGATTATGATCATGTAACACTGAAGACTGGAGTAATGATGGTGAAAATTAAACTTTGCTACACAAGCATAAATTATTTTTAAAAGTATATTAAAATAGAAAACTGTTATTTTAAATCGCAGTAATATTTCACAATATTACAGTTTTTTCTATAGTTTGATCAAATAGATATAGCCTTCATGAGCATAAAAAACATTTAAAAATCATAACATTTCTTACTGATCTCAAACTTTTGAACGGCAGTGTAGATAAAAAGACACATGACAACAGCTGGTCAACATTCAGCACAATAAATGATTGTTGCATGTTGAATCCAAATGTCATTAATTGCTAAAAGAAAAAGAATGAGGAATAAGAGACTAATGATAAATATTGTATATGTTTATTAATTGTCTGTGTGTATACTGTGTGTGTGATTGTGAGTATGTTTTTTTTTTCTTGCATTTGACAAGTCAATCAGACTGACAGACGAAAAGAGACACAGGCCCATTAATGCTTTTTGCGCCTCTGACTGATCTCCACCAAATGAGATAATAGTGAAGAATCACAGTCTCTCAATCTAAGCTAAACATCACTTCATCACTCCTCTTGCTTCTTGAGACAAATTGTGGCTATTATTCACTTGTGCACCAATAGTAGGGCAGCCAGCTTCTGTAATTAGGGGCTGTTCTGCAGAAATGGGTGGCACCCCACCTTCTCGAGACCCTTCACAGCAGGCCAAACGAGAGGCTGTTTCAGGGCTATCTCCAAACAGCAGGGGGCCAAGAGAGCAGTGTGTGTGTGTGTGTGTGTGTGTGTGTGTGTGTGTGTGGGGGTGAGTGTTTGCCGACCAGTGAGCCTCTAAATCAGTGAACTGGACCTGTTTCCACTTTGCAGAGGGAGATGAAGCATATTGATCCCAGAGATGCTTCCCAGCCTGATAGCCAGAGCACCAAACACTCTCACTCACACACACACACACACACACACACACAATGTCTTCAGGGTGGTTGGGCATGGGTGGGCAAAGCACACAAAAGCTTAGAATCACACTAAAAATTCTCCTGTAGAGCAAATATCTAGTCAAAATGTTTTTTTTTTGTTTGTTTGTTTGTTTTTTTGTAGTATTCCTAACTATCACTGTCTTAAGTAAATAGTTCTTCAAATGTCCTTCTACAGACATGAATCATAAAAAAACAGACCTCAAGAGGGAGACAACAGTAATTTAGAAAGGAATGGCTCTCATTTTTATATTATTATGGCCATCAAAGAATCCCATATGAGACTGCAGAGGTCAAACGTAACACCCACACAGAGAAAAATACCATCATAATGGTAGCCTCTGGTTGAGAATGACTGTGTAACATATAGTCTAATAAACGTCTTGCACATATACATCCTTAAGAAGAATTAGATTTTTCTTAAGAAAATGGTGCCTGCCTTAAAAATCAGCAATGTAAATAATACGTACAACCTGGATTAGGCTGCTCTCTCTTTGCAAAGTTGTCAACAGCACAATCTAGTCAACAAATAATTGAATGAAAAAAAAAAAAATTGTAAATTAAGAAAATACCTTTGTACCAGTGTTATTTTTATATCATTGATATACTGTTATCATTTTTGTTAACATTTTGAATTAGATTTTATTTTTATGTTTTCTGTTTCCGCTTTAATTATAGTGAGTTTTAGTTTTAGTGAGGGGGAACTGTGAACTTCAGACTGTTATGGACATTGATTAATAATTACATAACCACAGCTCGCCTTCCCTCCCACTCGATGAGACACATAATCATACATAATTACAGATGTTGCTGTTCTTCCATCTGCCCTCACCACTGGAGCAAAAGCTGCAGGCTTCTCTCTAAAGGGTGACACATAAAACACATGTTTGCAATAGTAATGATTATTTTACAGCCAAATCACATCTTGAACTATTGCCATTATTGAATAATAAAGTAAATGTTTGGCTATTTAAAGATATACCAAACATATGCAGACTCCTATTCCTACCATTCACATTAGATTACAAAATAACAGACAAAGTACTTTAGTATGGTTTATTTTTTAAACTCTAACTAAGATAACACAGAGCTTTGGTTTTTATGCCCAAACAGCTCAATATTTCAAGTAAATTATAATGCTATGACATCAAAGCACAGACGGGAGGAAATACAGTAGAAAAGTGGCCCTATTTACAGTCCATCCCTCTCATTACAATCAAACCCTTAAGAGTAGGTTTCCTCCCCGGTGAACAATTACCAGCGTACCCTGTTCCTCTCTCTCTTGTGTGGGCTGTGAGACAGTACAGGAACACTTCGCTTCTGACCTTGACAAGCCACTCCACTTATCTTATCTCCATGGCGACCCCTGCACGAGCAGCGACTACAGAAGATGCCATCAACTTGATTCATAACTGCTAAATTGTCAAAAGATTTGTAATGTATAGCATAACCGTGTTTACACAAAGGCCATTTTTCAAGCTTAGTCATGGTCAATTGTTGCACTGCATAAGGTTAAAGATGAAGATGTCCTTTGTTGCGAGAGTGCATCTTAATGCACGCAATTGGTTTACCGGTAATATGGTGCAGAGATAGTTTATCCATTAAGATTAGCTGTCAGGTTAAACTCACTGTGATTTAATAAGCAGCTACTAATCTACTTAAGGGGCAGCAAAGTATAGGTACGACTGTATTTCAGATCTACATAAGGTTGGCATTAAAAAAAACTGTTAAAGGAAGAGTTCTGAAAATTGGCTGAAAGTTTACTGACCCTCAGGCCATCCAAGATGTAGATAAGTTTGTTTCTATATGTGAACAGATTTGGAGGAATTCAGTATCACATCATTTGTTCACCAATGGCTCCTCTGCAAGTATTTTGGCCTAAAGTGGCAGTTTAAAGTTAAAATGTTTTTGTGATGGTTTTGTTTCTTACAAACATGCAGCTTTTAAATGATGGACAGGAGTCTATTTGTGGATTACCGCAATGTTTTTATCAGCTGTTCGGACTCACTTTGATGGCACCCATTCACTGCAGAGGATCCACTGGTGAGCAATAATCTATTAAAATGTGTTTTGTTCATCAGAAAGCACTAAATTAATAATCTGAATCCATATAAATGGTTTTTACTCAGAAAATATTAATTACGAATAACTGCCTTATGGACATTGTATTAGAAATTAATGATACTGTAAATAATTTTCAGTGATGGCTTTTCAATAAACAAACATTTTGAAGGCAATACATTCACCCTGTGTCAACTTTCTTTCAGTAGTTGTTATTTTTTGTTCAAAATGTTTTGTTTAACTGAAGTCTGTCTGATGTCTTTTCAGTGCATACTGAGAGGGAACTGAAGCATTTGCATGATGCTCTGAAGCCAGATAAACTCAAGGTGAGCCGCTGTTATGCTGATATTAGTAATTACATTTTTTAGTATTATTATTTTTTAAAGGTCTACTGATTAAAGGAATCAGTGTTTTTCTTTCTCAGTAATTTCAGATATGTCTTGCTATTTTCTGACTAAGACACAAAGGATTCGTATCTGAACATACTAATGATGTTCAATCTCTGGCCCTACTGAAGCCTGCATTGATTTCATGACCAATTGACAGCAATCTTATTTCCTTATTAAAAATACCCTGTGGTATTTTTGTGGCACTATCGTTTTAACACATTGCAATTATGTTAACACTTTCTCATACGGGACTTCATTTAGTCATTAATAACATTGACCTTTGTCATGACATTACTGGATGTCACTGATGATCATATAGCCTAACCAGGTTTAGTCAGTGAACCTTAATAACTTATTTCTGAGATGGCAAAGCTGAATTTTCAGCATAATTACTCCAGTCTTCAGTGTCACATGATCCTTCAGAAATCATTCTAATATTCTGATTTGCTGCTCAACAAATATTTCTTTTAATTATCACTGCTTAATATTTTCGTGGATATCATTATACGTCTTTTCATGAATTTTCATGAATAAAATATTCAAAAGAGCAGGGTTTATTTTAAACAGAAATCTTTACTGTCAATGTTGATCAATTTAATGCATCCTTGCTGAATAAAAGTATTAAATCAGTGTGAAATCATCTACACATTTGTAACCTGTTTAATTTGCATTGTATATTACAAATTTATACATCATCTTTTAAATGGTAAATATTGCCAGTGTTTATTTTCTAAAGCTTACTGTATAGACATCATACAGTTAAATTACGTTCATTATAATAACTCTTCTTATAGTAGTATCTTGTTTTCAAATGACCAGTTTTTAAAAGCTGTCTCTATACAAATAATTTTATCAGTTAAACAATGTGACCAGTTGTTTTTGTATTCAGAATATATCATATTCAGCACACTGATAGATTTAAATATAATAGTCATAAAATTCTAGAATATAAAAGTCATAAATCAAGGTGTATTCTCAAGATATATATATATATATTTTTTTTTTTTTTTTGAGACTGAGTGTGTGTTCCATACAGATGTGCACAGAAGTGTGTGTTGGGATAGTCATGCTGGCTAGTGCTGCTTAAGCGAGGACAAATGTCCAGCATATATGACTCACAGCCTCACTGAAATCAATCACCTGAGAGGCAGTGTACTACAGCGTACAATAGGACATCAAAGAAGAGCACAGACTGCCACTAACTGGGACACAACTTACATGTGCAAATCTGTGAGAACTGAGAAATGAAGATGTCCATTTTTTGGTTTGTAGTGCAAACAGTTTTACCATTTAATGCACAACACTTTATTCTTCTCATTATTCCCTGCTAATGAACCAGAAGTCTCACACATCCGCGTTGAAGAATACGGTGGATAGGACAACTAGAATGTGGCTCATTTGCTGTCAGTAATCACTGGACAGCAACTGCAAAACCTTTTCTTGTCTTTCATCAAGTATTTCGATAAGAGATGATGGTTTAAATGAGAACCTTACTTACAAAGCACTGCTGCTCCCTCACTTCAGCTGTTTGGAGAATTCAATTTGCTGGTTGCCTGCATTTTGGAAAGAGTCATGCCTTGAATTGAGGCAAAGGGATTTTGGATATCTGTCCTAATACTGCCTGTTAGAGCCAAACAGCTCGGCAACATCAATACTGAAACAAACTATTAGATACAACCACTGTATCACAACATAAATAAGGGACGAGCATCGGAATACTCATCATACACATACAAACGCAACTGGATTAGATTTTCAAATCATATCTCCTCTGAACTGATTAAAATTAGTCATAAAATTTAAAAAAGCCTTTTTAGAGGGTCTTACAGGAGAATGTTCTATTAAACTACATGCAATGTAATGAAAAGAGGATACTGGTGACAGCAAAACTACACGTCATCATAATCAGTTGTACCCTGGTTTCATGATTTACATCTTTGAGCTCACAGCATGGAGAAAAAGTAATAGCATACATCTGAAATATTGATCTTTTGAGTCACAACTGAAAGATCTTGCTGTGTTATGACTGAAATAACTTTTTGTCTCAGAGATATAAAGGCAGACATGTTCATTATCACTGCTGTGATGAATACAGATACTACATGAGCTATAAACCTCATTGAGGCTTTTACTATTCAGATGAAATAAGTATATTGAGGGGCTCACAAATGTGTAAAAAAAAAAAAAAAAAAAGAAACAATGCTTACTAATGCAATACTAGTAGAAAGCACCCCTTGAGGCTGATGAATCACATAACACTAGGCTGATCAATGGGCTTGTTTCAGGACTTGAATCTGGTGATCGAAGAACAGAAGAACTCCTTCATATAATAAGCTAGAGAGAAGTCTCAGTCGGCCTTATGATGGATTCCTCATTAGATCAGAAGGGGCATACAGATAGTTTACTTCATCAACAAAGACAGAGATCCAATAAATCTGAGGCTCAGGAGACACTTATCCAATTACCATTGCAAGGGTCAAAACATATTTGAGCGATTATATGACTGATCACTATGTAGAAATTAATGAGCAATTAAGTATGATGATTATTTTATAACTATCCTTATTTAATGATCTTAAATCTTAATGGTGCACACTTAATGGTGTTTTTTTGTTTCTGTTGTTTACGTTGCACATCATGGACTTATACTGACTACATTAAGCCTAAACTGCATTCAATACATCACACAAAGCTGTTATTCCAGACAATATTTAATATTTACACATATTTTATGTTATTTTCAGAGTTTGGAAAACCACATGACTGTTATATTAGTATTATTTATATACTATTATAGTATTTTGAATTAGCTTTTATAGTTTTTAAATTAATTTTAATTTACGTTTTGGTAATTTTGTTTCGTTAATTTTTTTCAGTTTTAGTTTTTAGTAATTTTAGCACTTCAGCATAAACTTAATTAAAAAAGTTTAATTTAAGTCCTAATTTTCATTTAAGTTTAAGTGTTTTCATCTTATAATTATATTATTTCAATTACCGATTTTTTTTTTAAAGTTTTAGCTTCAATTAACAACTCTCTCATATATATGAGCAATAATACACGAGGAGCAGTGTGATATGGCTGTATATGGGCATGGCTGTGATTCGGCTGTAGGTAATCACAGAATGGCGAAATATAGCCGAAATGTAACAGTTTGACGACATGAGTGTGTAAATACATAAGAAACAACAACGAAGTGGCAGAACTACTTCCTTCTGCCACAGATTCAAATCTAAAGTTGACAGTTTAACAGCTGATCCTAAGCCTCTGCTACTAATTCCAAAAAGACGTTACTTTAGAACTAATAACGAAAGAATGTTCAGTTGCTTCATTGAAAACTTATTGTATATCTGTATTAAAACCTCATTGTACTATGTAAAGTATTGTGAGAGGGAGATTGACTGAGCGAGTGTGATTACCTGCATCTGATACAGCATTTATTCTTCAGATTAATCTCATGTTCACAATAAAACATTAGTTTGAATGTCCACTATATCTTTGTCGTACTATCCTTTCCAAAAACATTGATGCAAATTTTCAAATAGACGTTATTTTTATTAACAAACCACATATTTGAAGTCTAAAAAACATTCTCACCTAAAAAAAAAAGAAAAGCTTTTTAAATACATTCTGTGACACAAAAACAGTATTATTTATAAAATTATAGTGGATTTGGGCATCCGCCATGACACTTGGTGTGAGAAATAGTGCAAGCGGAGTGAAAATTGCACTCTCAGCCAATCAGATTCAAGGACAAGACTGAACTGTTGTTTATTTATTTATATATTTATAGGCATAGTTCACACAAAAATGAAAATTCTGTCATCCCGTCTGTCATTTACTTACCCTTATGTCATTCCAAACCTCTATGACCTGCATTGAACACAAAAGAAGAAAAATGTCTCAGTGTTTTTGCACCAAGTCAGTGGGGTCCAGTGTTGTTTGTTCAACCCCAACATTATTAAAATATGACATTGCAGTGTAGCCATATCATATTTTAATAAAAGGTCCCTGCAAAATATAAAAAAAATATTTTACATGGTCTCTGACCGGCCATCTGCAGAGTTCGGTTGAGTAATTCCATGGACGTAGAGTCCCTTGTAAGCTGCAAAAGTGCGTTGTAATGCGCCTTGGCGAGTGTAATGCGGTTCTTAATGAGATTAATCCACAGGCTGAGAGAGACAGAAAAGAGGAATGCCAGCATGATTTACAAGTCTTACAGGATCAATTAGCAGAGCTGCTTAAGCGGCCAATTGCTCAGCTGAGACAAAAACTGTGTCACAGAATTTAATGCGAAGCAATAAATCAGCAGGAGGCCGAATGATGGAGGGGCAGTGCAGTGTTTGAGGAAGGGACCTTAATGAACTATAATGCTGCTTTAACTTGGCAGACAAGGGTCATACCAGGAATTTAAATAAGTGAACAGAGAGATGTCTGCAGTCAAAAGTTACTCATTCTTTATTATTATTATCATTATTTTAATTATAATAGCCTATATATACAGACATACATTTTAAATATATATTATATTTTAAATTGAATATATTTTAGCATTCTCAGTAGCCACTTCTTCAGTAGTTGCCATTCTCTGGATAACAGCTCTGCACCTTTTTGGCTTCTCAACCAATTTTATGCATCCTGGGATGCTTTTTAAACAGTATTGAATGGGTTCCCAAAAGTCTTGGCTGCCTTTTCATTATTATTCCATCCCATCCATTTAAAAAAATAATAATACATAAGGTCATTTTTATTCTGTCAAGTAGGCACAATTTATCTAAAACTTTTGACTTTAATTTAAACATAAATCTTAAAAAATATTTAAAAATCCTGAGACATAAAGTGTGTATTCAAAGTTTTAACTGGTATAAACATAAACATATATTTGGACAATTTACAAAGGTATTAACATACACAAGATCAAATACTTAGTGCTCTAACTTCACTTTCCTTAGTCATTTTCACAGCTGTTCATCCAAATAATCACAAGGTGATATTTAGTAGATGTATGAAGTCAGTAAGTTCACACAGGTGTAGTTATGAAATTGCTCACCCAAAAATATAAATCATCAACATGTTGTTCTAAAATAGTATGTTCTTTTTCTTATATCTTTCTTATAAGGTACGAAGATATCAAAGGTTCCCATAGTTCTTCATACACCAACATTTTTCTAAAATATTTTGTGTACCATACAAGAACGAAAGTCAAACAGGCTTGCAGCGACATGAGGTTGAGTAAATGAAAAAAAAAAAATTTTAGGTTGAACTATGTCTTTAAGGACCAGTGTAGACAACTAGCAGGATGTCACCTGATGACATGTCTGAAGCATCTGCCCTGTCCAGAACAGTAATGGCACATCTGTCTGCACAGTCCCAGATGCAGACCACAGCGAGCTGCAGATGCTACTTGAGCCTCTAGTTATCATATGGAAATTGGCTCTATGGACTCTGTGCAGATAACTCACACTCATCTGGCCGAGGAGTAAAAGCATAACTCAAACCTTTCAGCACTGGCCAAGTACTTTCTGTTTCAGCTTTATCGATTTTGTGGCAGAGGGTTACTGTAGAGCCATTGAGATATGCCATATGTTGAATTTGAATGAATGGTTGGGTTTTTAAATCTCTTTTGGACTGAGTAGGTGTCAGACGTGCTTCTTTTGACTACTCATTAAATCTTACCCAACTCTATCTTTGCATGCATGTAATTTGGCACCTTCCAATTGAGATCTTGGCTTGCAAAGTTCCTCATTTAAATGGTTATCATTAACCATGTCATATCGATTACGAAATTTTGAGATACCTCTCTAAACGGTTCAGTGCATGGGTGAGTTGTTTGAATGATTCAAAATCATTAACCGATTCAGCTTTGCTAACCCGTGTGACCCAATCAAAGAGTGATTCATAGCGATTCATTGAAGAAGGAAAAACGATTTAGACAGAGTAATTCATTCACAAACTAAGCATCAAGTCAGCTGCCTACTGTATGTTTTCGGATGCAGCCACTGAATGTTGAGTACCAAAAAAAAAAAAAAAATTGTGATGGGGACAACGGGTGTGATTTCAGAAGTGGTGAGAATCACGCCACTGGTTAAATTAGATCGGGGTGTCCAATCCTGCTCCTGGAGGGCCAACATGAACAACGAGTTTAGTTCCAACCAGCTCCAACACACTTGCCTTGAAGTTTCAAAGTTGAAAAGACTGATTCCATCTCGTCGGTGGATATCAAACATATTTAATCTTCACTACAGGGCAAAAGCTATTGCTTACATCCCAGAGGGATTCTGCTATAGGCCCCTAATGGCAGGATGACCTGGAAGCTATTTTAAGAGCTGCCAACATTTCAGTCCACCTTTTCAGGATCAACCCATTTAAATGTAGTTTAACCCATACTATATCATTTTCTTATGATGGATGAGGAAATAGAAAGCTTCAGAGGGCGTTAGTTACTTATTTTATCTGGAAGATCAAATCATATTTATTTCCTTTTTTCACAGTTTTAGTGTCCCAATTCTACTGCAGTTCATCTATATGAACAACGACCTGGCCCTGTTAGCATCCACACAGGCCCTCATCTCAAAGATTTTTATCACTGAGATCCCATCAATCGCTATGAGGAGACAGAGCAGGTGCTACATCTCTCTGCATGCTCTGTCTTTGACCGCTCCATCTTTCCACAGAACTCTCCACCTCCTCTTTGAACAAAGGTGATGTATTTTTGTCTGACCATTAGTCTGCGCTCAACCTGCTGGGGCCCATTCCTGCAAGACGAGAGCAGGATCGAGTTAAAGATGTTACAGAAGAGCCTCCAGCCCACTTCTTTCTCCTTTATTCCATCACTGTGAATTTACATCTGCTGAAGATCCTTGGAAAACCCAAGAGTGCTAAACTAGTGACAGAAGATTAAACTTAAAGTATAAAATATATCCAGCCTGCATTTAGGAGACTAGGGAGAAGGCAAACTTAGTAAATTAATTCAATTAAACACAATGCATTATAATACATTTTTCTTCATTAGAGAGACCTGTGCTTGGATGTTGAATTAAAGGCTTAACACTAATTATGTAGATAAATGTGAGAAAAATGAAGCCCTATCCTTAAATTTAAGTAGAGGATAATGGTCAACAGTCATGAATAATCAAGAGTCTTATATTAAAAACACTGAGTGGGCTTTTCACATCAACATTCATTATTGCAATCTGTTGAATGATCATCACCTGGCAATGGAAATTGATTTTTGTCCATGAAAACAAAAGACTATAAAGCATTAGTTAACATACGTTAAGACATAATAATGACCATCTGTCCAGCTCATAGTCACTGTGTGTTTGAGTGGCCACGGTACAGTTGATCCAGTGCTGCGGACTTCACACATGATTTCCACATTTATGTACACAGGCTAGCCATCGATCTCACACACTATTAATTCACTCTTCAGCATCTCTGCTTCAATAAGAGCTGTCTGGATCCTCTGTCCGCTCGGATTCTTACTGACAAGAAATGCTGATGCACAGAAAAGAAAGTGAAGTTTTCACATCCTCAATCCATTTATTTAATGTAAACTTCTGTTTTCATCTCTGGAAGGTGCCGAGAGAGTTTTAAATTCAGGTCTTTGTTTTTCATTTCATTCTCCGGCTGGGGGACGGGGTAATAACCAGAGAGGTATGGGGGATTTCTCTCACTTTAAAGTACCACAGCATCATGGCCCAAAGCCAGTCTTTTATTGCTCTTTCACTGTTGCCGTGGTAGCAGTCGTGTCCTGGAAGCTCAATCATTTTCTTATCAGGTGCAGCTGTCAGACTTTTTCTTAAAAATGACCAAGAGAAAAAGAAATATCCCCAAGAAAGAGAGAGGTTACAGAGACCGTATGGATGCTATTCCTGAGGTGTCAATAGTGTGACCCAGTATTAAGTGAGAGACATTTGTTAATGTTCAGTCTTTTCAGTGGGAGACACAGAAAATGCACATTCACACTGGCGCAGGAACTTCGCAAGAGTGCTTGAGAGCTTCGGGGTGAAGCTCTGGTGCGTGAAAACTGCTAGGAAAAAAGCTCAATTACAGGATGTTTAGTAAATGGATAAACAAATTATGGAGCACAAATAAAGGGGCTTTTTGACAGTTAAACTGATTTTGTAATTTGGTATTAAATTGGCTTTTACAGTGCCGCCTGAAACCTTGGCATTAAAAACAAGCAATTAAATGGCAATGTAAATGTTATTTAACAAATTCCACCACACTTCACTTCTACAGTTGCCATTTTCATTACATTCAATTACATTGTATGGCCTCAAAAGTTTTAGAATACATTAAAAAATGTCAAATCTCAGAAAAAAAATTACACGCAAAGACAAAAAAAAAACATTAAATAAATACATTAAAAATATTAAATAAGAAAAAAAGGTACTGCTGAAACCTCAAACTCCACAAAGAAAAAATCATTTTAAAAAATATGTAAGAAAAAAAACATATTGCTCAAATCCCAGACAAAACCCTACATGTGAAAACAAAAAATATTAAATACTTAAAAAATAACTAATTAAAAATCATTGCTCTAATCTTCAGAGAAAACCCTATATACAACACCAAAAAGACTTGAAATACTTTAAAAATACCTAAGAAAAAAAGATAAAACCCTATATAAAAAGACAAAAAAATAACTTTCAACAATTAACTACTCCTTGTTTGTGCCTAGCATTACACATCAACTTCATAAGAACTTGTAAAAACGGACACCACGTTAAAATTATATGTAGCTCAATACTGCTCTCATGTGTACACAACCACATGTAACAGGTATTTCAATTTGTTTGTATTACCTTAATATTAAGAGAAACAAGTTCATTATTTTCCAAAACAATTTATTATAAAAGTACATAACTGATATTGCACAAAACAACTTTAGAATCAGTCAATCCGTTTAAATACTAAAGCTGTCACGCTGTTACCCATCACACCACCAAACTGGAAACGAGGGGTGGGCAGCTCTCGTACCAACTCAAACCCTGCACGAAACACAATTATATTACAATCATTACAGTATTTGAAACATTATTAGTTTAAGGAATATGCTTATATGGTACCAGGTTTGAGGATCTGGAGCAGCTGTTCTTTGGTCCAGTTGCAGGAGGTGATGATGAAGAAGCCTTCTGGTTGCATTACAGTTTTTAAAGAGTTCACATAGAGCTTTTTTGCCTCCTCTCTGTCCTCTGGGCTCAGACTAATGGCATCAAATGTGCCTTTATCTATACATACATCAAAACCCTTCAATTCTGTGCTGGGGTTCAGGAAATCCTCCACCTGACAGGACATGTGAAACACAAAGACAAATAAACATTCCCTTTTATTCTGTGTTCTTTTTAAATTACTTAATGTATGTATGTTAAGAACAAATCATTTCCATTACCTGAATTTGAACATTTTTTAAGCCTTCCTCTTCCAGAATATTTACGGTGAGCTGTACAGCAGCCTTGGAATAGTCAATTCCAGTGAGGTTTGAAAAGCCATGCTTGGCTTAAAGAATAATTCATGTGATTATTATTTATACTTATTTACATCATCAGGGTTTCTGCAAGGAAAGACTTGACATTTTAAGACCTTTTTAAGATCAAATTTGAAAATTTGAGTATGAAATTGAATATATTGTAACATAATACTTCAATGTGATAATGGTCATAATGTCAATGTCTCGAACAAGCAATGCAACAAAATGTAAAAATACAACTTCATGATATTTAGTATCGTAAGTAAATTTAGTATTAGTATTGGTAGTTTTATCTTATTGGTATTTTTGTCTTTTTTTCTATTTCTCTAAAGACTCCTAAATCAAGATACATTTACAAATTTCTTGTTTTATGAGAAACTAATAGTTGTTTACACTTTTGAATTTGCTGGAATGTGCTAAAAAAGTTACTAAAAATAAAGACAAATATTCCAGTATTCTGAGATTATATTCTTTCTTTTATGTGTTTTATGTATTGTAATATACATTTGAACGTTTCTTATGCTGTTATTGAAAATAAGAACTTGTTCTTAATTAACTTGCCTGGTTAAATAAATAAATAAATATTTAAAACATGAACTTATCAACTTAATTCAAAGGGAGTCATACCTTACTGACGGATGTTTGTTCTTGTTTTATGTATAAACTCACTTAATATTGCTCACTTCATTGATATACCCGATTTATTAATTAGTAATAATTAATGAGAATCATTGAATATAAAGAGCTAAATTGAACTTGACTTGCCAGTTCCACAAGAAACATCCCATTTCCAGTTCCAATGTCAAGTATGGCAGCATTTTCAGGTATATTTTGTGCTTCCATCCATCTGATCACTCTGTCCATGCTTTCCTCGCCAAACCTAAAGGTGGAGCAGAAGAACTCAATTACTCAACACAACTATTATACACCAGAAGACGGTGCTGGTCCAGATTCACTCATACTCTTCCAGAGCAGACTAGCACTGAAACACTGTACACTTTATTCGAAGAAGAACATCAGCATGAAAGGGCATTCATAAACAACTGTGTGGCACTGGCGCACGCACACACACACACACACACACACACACACACACACACACACACACACACAAAAGTAAAAATTACCATATTTCTCCCACATCTCCAATATCCTTGTAAGTCTGTAGCTCTCTGTTATAAGCATCCTCCCAGCTTAAAGGAAAACGGTAGAATGGACAGAAAAATTAAGCTCAAGTCAGAAGTCTGAGTACATTGAAAGTAATTACTCAAAACAACCCTACTTTTTTAATTTAACAAATATAAACATTTCACTTGCAGCGCTTGCTGGGTAGAATATAATATAACGTTACAGTATTCATGTGCGGTACTGCAGAAGCAAAAACATTAATGTAACCCATGTGCTGGTCATCAATGAGATCGACATTAGAAGGGCTAACTAATCAAGAAAAATCACTTACTACTCCTTTGTTCCGAGTTTTGAAGGAGCAAAATCATCTTCTAATTCCGTGCACTGCACCGGACAGGCTTCTGCTCCATGTGTGCTCATGACGTCTCGTCTCGTCAACATCCGCTGACGTAATACAGAACATTACCATCGACATCACACTTCAAAATAAAGGTTTTTAATAAAGGTAAAGGTACAGTTGTATTGCATATTCAAAATTGAAAGCAAATCGATTAAAAAAACGTAATACACGGATTGACGGATATAAATTAAAACAATATGCAAAATGTTTTTTTTTAAATAAATAAAAACATCACACAGTTGACAAATGTTGCACTTTTTTTGTTGCACAAAATTATAACAGCTCTTACGTTATTTTTTACATCATTCCACAGCCGTGACGTAATGTGTGTCGTCAGTTCTGATGACGATTATTGCACTTAAAAAAAACCCGCTGTTGTTGTTGTTTCAAGGTAAATATTATGGTTTATATAACACGTATGCAAATAGTTTTTACGTGTCATTTATTACGTTTTAAAAATTTAAAGGAAATTATTGTTCTCTACATCTATTTTATCTATAACGTTTTAGTTATATAATTTAAAAAAACCATCCAGTCAAGCATAATATATATATATATATATATATATATATATATATATATATATATATATATATATATATATATATATATAAATATATATATGGTGAGCATCTCAGCAGAGGGTTTGTTTATTCATGGGCAGGCTGGTGTACAGTGCGTGCGCAAAGGATTGTGGGCTCGGCGCGTATGTTTCCATCATGGCGGCGTCAATCTCGGGATACACTTTTAGTTCTGTGTGTTATCACAGTGCCAACAGCAATTCCGACCATGTAAGTACTCTGTCATCTGACTTTGAGGGTAAATGTTTAAGGGCAAGATCGCATAGCGAAACAACAAACAGTTTATTACATCAAATCACAATTAATTCATTTCCCGGTGTCATCTTCCTGGTGTGGCTTCAGAGGGGCTGTGTTCAAAACCCGGTGAGCCGCCTATCTAGACAACCTGTGTAACATTCAAGGGTGTATCAGAACGACGAAACTTCCGACTCATAGGGAATTTTGTGTTTATGGCATTTTTAGATAGCTTTAGTCGAATAAAGGAGACTCAGTACACGCCTGTGATGATAAACGGAGTGCGGTCTAGGTAGGCAGCAAACTGGGTTTTGAGACGCAGCCAGAATGACAGCTAGCAAACCTTCAAGCCGTAAGATTTACAAGCTTGTCAGAAAGTGTCATTGTCGTTCATTCACTGTATGATTGCTCGCTGTCATAAATGTACACCGCCCAGTAGCTCTCGGTGAATTTAGGCTCGTCTCCGTCGAGGTGTCGAGATAGAAACATTAACGTTAGCTGGCTGGTTAGCTGACTGGTATGTCAGCAATAACTGTCAAATGCAAACTTGAATGTCCGACAGACATATTTAATGAATTGTTCACAAATTGCTTTACATTTCTAGCCCCTTTTGCTCTTGTGTCATGCCCTCTAATGTAGTTACTGAGGCATTAGGAAGTAGGTGATCTGTTATTGAGGCTGGTTAGTCAGGTGGAATGCTTAACCTGTGTTGTTTTTCCTTATTGAATGTCTAAATGACAACCATTTTAATTTTGATTTGAGCTTGTTTATGGGATAGACTGTTAATTTACATGGCGTTTATATGTGGGCTTTTGATACTAAACCACCTTGGTAACCTAATTTAATTTTAATTGGAAAGAATAATCAGCATTTTCAGCGTGATCTGAAGTAAATATCCAGGGAAGCTGTGTTGTGTGCCTGGAGAACAGTGTTTCTGTTGTTCTCTCGTTGCAGCAGTGTTTGGGAAATTTCTGTTTTTCAGACCTTCTTGTATAAACTTGTAACATACTTGTTGCATGGATTCTGGGTATATTCATCTAATATAGTACATTTTGGTATACCATGACCTTTAGAGGTACAGATTAGGTTTTGTTTGCTTTTTAAACACATGAGATGTCCCTTTAAATGGCATTTGACCTGTTACAGTAAGAAAAAAAAACCTTAATAAAAATTATTACTATAATAAGTTTGTCAGTAACATGCTGTTTTGTTAAATAAATAAATGTGTTTGCAGTTGTTTTTAACATTTGCATATTTAATGTTTATGTGTATGTCATGTTTAATGCTAAGAAATTGCTAAATCATACAAGGTTATTAAACTGTATGTAGACATCCCAAATTTTGAGTAATAATAGGCCTAATAATAATAGTAATTATTACTTAATTTTAAAACTGTTGTATGCCTTTATTTGTATCTTTTATTAAAAGTGTCTTTTAACTTACGGTAATAATAACATTCACCATCTTTGCCTTTGAAATGTCATTTTTATGCCTCTTTTATGCCTCTTTTAGGAGGGCTTCCTGTTGGGAGAAGTGAGACAGGAGGAGACTTTAAGCATCAGTGACTCACACATCGGTAGCTCAGAACTCCTCAATGTAATAGGTAAAGCCATGGTTAATTATTTTTTACTTCCGCAAAGCTACAGACAAAATGTAGAGTTTTTAATTACCATTTTATCATACATTCTCAAAACATGATGCATCCTATTACTGAAATCCTTGAAGGCTCAAATCACAGCCATAATACGTTTCACAGTGAGGACGTGACAACCTTCCTGTGTGAGCAGAGGGACTTTATCAGTTCAAGATATGGCTGATGTAATCTGTTCAGTCTCAACCATTCAAAGTGCTGTCGCAAGCTGTCCTGGTTGTCAATAACTTGATAAACCAACCAACCCTTGTGTTTTTAAGTTTGTGTCAGCCAGCATTCCTGATTAAGGCCTGAGAGATAAAGCCTCGTACATCAATGTAGACCTTTTTGGCTCAGAAATGCTGGAAATAGCTTCTCTCCAACATTAAGTGATCATGTTTCTGAGTTTGGCGGTGCTCCCAGGACCCCTTCATCTCTGATCACTTTACAAAGAATTTCACAAAGGCCTTCAACATCAAAAGCGGGCCCAGATAGTACCTTATATTTGCAGTAAGATGAGTCATTATGAAGGTCATGTTGTCCTCTAGACAACCTTCAGATCACGATGGCTGCCTGAGATTCCACGTCGCATGTTACAGTTTTTAAAGAACAAATCTGCTTCGTCTATTCCAAGGTTAATGTTGTCTGTATGCATATTATTAATATTTAAATTAGACCTTTTGAACAGTCACAGCATGCTTGCTTTACTGAGATTTTGAATATAATTGATCAATCGCATTCACTTGTTTTTCAGAGGTCCATAATCATGAACCTTGTGCACAACTGTTTAGGTAAGAATGTCCTGTATGGGCAATTGGATTTAGTAGATGCATTCTTAAATGTTTATTATATGTTATAATAAAAATATACACTACCATTTAAATGTTTTGTGTTTGTAAGATTTGTTTAATGTTTTTGAAATATATATATATATATAGAGAGAGAGATATGTTTTAACTGCAAAATTCTTTGTTTGCTGCAGCTTTTATGACTATGCAGGTAACGTCAATGAAGAAAATCTCAACAGAATCCTCAAGGACAGAAGAAAAGTAAGCTGTTATCATGAAATATGCATACAAATTTTAGAGAGTAATATTAATAAATTATTAACCGGTACCTTGGCAGTTTTTTTTTTGTCCTTTGGTGTTCAACTTTGTGTGTTTAATTCAGCCGAGCCACTTCACAATGTCTCTTCTTGTTTGAGCAGAATGTTATCGGCTGGTACCGGTTTAGAAGGAACACTCAGCAGCAGATGTCATTCAGGGAGCAGGTGATACATAAGCAGTTGACCCATATACTTGGCATCCCAGATCTGGTCTTCCTCCTCTTCAGCTTCATCTCCACAGCCAATAGTTCCACACATGCTTTGGAGTATGTGCTCTTCAGGCCCAACAGAAAGTATGTACATGCTGGTTAATACATACTTATGGAAATATGTAATACTGTGGGATAAAAATGAGCAAAATATGATAAAATCATGATTCTCTTTAACTGTTTAGAGACTTGCCTCTCATAGTGTTATTTCATAATACCATGCATGCGTAATGTTTGCAAATGGTGTGATGTAGCTGATATTGTGTTTCTAAGCATTTCTGTTACAATGTTGATCTCAGTAGCTATAATCAGAGGATATCTCTAAGCATCCCAAACCTGGGCAACACCAGTCAACAGGAATATAAAGTCTCATCTGTGCCGAACACCTCCAAGAACTACGCCAGTGTCATTAAAGAACATGGGTGAGGCAACATAACTGCAGTGTTCAATACTCCTCTTTAGCCATGTCACAAAATGTAAAATTACATTTTAAAATGTAATTCATTCCTGTGATGGCAAAGCTGAATTTTCAGCATCATTCTTTAGTGTCCCATGTTTTTTATATAAATCATTCTGATATGCTGATTTGGTGCTCAAGAAACATTTCTTAATGATATCAATGTTGATAACCGTTGCACTGCTCGATATTTTTGTAGAAACCATGATAAAGTTTTTCTTCATTTACATAATTTAAACTAAACAGCACGTAAAGCATAAAGTCTTACTTTTGCTGAAGTAAATACTTGAATTAGTGATATCCTATTAATTTTTTTTATTTATAGGACTGAGTTTTTTGATAAGGATGGGGTGATGAAGGACATTCGAGCTATTTTTCAAGTATACAGTGCCCTTCAAGAAAGAGTGCAGGTGAGTTACAGTCTTATAATGTTTCTGATCAGATAACTTCAGATGTTGGTTCAAATACACCACAATATGAATTTTAGGGATGCACGATAGCCGATACTGATACACATTTACTTTTTTTGGAAACAACACCAAGTCCTGTGCAAAGATTAATAAGAAAAATTATTTTTAATCTTGATTAGTTTTGAGCAAAAACTTGCTTGTTAGAAATAAATAAAGATTATTAAAAGCTATTTTTATAAGTACATTGAAAGCTTTGAAAATAACTATAATAAAATCAATCACTGCTGTTGTTGTTTTTTTTTTTTTTTTTTTTTTTTTTTTTTTTTTTGTTTTTTTTTCCTCGACACATGCAGTTGTAAGCTTAACATTTTATTTGAAGATTTAACATTTGTAGATGGTCTAAAGCAAAAGAGCTGTAAAAATTCTAAAAATCACTAGCACACCTTGAGCCGGGATGATGCCGATGTTTACATTTTAAGACGTTCCAATAATATCATGCATCCCTAATGAATTTTCTGTCATCCTGCAGGCGGTGTGTTGTGAAGTGGATCAAAGTGAACGAGTGAGGGAGAAAATCCAAGAAGAAGTGAACAAACTCAAAGAGGAAATCGCTCTCAGGAAACGTAACAGCGCTGAGGAAGAGAGAAGTACGTGCTAAAGACTCTGCGCATTTGTTGCTTGTTTAACAAAAAAGAGAAACAATTCCTTTTATTATCCTCTCTATTTTTCATACAGGACTCCAAGAGGCGGCGGCTGTCACGCTTCCTGATAACTCTGCCCTCCCTGACTCCCCACACTCTTCACTGACTCGAGTCGTGCTCTCAGGTCCCTCGGTGGAGCCCAGTTTAGAGAGACCCGTGAACTCGTCATCTCCACCAGTCTACAGCACCACACTGCCTCCAGATTCACCAAGCGCTATACTGCTACCGCGGCCCCAAGCCGTAGGTTCGCCCGGACACCCGTCTCCTAGTCTGGGCCTGGGCAACGGAGATGGTTCGAGCTCGGATTCCCTGAACCGCCAGGCCATCGGCCAGGAAGACCCGGAGGATTGCGACGACGATGATGAGGACAGTAGCGAGTACGAAAATTTAGTTAGCGAGCAATCGCAAGCACCTTCCTTAACAGAAACTGTTACATTAGGACGACCGGCTACGCTGTGGCCCGACGGAGACAGCCCGCCAGGCTCATAGTAGTCAAACAAACCAGCGGGGGTATTGATGAATGAACAGAACTAGGTGTGATCATGAGGTCATGGTGTTCAGAACACAAACAACTTGCCTTTTGTGAGTTATGACAATGCTGTCCTGTTGTACACGTTTAACAGCTCTGTGCAGGACAGCGGAATGGAATGATATCCCCATCCATATGGATCGACAGGCCCCCTTTTCTCCTCTCTGGTTTCGTTTGGGTGGAGAGGTGCATCCTGCTTATGTCGGCGTCTGCCACTCACTGGAGTCATTCAGTTCTTGCACCATTTACCTCTTGCACTGTTTTGCCTTCTTTTGATCTGCATTTGTAAAAGCAAAGGGAATGATGTCTTTTTTTTTGCAGCCTTCAAACACTTCTCTGTGTGAGCTTATTCCATCTTCATTGTTTTGCTTCATAAATCTTAATGGACAGAAAAAAATCACAGTTATAATAAGTGCTTAGGACTACAGCTGACACTTGAACAGTTCTTGTTCTAGAAAATTTATTTTATTTTTGGTTTTATCAGTTATATTTGATTTGATTGAGTAATATAATGGCCTATTCATTAAAAAAAAAAAAGATCATTTTTGGTCAACAATATAAAAGTTGCTTTGATAAGGGGTGCTTGTATTTTCTATGACATACTGTAGATCACTACTACATTGGCTTAAATCAAACACATTTTTGTCCTAATGAATGAATCGAATATTATATTTCTTTCTGCTGCACTTCAGACTTTCACCATTGAGCTTTAACTGAATTTTCCGGCCGTACGGTTTGACGGAGCCATCAGAAACTGGAAGGGTCAGAATGCAGCATCATCGATCTCAGGATTCTTTTGCAGTACCAGGACTGTTGTTTTCTCGCATCGTCTTGTCCACATGCTTTTGTTCTTTAGTTGAGAAGCCAGGATTGCTCAAAGCAATGCAGCGGTGGATCAGTTTAGAGCTCTGTTATAACGTGAAATAAAGATTTCAGCCATATGCAGCAGATCTTTAAAGGTAGAAGCAGTTTTGTCATCTGTTAGTGGATGTTTTGCTACATCTGATCAAACCAAAATGACGTTTTCCCTCAAAAGTTTGTATGTGTGTGAATCTCAGAAAAACATGACTGGGTCATTTTACCATTAACCATTAAATAATAATAACTTACCATTAAATTACAAACTGCCAAGATGTATAAATACTTGACAATTTAATTTTACTTTTAAAAACAAGTTTTGCAATAACGTTTGGAGATTTAGTGGAAACTGATTTTACAATGTAAAAAATGTAAGTAGTCCAAAAACATACTCCTAATTTTTTTCCAGTTACAAATGTATATACATATAAGACTTGAAAAATGTGGAGTGAAATATGACTGTAACGCGTTCTTGTGAGATTCACCCATGTTGTGCATATTGTGAACAATTTTGGGCAAGTAACTTGAATCAGATTGATGAGCTGTCTGACTTTTTCACCCAAAGAATCCAAAACTTATTTCTTAGTTTTATCTCAGGATCTGACGCTCTGACGTTTATTTTGGCAGAGGCCGAGAATGTCTCACTTTTCATTCAGTATAATTCTGCAGTTCTGTGTAGGACAGAAAAATAACAAATATTGTGTTCCCTGGCATGAGTGTGAATGAGAGTACACTGACAGAGATGTTTTAGTCAGCTGTATCATGTTGCATTAACCGTCTGCTTTAAATGTTTCTGCCTCATATTCTGACTTTGGCATCTGTCTTCAAGTGTACGCCGGCCAAAAACCACCACCACCGATGGTTTTCAACACGAATATGTAAGCGTTAAACTGAACAGTGACATTAAAGTGGAGAGATTCCACATTTAAACTTGACATGGGCTTGTTTGGACAGCTGGCAGCCAGTCCCTCTGAGCTTTAAAAATGCCATTTTATCATAACTTACATGTTCCTTAGAAAGTTCAGATGAACGTAAATGCCACTTAAGATGATACAATATATATGCATATACACAGCCTGATCTGTTTTTTTTTTTGTTTTTTTTCAAACAAATACTTACTATTCATGATTAATCAGAGTAAATTCACAGCATCTTCCTCTGATCATCTAAAGACAACTCGGCTAATTCAGTGTCAGTCCTTGCTGCCCATATTGACTTTTGCTTTCTCCTTACAGATGCTTTCAAATCTGATTACGAAATAAATCCAAATTTGGCATTGTGCCATTTTAATGGGGTAATTTCAATGATGTGATTGTCATTTTTATTGTCAGTTTAGTCAGTTGCAGGTCAGACGTGACTGTTTCCCTGCAATCGAGCAGCTGTGAGTGATCAACATTGTTCCCATCAGAATTGGACTGAAGTCTCTCGTGTTTTACAAGCATAGACTGTGTTTGGCAGGCTGTTGCACTACTGCAAGCATTAACCGTTCCATCTACTTCTGTAATAAATCTGTCAACGTGTTTACAAATATGAAGCAACTTCCCAATTATAAAGTAGCAGCAGTGTTTCAGCAAACACATTTTGTATTGTTAGTATCCTTTGGTGGCTAATTTGCCCATTCTGTCATCATTTGCTCACCCTCACGTGCTTTCAGGGCGTTTTTTCTTCAAAGGAAGATAGTTGGAGATTGTTCATGCTTCTCTTTTCCATACAATGAATGTGGATGGGGATGAGGTCCTGTCAAGCTTCATAAAGGCAAAAAAATAATTATTAAAGTGGTCCATATGACCTATGCACTATATTCCAAACCTGAAGCCATATGATTAAGCCTATGTAAGCCATTTAAGATGTGGTCACCATTCACTTTCATTGTAAGGAAAAGAGCAGCTTGAACATTCACGTAAGTCATACAGGTATCAAATTCTGACGGATTTTTCATTTTTGGTTAAACAACTACTCTATAATATTAATCTAAAAAGATATATTTTCTCCCTTAGACATTATCCTTATCTGATAAATTATTAGACCCGTTTATTTTGCAGTCTGCTAAATCTTAACAGGCACTTGAAGCTGAGACGTTGTTGTTGTGTGGTATTTTATTGGAGTGGTTTATCCTAGCGGTCATTGATTCTTATCATGAAGGGCCATGGCGTGGCCCCAAAAAAAAATATCCCTTTTAGTTATTATTTTAATATTCAATGTTCAAACTGTAACTTAAATTAAATAAAATAAAAAGAATGGGGAAAATGCATAATTTTGGTTGTTCATGGCACGTTACTAGGCTTCGTCATGGTGAATGCTTATTGGTCGCCGAGTAAACTTGTTACATTTGATTTGCAGCACGCGTGCAAAAATCCATTTCAAAATTGAAGAACAGTTTGTCCGTCTATATTATAGACAGTTGTTGGCAGCTAATTTAAAAAAATTCTAAAAAAAAAAAAAAAAATGAAAATGGATTTACGAAAATGGTTTTAGACCTTCGCAGCCTCGTCAATCAGCAGACTTAGATACTCCGGCCACGACCACCAGTACCACGGTCTATGAGAGCCGAGCTGGCGCTTCTTCTGCAAATGCTAGCTCCGGGCAACCGCCAAAAGATTTAATACGCAGACATTTGTGTGATGATGTCCAACTCGTTTTATGAAGAAAAAAAACCTTAAGTTTTTTAGAAACATCTATACGAAAAAACTTTGTCTGATGGGGACATTTTTTTGCCGGTGTTTCAAAAGCTTCAAACTGATTCAGTGTTTTATTTTTTGTCGTCGTAAATTTGTTAATTATTTAAGTATAAAAATATATATTGCTATTTATTGTAGGCCTATTTTATGTTTTTTATTTAGCCTATATATATATTTATATTATTATTTTCTTTCCTGTTCTGTTGTTTAGGCTATCTGTTCTGGGCCGGGTTTTCCCGATAACGATGTAGCCTAGCCTATCTTAGCTCTTAAAAGCGCTCTCTACGTGCAAGGTTATAAACATTAGCCGCAATTCCTCGCGCGTTTCCCAAAAATGTAGGCTACTGAACTTGTAGAACGCGAGAATAGGCTACTACGTGCTACTTGAGTCGCTGTCCATTCGCAAAGTGCTGAACTAGGCTATACTAACCTTATATGGAATCGTATTCTGAACGTTTTAACTAACAATCGTCATCTGTTGTGTATTAGGAATCAAGACAGGTAAAAATAAAAATTAAAAAATTATACAATGACATTCTTGTAATAATAAAAAAAACTCCATAGTCACGGGAAGAAGGAGGCGGGAACCGGCGAACATTCAAATAAAACTTTAATAACCAAATAAAGATAAAACAGCGCGACAGCCCCTCACGGTCGACTGCCGCACACAAACAAAAACCAAACACAAAATAAAGCCCAGGCCTGGGGCCTGTTGCACAAAAGTAGAATTAAGACATCCGGGATAAATGACTCAGCTGAGCTCAATAAAGCCCAAAACATGTGCGTCCAGGCTTAATTGGTTGCACAAAGACCAAGCCAGGATGAGCAGACACGGATTCATTAAGCCAGGTGAAACCAATCCTGGATAGGTGCGCGCTCACGGCTCACTCAAATAGACCCCGCCACAGATCACAGATTAACTGATTTACCATGGCAACTAGAGCCGCGTACTTTTCCCCGTCGGAACCACAAATCCTCATGGAGGCATACGAGGAGGTAAAAGATATAATTAAGAAGAAAGGCAACACCGCCACAGTGATAAAGCAAAGAGAAAAAGCGTGGCAAAGTATTGCAGACCGCCTGAATGCGTAAGTAGTGCACAATTACACACTCACCGCTCCGCTGAAACATCACAATTACAAATCAAATATTTAATTCACATCTCCAAAAACGCAGTTGTACTGTAATTATGAAACGGTTTAAATTTTTTTATTGAAATGCACTGCATATATGAGTGAAATTGTGTAACGTAACTCCATCACACTGTATAAAGCTATGATATATATTATATTATTAAAGCCTTACATTATTATTTTACGTTACTACGCTCAGTACGGTTTAATCTTAGCCGTTGTACTCTGCTTATTATGCTGTCCACCGGTTTTTTTTGTGTTTCCCCTGCTTTTATTAATGTAAAGCAGCTTTGACAGAATGAAACAATTGTGAAAAGTGCTATATAAATAAAATTTTCTTGAATACATAGATGAGCTATAATAATGATCACTTTAATTTATATAGCGCCTTTCAAAGGACCCAAGGTCGGTTGCTCACTGCACTGCAAAAATGTCTTTCTTACTTAGTATTTTTGTCTTGTTTTCAGTCAAAAAAAATATCAAAAAAAAAATCTTAAATATTTTCTAGAGCAAAATAACCTAGGAAAATAAGCAAAAAACTCTGCCAGTGAAACAAGAGAACTTTTCTAAAAGTAAGTGTTTATGGAAAAAGTAAACTTATTTCAAGAGAATTTTTCTTATTATATTGACAGATATTTAAATTTTTTGCTTGTTTTAAGCACACATTTACTTGAAGTTTATATTTTTGGTCTAAACCTATACTTATTTTGCTAGGTCATTTAGAAAATCAAGAAAATACATCTTTAGTTTTTTTTTTTTTTTTTTTTTTATATTTTTACTGAAAACAATACAAAAATACCAAGTCATTTTTGTCAGTGTGACTCCATTAAATGGTTCTTGTGATAAAGAATGTGTGTGTGTGTGTGCGTGTGATGTAGATTAAACATGAACGGGCCAAAACGGACATGGCAGCAGGTCAAAATCAAATACAAGAACATTCTGCAGAATGGTATGGTCCCTGACTAATATTTAACAAAGCACAAGCATATATTGTACCCAGAAGGTGCCTGCTCACACATTGTCTGTACTGTTTTAGCAGTGAAAAAGAATACCCACAGACAAGGCACGGGTGGTGGGTCACCAAAGGCTGACCTTACCCCAGCAGAGGACATGGCCTTGGAGCTAAATAAAGGCAGGCCCGTCTTAGAGGGGATCCCTGGGGGGAAAGAGACGAGCATAGGTTCCTCCCAAGATGCCACCCGCTTCATTCAAGGTATGTCCTTCCATCTCTACATGGAATACAACCACATTCATATTGAATCAATTTGGACTGTCTGACTTTGGTTTACCTATTGCCTTGCAGTGTCTGGCAGCACTGTGTTCCTGTTAGAGCCACCAGCACAAGCACCAGACGATGCTGATCCAGTGAGTACTCCATCAAAGGCATACTGTAGGCCTGGCATGTCTTGTCTACTAGCTTCAATATGAATCCGATTAAATGTGATAGGGTGAAAGCCCCAGTGCAGCAGCAACAGCACATGATGGAGACGATGATGAGGAGGAGACCATCTCTGTGGATTCCAGAAGGCATGAGGTATCATGTTAAGACTGTGAAAGTACTATTTATTCTACAATGGTGAGGAGTCCTCATCAAAATCAAAAAATCTAATTTCTTTTACAGGACCCAGATGCTATACAGTGGGAAAACCAGCCTGGCAACATAGTGCGTATTAATAAAAGGACACCACATCCTGCCAAATTCCAGCTGCGCTAATTGTATTGTGTTCACAGAGCTCACAAGCTATCAGAAAGTTGTATGGCAACCACCTCCGGTGCCAAATAGAACTGGCAGACATAGACATTCAGTACAAGAAGAAAAAGATAGAAAATCTTGCACTGGAGTCCGAAATAAAAAAGAGGACAATTAGGAAACTGGACCTTGAAATAAAAAAACTTGAGAGGGAGGTGAGATATGCCTTCAATGTACACTGTATGCTAACTGTAACACAAATGTATTAATCATTATTTTTCTTTCCTCCCCCAGCTCCAAGAAGATGACACAGCTCAAAATAAAAATTAGGTATATTCTCGTAAAGTCAAGTGAGCCATGACATATGAGCTCTTATTGTGAGCACACAGGACGGAGGCATCTTTCTAAGGTATTTTTTATTTTCACAGCAATCAGTACAACCAAGTCATCGTTATAAGGCACCAGCACCAGGTGTGGCCACTAGCCTATATGAAGGCCCAAAATTGTGTGTTCCTTTCTGCTCTGACAATGGCATGCCCATTCTTGCGAGATGTGGTGGATGAAGAAGCACTTGTGCTGAGGAGAGCCTTCAGGCGAGAAAGGGTCTTCAGGGACCGGTTGGACCCACTGGCCTTCCCTGATGACCATCTATATGAAAGATACAGGTTTTCTGCAGATGGCATCCGGTATCTATGCAGACTACTGGGTCCCAGGATTAAGCACCGCACTGCACGGAGCCATGCACTGAGTGTGGAGCAAATGGTTTTTGTGTGGCCTTGCGCTTTTTTGCTAGTGGAGCCTTCCTGTACTCAGTGGGGGATGCAGAACAGCTGAACAAGGCCACAATTTGCCGCACAATAAGGAGTGTGTGTCTGGCTATCAAAGCATTAGCAGATGTCTTCATCTCCTTCCCTGGCCACAGAGGACTCTGTGACATGAAAGAGGAGTTCTATAGGATTGCAGGTAAGAGGATCTACAAATTACAGGACAACTGTTAACACATAGTAGGATACTCATTACTTTGTGTGACAGGTTTCCCCAATGTCATTGGTGCAGTGGACTGCACACACATAAGGATAAAAGCCCCCTCAGGTGCCCATGAGGCCGATTTTGTGAATAGGAAATCCTTTCACAGCATTAATGTTCAGGTGAACATAACTTTTTGATATTGTCCATTGACGAACACTCTGCATTGCCAATGATGTGCATTGATTGGTGTAATATTCCTCATCTTATGATTTCAGATGGTCTGCAATGCTGACTGTGTGATCAGCAATGTTGTGGCAAAATGGCCTGGCTCAGTCCATGACTCCAGAATCTTTCGGGCCTCTGAAATCTATCAGTGCCTATCACAAGGTAAGCCACACAACCCCTATTTATAACCATCATGGCTGTGTCAATATCACTGTGTTTATGAGGTAGTAATGATGAGATTTTGTGTTGACAGGTGAATTCTCTGGTGTGTTGCTGGGAGACAGGGGGTATGGCTGCCAGCCTTTTCTCCTGACACCTTTCACAGACCCCCAGGAAGCACAGCAGGCCTACAACCATGCCCATGCCAGGACCAGGGCCAGAGTTGAAATGACCTTTGGCCTCCTGAAGGCACGCTTTCACTGCCTTCACAAATTAAGGGTCAACCCTGTTAGGGCATGTGATATTACTGTGGCTTGTGCTGTCCTCCACAATGTGGCCTGCCTGAGGAAGGAGAGGGCCCCCAGAGTGCCACCAGCCATGGACTGGGACAATCCGGCAATCTTCCCTGATGACGACAGTGGTCGGCTGCTGAGGGACCAATATGTGTTGAATTATTTTAGTTAGTATGTGTGCTTTCAATTTAGTAAAAAATGTCCTGCTGTGGCAGAGGAAATAGGGTTTTTTTTGGGTTGGTTTTTTGACGAATTTGGCCTCTTATGATGTTTGTGCGGTATACTGTGTGTAATACAAGGCTGCAGGGAGGCTACTGCATCCATTCATTTGTCTGTTCAGTTGATGTGTATCGATTTGTCCTGCATTTATTTTAGTGTGCAGACATGCAGGGTGTGTTATATACAGACCTTTTGAATGTGTATGTATCATTTTGTATAATATGCTTTGATTCTGTGCTTTCCATCTTGTAGAGTCACTGTGACTTCAGTTTCGAAAGGAGCTGATAGTTTACCTGCTTTTTTTTGTCCTTCAATCAATAAAGGAACATAATGTTACACATTGTGTTTTTATATTCATATGGAATGTGTATTTGTTTATATGACAGAGTACTAGGGCCCCACTGAGGAAAAAGGATAAAGTCATAAATTTATGAGGCTGGTTCTTTCTGCAGAAAAGCAACATTCTTTTTACAGTTTTGATAGTTATGACAATGTGATACTTCATATTCTGGCACATCAGCATGTCTCAGTTTATGAAACCATACTGAAGTACAATTTCACGAAATGCCCCACATCTGTCATTTTAACAACTGTCCTCCTTTAAAACAACTGGTTACAATATTATGACTTGTCTTTTTTTTTCCCTCTGTGGCCCTAATATTCTATCATTTTATATATAGCCTTATAGTCTATGGGAAACTGTAAATTATCTAATGATAGCAACATCATCTAAAAATCATTATTTATCCAAAATGATTGAAATTAATGATCACAAATGTTTAAATAATGACAGTGGGTCTAGTTATATGTGATAACAATGTATAGTGAGCAGTGAAATAACTATTGGTTTCCATTTGTGGCGACTGCTGACTGACATTAGGGATGAGATTAAATAGATCCTGGAATTTAGCCTGGTCTGGAGCAGGCTAGCTCCACAGAATAAATCTCCATGGTAATTTATACCATAACATATCCTCCTGCCCCCTATCCAGCTTTGGTGCAACCGGATTAGGGATCAATTGAGCCAGGATCACCAAGATATCCTGGCTTAATCCCTTATCCTACTTTTGTGCAACAGGCCCCTGGTCCTCTCTCGTCCTTCGCTGTCGTCGCTCCTCTTTTGTATCCTCCCAATCTCCTCCGTGGGACTCGAGACCGGTGAGTGGAGCAGGTGTCGCTCATTTCCCAATCACTCCACCGGCCTCGCTCCGTTCCCACGGCTCTCGGCCCCGCCCCACTCGTCACAATTCTATATAGATAGATCATTGGAGCTAACATTCTAGGGTAGAATGTCATTCTATATAGATCATTGGAGCTAACTGACTCTTGCCGTATCCGGTCGGCAAAACAGCAAATTTCAGCGCTGTCTTCTGTTCCTCTTTTAGATAAAAACCCAAGTCTAAATCGTTCATTGTCATTCTATATAGATCTTTCAGATTTAGGTCTGGATTTCCATGCTACTATGATGTTGCCAATACGTCAAAAAATATTTATCAAACGACAGTGCCCCCCCGCCGATGATCCAATGCCCCTCCAATAGATCTGCTCTGACGCCGACTCTGATTTGAAGCCCAATTTTAACGTGGGGTTTTTTGCTGGCCTCAGATTTCACAAGACCTCCACATGCAGCCAAGATGATTTGATACTCTTCACACAAGATGAATTGAGCTGAGCTATCAAATGTATTAGGTCTGAGAGCAAGAACCCCTTTCACAGAATGTGACCGGTTTAAATTCTCACCTATGAAGGCAAAAGCTTTCAGCCTCAGGTGGAACAATGACTTCCTTCCAGAAATGTTGAGTTTTCGATCATATATAAGCTCAGTTTTGTGTCATTGAAGCTAGTTGTTACCATATTCGCTACAAAACAAACACGTAGGAATTGTGCCTAATAATGTAAACAAATCAAATAAATTAAGTACCGCACACACATCGAGTTGTGTAGTTTATATCTTGGTCCTGTAGGTGGCGCACGTTATACACGGCAGCATTGCAGACAGGGTTGCCAAGAACTGGGATACTTTAAACTTGCCAGGGATAGACTTTTTTCCCGCGGGTTAAATGTTTGACATATTGCAGAAAATATATTTGATTGGAATGTTTGTATTTAAATATTTAACCTACTCAATATTTAATCTCCACATAATCTGATGAGGAGCGTGTTTGAAGAAATGTATGAAAAGGACCAAGAAGAACAGTCAAAAATAAAAGATTAGCATCCACACCAAAGACTGTGTACATTAGCTGACTGTCTTAGGGTAAGATAATCCTATTTGTAAAAACAGACATTTTATGATTACTACTGTCATTTATAAGTTAAAACTGTGTGTAATGCAAGATAATAACTAAAATATGTATTTTAAAACGTAAAAAGGTAGGAAGTGGCATATTTTAGGTTTTGTTTTACTTGAAATAAAACTTTTCTTCTAGCTTTGAGTGCCCATTAAACTGGTTCTATTGCGCAGATCTGGCAACCCTGATTACAGAGGACCTTTTAACTACAATTGGATGTTTCTTCATAAAGGCTCACGCACCAGAAAAACAACACCAGGCAAACATCATTTGTCAAAATCATTTATTTACTATAATACATAGCAGATGATGTTAAAATATTTAGTTTTGTACATCATATGAGGCAGTCATATGAACATAATGTTGCTCTTTTCTTTTAAACTACACTAAATGGGATCCTAGCAGCTGCACACTTACCCTATTGAGCCCTTTCCTCCGTTTTAGTGAGTCAATTGAGATAAATCTTGTCATTTTTGTTCCCATTCATTCACATACAAGCTCCCGCATCACAACTAAACACCTCTGAGTTGTGCTGTATTCCACACAAAGACTGCAAGCTTTCTAAACAGCATCTGTTACAGTGGAACAAAATTCAGTACCATCTAATAAAAACAGAAAAACAAAAAAAGTTTTATTTATATAGGGAATTAAGTACAGTCAATAGATCTTACCCCAAATTTATCATACCACAAAAAAATCTGATTATAGATTTTACAAGATTATACAGAGCTCCAGTACCCCGTGTTTTTTGTTTTGCCAGCCATCAAACGATGCTGACATAGATATATATATATATATATATATATATAGATATATATATATTTATATTTTCCTATTGTAGGGAAACAATTAAAATCAAAATGATGAGTCGAACCATGGCATGACCCAAATGAACGAATATAACAATTTGACCCCATTTTAATGTTCCCTCAAACAAGTTAGCTTAAAAAAAAAAAAAGTCTTGCATAAAAACAGTTAAGCATTAACTTTTTTTCTCTCTTTCAGTTATTAAAAGTGGTAAAGAACATGCAAATTCAGTTAAAGAAATTAATCAACAGAACCATAGAAATTTTGAAGGTGGTCTGTGGTAACAGAAACGGAAACAGAAACGAACGAACATGAAACGAGACGGAGATAACCTGGCGTCTTCTGAAGCCTGGATCTCTGAGATGTGCCGAACGGTTGCAGTGGGCTGTTTCCCTTTCTGTGGTTTCCAGAGTACGAGGGGCTCCCGGTTCAAAGTCTGTAGGACAAAGTGCATCCTAGGCAGGTGCCCCTGATTTCATAAACTCATATTAGTTCAATCCCAAACGCCTTGGGACACCACCACTCCAACAACAACTGCTGTCTTTAAGATAAAAATATCCTAAAAATATATCTTTAGTCCATTGTAAAATAAAAAGGGGACAAACACAAGCAGAAAAATGGCACATTTTGCCATTATGGCAAGCCGTGCATGTGGTGTTGGTTTTAGTGAGTGATTGACAGCTCCATTGTCTTTCCAAACAAAACAAGTTTTATAAATATATTTTCCTTATGTTTGCCACTTTTGAAATTAGTCGATGTGCACATTTACTATGTCAAATTAACATTGACATTTTCTTTACAATTTTTCTTTACAGTTTTATTCAGCATCTCATTCAGACTGGCTGAGGAACAGAAAAGGGGAAAATTAAAAAAATAAAATTAAATGGGACAGGGGAGGTCTTATGCAAGTCACATCTTCCTTTGTACAAAAAAAAGGTTCTTTTTTTTTCACTTCTTATTTTAAGCGGCTTATTCGCACACGTACAAGCCGAATGTGAGTAGAAAGTCTATATGAGGGGTTCGGGGGGCAGCGGGTGCTGGATCTGCTGTGGCTGGAGGGGAGGAGGGAGCTGAAGAGCCAGCAGGGACTCTAAACCGTGGCCGTGTGGAGGAGGCGTCCCCTTGGCGCTGGAGGGCTCTGTGATTTCACCACCGTAGAAGAAATACTGGCACTGCTGGATGAAGGACTCGATGACGGACTGGTTGAGTTTGGTGGTGGACAGCGTGTCCTTGTTCTCAAAATCAGGCCTCATGAGCGTAGGCCAGAAACAGATGGACAGATTGTCGGCTGTCATCAACGTGGTCTTACTATGCTGACTTACCCTAGTGGAGGAAGGAGATAAAATATAATTTAAAAAGCATTCTTAAAAAGTATAATATATATATATATATATATATATATATATATATATATATATATATATATATATATAAAAATATATTAGGGCTGTAACTGTTTAGAAAATTCACAGTTCGGTTCAATACGACTGGTGTCACGGTTAGGTTCGGTACGGTGGTAAATTGGTTACATCGTAATGTTGGAAATATTTCTGTTTTAAACCATGAAGGTGAGCCAATGGATATCACACATAAGCAACATGTAAACTTTGCGCAAGAGTTATGCCGGTGAACTTCTTTATCTCAGTCAATTCACTATATGCAGAAAATAAAAGTAAAAATGAAAGTGCGGAGTAATGACGGAGTTTTCTGCATGTGACGCTGCATATTCTCTCGGAGACGAATCTACTTCAACAAATAGCTACACAGCTAACGGTTTTCATTTATTCCCTTAATATATATTATTACATAGCTGAAAAAAAAATGAGAAGGAACATATTTCATGTTAAACAGGTTGTTTTTGAAAGTCGGTGCTTGAAATGAAAGCTTTTTATTTCATTGATTTTTAATGATGACTGCAGTGTTAATATTTTAATTGTAGGCCTATAATTCATTGTATAATAGACCTGTTTTTTTAAATTGAGGAGTAAATAGCCTTATCTTTTGTTATCCTCGCAGCACGTCAGTTATTTGGTAATTATTATGGGGCAAATTAATTGTAATTTGAATTTAATAATGAAAGTAACTTCATAATAATAATAATAATAATAGGCCTAATAAAAATAAGAATGTAAAAGGCCTACATTAACTGGAAATGCCAAATATCAATATTGCCAACAACTGATGTTTTTGACAATATCTCTGGCTATCGTCGATACAAGATTGTCTTTAGACTGTCGTCGTCATTTGGGCTGCCTTGTTGAGGCACTGAGAACATTATTTACACACTAAGCGGTTTAATTGTCCAAATGTAATAGGACTAGTCCAACGAATCCAATCTTTCGGTTTGTAATGCATACTGAACTGAAAGCCTCATACCGAACGGTTCAATATGTATACGTGTATCGTTACACCCTTTATATATATATATATATATATATATATATATATATATACATATATATATATATATATATATATGAGCAAAAAATATATAATTATATTCAAAAAATAATAGTTACATAATTTTCTCAAAATATTTGCAAAATGAAAAAAATCTGGGAACCAACCTCTACAAATAAAGATGAATGGGATAAATTACTATTAACAGAACTTGAACAAAGATAAACTATTTTATAAAGCTGAAGACATATAAAGGGGAAGCTGAAGCTTTACCTGTTGAGGTGAGTGATGACATATTTGAAAACTTCATAGTTCACAGGAGGAAATTTTCTGACTATTTCCTTCAGCACTTGTAGTCTCTCATAATGATCGACAATTTCTGGAGAAAACACATTTAACAAACTCGTTAGACAGAAGTGAGGAAATATTTAGACTTTGATATATTGATTAATACCCGTTATGGTTTATTTTGTGATAACAACTGGCTACTTGTACATTATTCTGCTTATTACAAAACTACTAAATAAAATGGACATGATCTGAGTTTATTATAACCACAGTAACCACACCTCAAGACATCAATCATATTATATATTTCAAAGCATCTGTACTTAAAACGCTATTGTGAGTAGGATTAATTTCTTCCACATCTCATCCAATGCCTCCATTGCTAATTCCAAAACTTCATTTTAGACCTAGTAACAGAGTCTTTAGACTTTGACAGCAGACTAACGCAGTTAATACAATTAATAACTAAGTGATTGTTGACTATATTTATTTGTTTGGCCAGTGTCGTTGCGGGTTTTGTTTCTTTTGCTGTTGTAGGCTGTAAGGACCTTTGAAATATCCAAAATCATTTGGCGAAGTGATATTTACATTTAATGCGGTCAAGAGCTGCCTGGAACTACGCTCGCTGTGCATTTCCCTGAAAATAATTGCACATCTTAGAACGTTCGTCAGCCAATCAGATTCAAGCATTCAATGGCCCCGTGGTATAAAAAAAATATTTAACTGCAGATAATCAAAATTAAACAATCAGAATCAAATACTCAGAGAAACGTCACATGTGCAATCTGTTCAGAATTAAGTTCAACAAGAACGGAATATTTAAAACGTATAAGCAAGCGCATAATAAATGTATATTTTATATTTTCAAGCCGAAAGACAATTACAAATTTGCATTCATGTCACACTCGTTATCAAAAAGAGATTTCTGTATAAGAACAACAAGCTACAACCGCCTTGCCAAAAAAACTGCAAGGGGAAGGAAGAGATAAAGCTGAAATATCAGTATGTTCAAAAAGAACAGCATCCCAGCAGTTAATGTCATTTATCTACAGCAGTGAGGATCAGAAATAATGAGGAGTACATCACAGGGGGCCCTGGATTAGATTCAGCACTCGGAAGCATCAAACGGAAATGCAGATGCATTTAAATGACTTCTCAGCTACCTTGGGCTGGGATTAGACGGTGTGGTGATGGGATTAATATTGAACGTAGTTGAAAGAAGAAACCGGGTACAGATCGAAAAAAAACTTGACTCGTAGGCTGTTGAAACGGTGAAGTAACACAGGCAGGTTGCTACTTGTTCTCATAGCTGTAGCAGACACACTTCCTGTCTTTCTTGTAGCCGCAGCCTGTGCTGATGCAACGGATGAACGCTGTGTCACTAAACCTGCCTCATTTTACCTCGGCCACCTGCTGTTTGTGAAGACTGAAGTTATGTCAGTAAATTGCATACAATCTTATATGAGAAGGCCTTCAAGCTTCTGAAAATCAAAATCTTAAAAGATGAAATTTAAAAAAAAAATAATAATCACAATTTGATGAGTCAATGGTTCCTGTTATTGTAATGCTCAAAGAAATGGAATATTGTTGTTTTTTTTTTGCTACAGTGACAGGTTTTTAGAGGAATCAACCTACAAATGACTGACTTAAGTTACAGCTGTATGTATTTTAATAATAAAAAAAAAACACTATTACTTAAGCTTAGATAAAGCTACTATATGCCACACTTAGTAGAAACTGTCAGCATAAAATCTTCAATTAAAAAATAGGTAACTAATAAAACAAGATATTCTAAAGCAGTCCGTTACCACAAATCTCAGCCAAAGAGGAAGCACCTGATAACCTGAATGAATCGATACTTACTGGCTGCTTCCACTAGCTCTGGGTGGAGAGAATACGGTATGAGGGGGTCGGGGAGGTCGGCAAAGAAGGCCTTCAGAGCCCCAGCCACGGCGTTCACGGCTACATCCATCACGATCAGGTCAACACTGTGGTCTGAGAGAAGAATGAAAATAGTGTGAGCTTGCATAAGCATCCAACTCCCTTCGTCAGTGCTGAAAAAGCCACTAAAACAGATTTAACGGGACTGAGCAGAATAGAAGGAAACTATGGAGAAAAGGAAAATAAAGAGAAAGAGAAAGAGAGGCTGTAAGAGCCGGGTTTAAGGTGAAATGACAGCTGTCAGACTAGATCTCTACGCAAAGGCACTGAATGAACACAAGAAGGGGAAAAAGCACCCAATTCACAGTATCGTGAGGATGGAGAAGAGAAAAAGAGAGGGAGGCTAAAGGCTCCGGGCCAGCGGGCAGACTGATGCCTATAGTAGCTCTTTTGGCCAAACGATGGCTCACTGAGTGAATAATCTGGTCACTCGGCTGAAGATTTTCCACCCACTCATCTCCATAACTCACCAGCTAGAGATGACTAGTGTTTGATTTGAAAGATAAATAAAAACAAGAGTGGATTCACATAAGCTACAAAATAAAAACGTATATATTCTGTAATAGCAAGCGGTATAATGGTCGTACACACAAGAGCAACGAAAAACAGTAATGAGGAAATATATTGCGAAGTTGTCAAAATAAGGAAGGGTTTCGTTATGCACAGAATTTATTTTTGCCAGTTTTATTGTTTTGAAGCTGTTGTTTTTTAACTCAAGCGTTACATAATGTGCTTTTGCATGGATGCCAGGCTTCATTTGTTATGAATAATCTTATCATTTGGTTCCTGTCCATCAAGCTACAAATAAAAAGAAAAAACAAACAAAGTAAAAGACTGAATGCACTGCATTATCCAAAATACTCACAGTTATTTAATATATAGAATATATTTTTCAATGGATTTGCAGCCAAAATAGCTGTATTGTGATATAGACCATTACAGGGTAATAAAATTGTGTGTGTCATGGAATAAATTTTGGTCATACCACCCACCGCTAGCCTGTAACTGCCTCAATATATTGTCAGCGTAGTGACAATTTAATTCTGAGCTTTAAAATGAGAATATAACAGATCGCTTTTATGTGTCACAAGGAGATTTAAGCTAAAAATGTCCTGCATAAGCTAATAACTAGTGCGAATCACAGCTTGATGGAGGCCTGCAGGCATCACGCCAGTCAGAAGCCACAAATGTCAAGTTTGTTTTTACAGACAGATCATAATCACATAATTCAGGGCCTGTTTCTCGTCATTCATGCAGCTGAATGGAGATTTCACCCTTTGATAGTTAGAAGAAAATTTAGATTTAAAGATTTAACATTTTATTATGTAAATTATGTTAGCATTCATGTACTATGAACAGAAAATCTTATATTTTATATAAAAAACATATAATAATTTAAATTAACTATAAGGAAAATATATATAATTTTTAATATTAAAATAAATGTTTAATATATTGCACATTAAAATGAAGCAAATAACTAAAGCAGACAAGAGCCCTGAGACGGTTTAGCTTTCTGAATGCTGCTGAACAGTGTGTGTCTTCAATAGAACCATCATGAATCTAAAAGGTGACGAGAAAATCAAATATACAAATTAACCCTTCAAACTAGAGTTTATCAGTCTCCTTCTATCCAATTTGTGAACTATCTTCCAACATGTGCCCCAGCGGTATGCCATCAAATGCCTGCAAATGAAGCCTAATTTCCCACAGAGCCCAGTTAAAATCAGTATGTACCCTGGTCGAATTGTTTCTGAATGTTGTCTTGATCCGTCTTGTTTCCACTCACTCGATAAAGGCCCTCTGTGGTGAGACCTGCAAATTAAGAGAGACACTTCATTAAAATCAATCCCGCAAAGGTTATGTGACAAAACCTCAGTGGAACAAAGCAGTTAGTGCTCTAAAAAAACAGCTAATGCTTAAAAGGATGCACAAATGAACTGTAGGTGTCAGTTCCAGTTTCTTATTAAATATAAAGTGAATACAAATAAAGAAACACTGCAGAACAAACAGTAAAGGATGGAGAAAACACAAGTTAAGGTACACCAAGTCCATATTTTTGACAGAAAATTATGCTGGTGAAACAAAACATCTCTTTTTCTTTTTATTCCAAGGCCAAGTTGATCTTTTTAACTGGACTTTTAAATATGACTAGCTGTATCTGTGCTATTGTGTTGTTCCATCTGAGTGCATAATACCGTCTAAAGTAACCTTATGTTGTTGTCAGTCACAGGTAAGAAAGCATCTGCCAAAACAGTATGTGTTTGGGTCACATCCGCGGAAATGCTGTCTTTACCGAGGTGAAAATCTTCCTCAGAAGACCAAATATTACTGAGAGCTATAGGGCCTAGATCTACAGCCTTTCAACAAGAACAGCTCTTTTTCTACAACCTTTGCTCAAATATTTCAAATCATGCACTCAACCCAGTAAACTGGGCCACTCCAGATGGATGAGTGGACATACGAGCTGATCTCACGGCGAGAAAAAGTAGGCCAGAAATGCAGATAATGCAGCGGAATTCAACCCACACTTCCCCGTTCCCTGACAGATAACGCTGCATGTATCTCTTTATTTTCATTACGTCTAATCTACTGAAGCCCATTTATCTAGCTAAAGATAGCTCTGTGAAGCCATGACCTTGTGCAGCGCCGCAGTGCTCCGGAGCGCTGATGCAAAACACAGGGCCCCCACAGTCACTTCCAAAGCCTTGTTGGCTGCTAACTGCTACAAGTCAAAACCGCTATGAATTCTTGAGATGCTCGCACATGTCAGAGCCGGTCCCTCCTCCAGAGCGGTGGGAGGCTACACAGAGGCGCCTGCTTAACTAGCCACCGTGTTCACGGAAAGGGCAGGTGTGTAGTGACAAATGTGGGCTGTTTATTACTGCCTGGGTGAAACGGATCTAGCTAGTTACAAATATTGGGGGAAAAAAGTAAATATTGTTATCATGCTAATACTACAGTTATGATAATACTGTAAAAAATACAGTGTCGGGTTGACACTCCCAACATAGTAGGTGGCCATATTGCACCTTTAAGGGGTAGTTCACCCAAAATTGAAAATTCTTTTTTCATTGCAAACAAAAAGTATTTTGCAGCTTCACAACATTACGGTTGAACCACTGATGTCACATGGATTATTTTAACGACCTCCTTACTACCTTTCTGGGCCTTGAAAGTGATACAACCCTCTACGGACACATTGGAATAGAATCGCCATTGGCTTGTAAATTTCCTCACAGAGATTTGACGATACAAATATGGATACCGTGGCACGTGCACAACAGTGGACTGCACTTAATTTGAAAACAAGAGCAGCACTTCAGTAGAAAAGTGCAAGGTTTCTAAAAAATATTGAATAGATTATAATATATAGGCTACAACACTGTTTAATCTGGCAGCAGAAGAACACAACCGGGTTGCCTGATATAAAGAGACGTATTCCCCAAAACAGAGCTTCACACTTACTCTATATGGAGGTCTCTAAGTTTGTCTACCTGGCAACCATGAGTATGCGCTCTCTCTCCACTGTGGATAAACCCACTGGCTTTCTGAAAACACCGGTAAGCTCGCAGTTTAGCAATCTCCACTTCAATATTCTATTCTCAGAAAAGTGTAACTCATCAAGTGTTCATTTACGAGAGAGAGAGAGAGAGAGAGAGGCTGTGTATGTATGAATTACCACTGTTTTTGCCTCATTTCTCTATTAACAGTGAAGCTGTGGCTTTAATTGCTTAAGGAACACTGTCTACGTTTACATGCAACTAAATAATCCGTTTGTAATTGGATTGGCTGCTCAATCGGACTGAAAAACCTTCATGTAAACACCTTAATTACAACTGGATTGAAGGGGGTGGTTTATTCCTTTTCTAATACGACAGAGTGCATCGTAGGGCTTTTTTTTGCGTGATAAATATAAGCAGCACAGCACAGCGATTTATATGTATATTTATCAATAAACAGATAAATATTAATTCTGCTGTTAAAAACAACCAAAGAACTGTATAGGAGAGAGGTTATTATGTGCAAACAGTACTAAACTATTCTGATTTGAAGTTTGTGACACAAACACATTCATGTAAACACTACATTTAGATTCATCAATCATCAATGAATTCAGTCAAATTGAACCAAAAATTGTGCATGTAAACGTAGCCAATGATGTTACCAGCTCCTTGTTGAGAAAGATAATGTAGCTCTTCAGCGATTAAGCAATTATTTTATAAAATTGCAGGGCAGCGCTGAGAAGTTTCTGTGTTGCTAAATTGGCTGTGAGCTACAGTTATTAGCATTAGTTTAGAACGCTTCTGATTTTTATTTCTATTTTTTAAATGCAGAGAATGTGTTCGTCAGGAAAGTGACACAAAAGTGTTTTTTTTTTTTAATCAAACAATACGTCATTAATAGCGGTTCACTTCTATGATTTGGTACAATTGCGTTCATATCAGCAGCGAACCGTACCAGAGTTCACATGAACCCCACAAAAATCCCAATTTAACACACCTCTGCCTGTTTTTTCATTCCCATTTGCTCAAATAGCAAAATAAAATTGCCACGATAGTGTTTTCATGACTTATTTAAAAGAGTTGGGGGGGGGGGGGGGAGAGAGAGAGATGATGGTTAGTATTTTTTTAAATTTATCGTTTATTATTATATATTATTTTTTAGATATATTCTCTCATTAGTGTTAACTAGTTTTTTGTAATCTGATTCAAAGGTAATATAAGTAGTGTTGTAAATTTACATTATTTTTTTTATTTTATTCCATAGTAAGGGCAATTCATACAATACATTTAAACTGTGTTACTTCAAGACCATCTCCAAACTTTCTACCACTACTCTACTGTTCTTCCTGTATACATTGATTGACAGATGTCTCGTCCAGTCAGCGGTGAGTAATCTATTCTCTCCACCTCTTCCGGTTTGTCTGATCTGTCATTGTGTTTTCTGACTTATGTTTTCGGAATTGTTGTGTTTTCTGATTAGTTTTTTTGTTTTTTTAGATTTGCATTTGCATTTGTAATTTGTTATTTTGTTTTCAGAATTGTGATTTGTTTTGCACTTCTAGGCCACCATACTGCTCTGGTGATAGTTAGCAATGGCCCTATAGTATGCAGTGTTTAATAAACCGCTGTTTTACTTAAACCTACTGAGGTGAAATTCAGTGCAGTCCAGTATCGGGATACGTATCGTATCTTGACTTTGCTGGTGATACACAGCCCCAGAAAGTATAGTAATTAGTTAAATGTACACTTCCACAGAGAAGGAAAAATCATATTTAATCTTTTCATCTGACTTTTGTTCACTAAAACACATTTCAATGCGCAATATAAAACAGCACATAAGGACTTTTGTGATTAAGCAAATAAATTGTTGAACCAATGCTTTTTAATTCACTTGAACAGCTTAAAATTAAAATGAATTGAATAAATCTATCAACAAATATGCTAATAAAACTTAATAAAAATATATTATGAAAACATCTTTAATGTTTTTATGCTCTCATACTAGTGAGTGACATAAGTTACTCAAGGAGCTAGAGTGAAACTATGATCAAATAAAAATCGCACCACAATATGTAAGTTTTATAATTACATCTAAATATTATTAAATATATTCTGCTAAGAAGTCGAAAGAGCTTGTGCAAGAAGTATGTAGTTTAGCACATAAAATAAGTGAAAAGAAAACAAGGAGATAAAACAAATCTAGATGTATTAGCAAACTTAATTTATTGCTTAGGCAACCATTGTGACCCATCCCTGGTTGATTGTTGCTTTGTGATGTCATTTGTGGCCTGCTGATGACTCATGGACATTAAGTGATGGTTTAGTAAGGTTCCCACGCAACGGCGTGGGTTTAGATCCAACCCCTTTTTGTCAGTCCTGTCACATGTGTGAGTGTGAGCTCTGGCCTGGTGGTGTTATGCCCAGCCTGACACTGCAAACAGAGTGTGAGCTCACTTACAAGTGCAGGAACACTTCGAGACTAACCGCACTGTACCATATCAAAGTCAAAGCCTTGAAGGAGTTCACACGTACTGAACTGTCAGCCTGCTCAAGAACGTGTCAGCATACTATTTCAGATAGCTGATAAAGCACAGTACACACAAACAGACATTTGCACTTCCCTGAGATTTAGCCACTCAGGTTTATACAAATCACTTGATGGACAGTATAAACACACTTCAACCGGTCCAAATAACGTAAAATGTTACTCATCATTCAGTGCGGACACATTTCAAACATATGGTGCATTCAAGTCAAATCAGAAAGATAGTAATTACGATTTGAATGCACATGAATTTCACTAAGTTGTAATTACGAGTGGGAAACTCAGGATTTTCTTTAAAGAGATAGTTCACCCAAAAATGAAAACTGTCATCATTTTCTTTTCTTCTGCTGAACACAAAAAGAAGATATTTTGAAGAATGCTGGTAACCAAACAGTTGTCACTAGCCATTGAATTCCACAGTATTTTTTTTTCTATATTATAGAAGTCAGTGGCTACCGGCAATCGTTTGTTCTTCAAAATATCTTTTGTGTTTAACAGAAAAAAAAAAGAGACAGATTTGGAACAACTTAAAGATGAGTAAATGATAACAGATTTTTCGTTTTTTGGGTAAAGTATCCCTTGAACTATCCCCCAAGCTTGTTAAAATTTAAATTTTAGTTAGTTTTCGAAATTGCTTTTACAAAATAACAGAATTGTACAATTACAATAGAAAATATGATTCAATTTACATCACCCTGAAAAATCGTTAAAACATAATGCAGAACAACCAATGCACATCCTGTATTCATCCTTTTGTAGATGCAGATTTAAAAAATAGTGCAAAATTTTATGTAGAAAAGGTGCATCACCATCTTGCAAAGTGATTTGAACGCACCTGACATCGTAATTATGACTTCACAACACATAAATACAAACTTCCCAAGAGGACTCTAAGCCACCAATAATCATGGTGTCCAACAGCTGGCAGGCATAAAAGTAAAATCAGTCAGTGTGCAGATCCTGTGTGGCGTGTCAGTAATTTCAGACATGATGATCTTCAGTCAAATGCTGTGAGGAAGGTCAATGTCAAAAGTGTCGTAAAAACAGTAACAGGAAGCCGTACTAAGGGAAGTGATCTTAATTTGGATGCAAGTCTATTGTCCCCTCTAAGCCCTTCCCATTCACCGCTGGACTTTATCTGCACCTCCTCATCAGCAGATTACCATCGAGCTCAACCTCAGAGGCAACAAAAGGCCGCCATGATACAGGAAATCACAGGCATTACCGTAACACAGGAAATGTCAAAATAGAGCCCATATGCAAAAACAGACCATAAATCAAATCAGGCACTCATATAAAACCCAGAAATCACAGTATAACACAGATTTATCAGTTAAGCCTTAGTTCTCTTTTAGCAGAGGTAATTTCGAATGTGGTTTGAAGTGATGCCAGACGACGTACACAAAAGGTCAGCATAGTAATGAAAACCTGCCATTATGAGCACTGCTGTTTTAGCTCTTTATGAAGTGTTTACACAGACAATATCACACAATAAGTGCACTGCACACAGACTCTGCATGTCAGATGCTTCATTAGAGGAACTGAAATGTCATGTTCTTCATGAGTATTTGTTTTCACAATGAGCATTAATCCCTGTTGATAATAACAACAGAAGGAAGTAATTCATTGTCAATGAGTGTTGGTGACCAGAGTGACCATTAGTGACAAAAGCAAACATGCCCAGAGACTCAACATGGTTAGGCCAGTTTAAATTTTATGCAAATGAACAATTTCACAATGCAATGACAACCACTAGAGCGCAACAGTAACCAGTGTGAAAGTCTTGGTTATGGAAATATTTTTCCCATTCATTTTCTCCATGGGAATTTTTAAACAAATCCACAACAGCAAGATTTAAGCCTAAGTTAAAAAGGTACAAGATCATGATACATTGCACATGATGTAATAGAATAAATATCTATAAATGTGTACAGTAGTTTTACAATGTATGAGTATGAAATACAATATGTGAATTTAATAAAATCGTTAAAAATATAGGCCTATACTACCTTTCACTAAGTTTGGGGTCTGTAAGATTTTTCATATGGTGACAAAGTTGAAAATACAGCAGCCTTTATGCAGGTCTTCAGAGATCCTTCAGAAATCATTCTAATATGCTGATTGAGCTAAAGAAACATTTATCATCAATGTTGAAAATTGCTTAATATTTGTGCGGAAAACGTTGTACTGTGAAGTTCAGCTGTGAAAAAGTTCAAAAGAACTGCATTCATTTGAAATATAATTTTTTAACTGCACAAATCTTTAGTCCCAATTTTGATCAATTCATATTTGCTAAATAAAAAAAGATGAATTTTCTCTCTTATTTACTCTCAACCCTTAGTGTAAGTTACAAGCTGAGATTGTAGAGAAACATCAACAGAGTTCTTTTGCCATGATTCTCATTTTTATAGCAACTGTGTCTTCTTTCATTGGTGGATCCAAGTGCTGCAGGATAGGGTGTTGCATAGTTCCTTACTACTACTACACAATGATTTAAAAAAAAAAAAATTCACACTTGAATTCTACAGAAGCATATCCAATAATTTAACAACCTTTTTTATTTATAAATTAAACCTATATTATTCCTAAATATCAATTTATCCATGGAGAATTTAAACGGGATATTTACAGTGAGGGAAAAAAAAATTGATCCCCTGCTGATTTTGTGCATTTGCCCACTTACAAAGAAATGATCAGTCTATAATTTAAGTGATTGGTTTATCTGAACAGTGAGTGACAGAAAAACAACACAAAAAAATCCAGAAAACCGCATTTCAAAAAAAGTTATAAATTTATTTGCATTTTAATGAGTGTAATAAGTATTAGACCCCTTCGCAAAACACAACTCAGTACTTGGTGGCAAAACCCTTGTTGGCAATCACAGAGGTCAGATGTTTCTTGTAGTTGGCCACCAGGTTTGCACACATCTCAGGAGGGATTTTGTCTCACTCTTTGCAGATCCTCTCCAAGTCATTAAGGTTTCGAGGCTGATGTTTGACAACTCGAAGTTTCAGCTTCCTCCACAGATTTTCTATAGGATTGAGGTCTGGAGACTCTAGGACCTTAATGTGCTTTTTCTTGAGCCGGTCCTTTGTTGCTTTGGCCATGTGTTTTGGGTCATTGTCATGCTGGAATACCCATCCACAAACCATTTACAATGCCCTGGCTGAGGGAAGGAGGTTCTCACCCAAGATTTCACAGTACATGGCCCCATCCATTGTCCCTTTGATGCGGTGCAGTTGTCCTGTCCCCTTAGCAGAAAAACACACCCATAATGTTTCAACCTCCATGTTTGATGGTGGGGATGGTGTTCTTGGGGTCATAGGCAGCATTCCTCCTCCTCCAAACACGGCGAGTTGAGTTGATACCAAAGAGCTCGATTTTGGTCTCATCAGACAACAACAATTTCACCCAGTTCTCCTCTGAATCATACAGATGTTCATTGGCAAACTTTAGACGGGCCTGTACATGTGCTTTCTTGGGCAGGGGGACCTTGCGGGCGCTGCAGGATTTCAGTCCTTCACAGCGTAGTGTGTTTCCAATTGTTTTCTTGGTGACTATGGTCCCAGCTGCCTTGAGATCATTGACAAGATCCTCCAGTGTAGTTCTGGGTTGATTCCTCACCATTTTCATGATCATTGAATCTGCACGAGGTGAGATCTTACATGGAGCACCAGACCGAGGGAGATTGACAGTTATTTTGTGTTTCGTCCATTTGCGAATAATCGCACCAACTGTTGTCACCTTCTCACCAAGCTGCTTGGTGATGGTCTTGTAGCCCATTGCAGCCTTGTGGAGGTCTACAATCTTATCACTGACATCCTTGGACAGCTGTTTGGTCTTGGTCATGCTGGAGAGTTCGGAAACTGATTGATTGACTGATTTCTTCTGTGGACAGGTGTCTTTTATACAGGTAAAAAGCTGAGATTTGGAGCTTAAGAGAGTGTTCCTAATCTCATTGTGTTACCTGAATTAAAGACACCTGGGAGCCAGAAATCATGCTGATTTGATAGGGGATCAAATACTTATTTCACTTATTAAAATGCATATCAATTTATAACTTTTTTGAAATGCATTTTTCTGGATTTTGTTGTTGTTATTCTGTCTCTCGTTGTTAAAATAAACCCACCATTAAAATTATAGACTGATCTTTTCTTTGTCAGTGGGCAAACATACAAAATCAGCAGGGGATCAAATAATTTTTTCCCTCACTGTACTATTTTTTTACTTCCAAATTCTAACTGATGCACTCTACAGGAATGAAGGCAGTGGAGCCCACATCATCCATCTGTTGTGAGATACTGTAGTTGAGTGTGGGAAAGATGGAAAGTTAATATGCTACTGTGAATAATTCCATTGTTCGTTTACGATTAGTCTCGAACTACACAGAGAGATATAATAAAAACATTACGCATAGAAAAACAGAAATCACCGCCTGTGTGAGTTGATCATCATCATTCATCTTGTTCATGATATGATTCACTAATGCAATTTATATACCATCTCCTGCATAATTTTTATTTTCAGCAGCAATAAAAAAAGATTTATTGTCAATACACAATGACAACATATATCTACTGGTAATACATCTTATTTGTGATCACAGTCAGCAACAGCAGAGTGACCTGGTGACCTCCAGTGATAAAATCATTGTCAACGTGAACGCTTTAGGCTGGACTCTGGAGTATAATGGCAAATGTCATGCATCGTATTCCCATGTTACCACAATGTCTAGAAGGGGTCGTACACAATAAAAGGGCAAAGCTCAGGGTTACAGCTTCTGTAAATGCTACAGCGCATGTCTGTGCAAAATCAATGTTCTTGCTTCAAGGCTGGGACGAACGTCACACCGGGACTGCAACCTTTTCACTGAGCTTCCTTTATAATGCTGTCATCAAATCCTTTCTGAAAAGGGCGTGCCTGCACAGGAACGCACCAGGGATGGGCTGCTATCAAAAGATTCATACCTTCAACAGAGGCCTGAGTAAAGCCAAAAAAGTGTATTCCCAGTACGCTGCTTTGATCCACTTTACACGCTTTTCTTGTGTAATGTATCTTATCTTCTTATTCAGAAACGTTTGAGGAGATTAAAAAGAACTATCTGTTGTTAAACCAAATGTTTTGTGTGTCATCCTTCTAGGTAACCAAACTGCACCTGCACTGCAGTGCCCGGACTAGCACAGCTTGTGTGAAAAAACGATTTCACAAAAATAAAGAATTTTAAAACAGTGTTAAAACACATTAGATCCATTCCAACACATAGCGTGAAGATGGTTTCAAAAGGTTGGATTCATAATTATCCCTTTCAAGATATATTCTTCTAGCCAAAATCTAAGGCAGCACTGAATACATCCTCTTGGAGAAACCTATTCCAAACTGCAACAAGCAAAAAGGATGGGAAAAAAAATTAAATAAAAATCACCATGGTGGACAAGTATGGAGAAATGTTGATTATAAATATTTAATTCCATAAATTCAATAATAATCAATAAAAAAAAGTTAATAAAATTATTATACAAAAAGTTTGCAAAATACCCTAAATTACACAAAAAAGAAAAATATTAATTACTGTGGCATTTGCTTAGCCATATAACAAATTAAGACTAATGGAATCAATTGTACACTTTACATCAGAAGCACCATTTGTGGAGTGTTCTCAATCAGTCTCCTATGAGGTTCAATGCCACTTAGGATGCTGCCTATATAGGCGGCTCATTAAGGAACAGAGCTACTGTGTTGGCAAGGAATTGAGAGTGATTTCCGATCCATCTTTCCGGTATGAGAGAGCACCCATAACCCCTAACCGTTCAAATCAAGAGAAATCATTACATGGAAGATCATGTGCATCTGGTGCTAAACCATTATACAAAATCACTTGACACCATCTGCTTAATTATTCTGCCATAACAGCCAGCTCATGGTGGAGTTCAAGACCAAATAACCACATCCACAAATAGACATGGAAGGAAAGTGCTTTTCTAAACCAACCTCAATCCATCAGCACAGACGCCTGGTGAAGAAATGCTCCATGAGATACAGTATGATTGTGTTAGCGGGGGGCAAACGTGAGTTTCGAGGCTATTGCACACACCATAATAAATCAGCAGTGGGGAAGCGTCGACTCACATGCTCATTCCACAGGAAATCGGTTTAAAAATATACCAACCCTTATTAACCTTATTCCTCACAGGGTTTCAATATACTTAACGAGGTTTAGGAAATAAACTCAGGTCAGGGTTGATCCTGCGATGAGAGACGTGAAGCCTCAAATGCCAACATTAGTGTCACTTAGTCACTCCGCAAACAAAAGCGGTCTGGAAATCGAACCTTGCAGAATGTAGAGGGGGGCAGAATCCGAGTCGAGTCATCAATTTCCACACTACTGTGATAATAATTGCCCTTCCCTGCAGCTCTTGGCGCCTATAAATCAAAGCGGCAGATGTGAAAGAAAATATCAAAGCGTATCAGCTCTCTTTTTATTGATTTCCAAATCCATGCAAGAAAAAACTTGTTGACAATGCCTCTTTTGTTAAAGGGATAGCTCACCTGAAAATGAAAATTCTTTCATTAATTACTCACCCTCATGCTGTTCCAAAACCATAAGATTGTTATTCTTCAATCCGAGACTTTTCTGACCCTGCATAGACAGCAAGGGAACTACCATGTTCAAGGCCCAGAAAGGTATTTATTAAATTTGCCCATGTGACATCAGTGGATCAACCGTAATGTTATGAAGGTACGAGAATACTTTTTGTGTGCAAAGAAAACAAAAATAATGATTTTATTCAACAATTTCTTCTCTTCCATGTCAGTCTTCGACAAGCGTTCCTGAAAGTACCATAGTTTTCTGAAGCCATGTGGAAGACTGAAAATATTCATTATCTACTGAAAACATTTATATTTGTTCCAGCTTTCCTTAGTTCTTTTCATAAGTAGTGATGTCTAATTCATGTATGAATCATTCTACTGAATCAGATCTACTCAATTAATTGGTTGATCATGCTCACAAAAACAATCTAAATGTTTCATTCACGAGCCAAACTGATCCAGGTTTGAGTTTTGAGTTTGTGGCCATTTTGAAGCTTGAAAGCTCCACTCTTCATTATCATTCATCATAAAAAAAATTAAATGATCCACACATTCTTCAAAATTTCTACTTTTGTATTAAACTTAAGAAAGAACGTTAGATTTGAAAACATGAAAGCAAGTACATGATGAAATGTTTCATTTTTGGGTGAACTCCTTCTTTAAAGTAACTGCAGACTCAAAACTGCAGAAAACGCAAAATGGGAAAGAAAATGATGTCAAAAGAAATCCCTATAAGCTCTGCTATACTTTTAGGTCAAGCAGTAGCATGTAAGGTCCTAAGCCTATGTTTTTTTTTACATAAACGCTTAGATGTCTAGATTCAGGAGTCAAACAACTGTCTGAAAGTGGTTAAAAATTAAGCCCTGACATATTTAGTCATGCTGAGTTGACAGCTGCATGAGTGGCGTAAGTGCTTTTAAAATAAAACGAGTCCAATCTAAGTTGTGAGCACAGCAAGTTGGTTATCAAAGAGGGGTGGGTTTGCGTGTATTTAGCCCCATGAGAAAGTCATGGCAGTCGAGAGGATTTAGCAGAGCCGAGTGGCCTTATCTACTGCCTGCAGCTAAACGGCATCCCCTCGCACAGTCCTAAGAACTTTGTGGCATTGATTTAACACAGAATATCTGCTTGCAGCGAAGGGGGCTGATGGACTTAATTCTGATATAATGAAAATAAGCAATGCAAGAAGCCAGAATAAAAACAAAACCATCAAAAAAAGACAAACAACAAACCACACGTTCAATTATTCAGCGTGAATTATCATCAAGGGCTCATTGTGAGGCCAATGTAGCGACACGTTTTGAGTCTGAACTTAAAGCAGTAATGCATGTGTAATGTGTCGGCAGATGAGCTGTGGTCAGCTCGACCATGGACTGACCGGCAGACCCAGGACATCTGTACTTCAGCAAACAGTGACGGCATCATTCGCTCCAGCTCATCTCTAATTCATCATGGACAGATGGGATATGCTTAAAAATAGTCATTTTTAATCTGCAAACTACTGCAATTACGTAATCAGTGCAGGATAGATAGCGTGTCCTTTTGGGAGTAGGTGTGTTTCCTAAAAACTAAAGTGATGGTTCTTTCTCATCTGTTCACTGTAAGTTTCATTACTGCTACATTCTTTCTTCAAAATCTGAACAAGAAACAATGCTGTTCTACGCATGTTTGTCAAGTTAACAGCAGCAGGAAAAATATAGCCTACTACACTGTATACTACTTACTATATTTAAAAAAAATTAGTATGTAAAACAGTACACATTACATAACTATTGAACCTTTTAAACAGTAGAATGGTATAATAGTCACACAATCTTGTTACATGTTTACTTCAATAAGTGCCATCAAGTTATTTTGTGTTGGATTCAATTTTATAAAACCAAAACAAAATAAAACAAAACAAAACAAAGCAAAGCAAAGCAAAGCAAAAAACAAAAACCCAAAAAACAAACAAAGCCACACAAAACAAAAATAATTTAAAAAAAAAAAAACAATTAAACCAAACCAAAACTAAACAAAACAAAACAGAATTCATGGGTCTACTCTTACAAATCTAATGAAATATTTTGAAAAAAAAAAAAAAAAAAAAAAAAAAACAAAAACCAAACAAAGCCACACTGAGGAAAAAAAAAATTTAATCAAAAAAAAAAAACTAAACAAAACAAAACCTAAACTCAACAGAAATCATGGATCTTGTCTTGCAAATGATCAAATATTTTGAGAAAAAAAAAAGGCTAATTACTATTTCCAGTTGACGTTTCACACTGGAAACAAAAGGTGAAGAAAAGTGCACTGAATTGTGGGATACTGTATTTTGCTGGTGCGCTCTCAATGTATTCTGCACATTTTGTCAAATTTAGTATACAGGATTGCAATTTTTTTAACGATTTCCCTTTCAATTCCCAGTCCTGACTGATACATCTTTATATTGACTCGATAATAAGATTCCCACCCAGAGTAGGAGGTCATCAGGATATTCTATGCATACAGAAAATGTTCAAACTTTGAAAATTTATATATCAACTACTAGGGCTGTCGCAGTGAAGGAATTTCACTTGCGGAAATTTTTAGAGGCTCAATAGTGCAGTATGCGGTATTATTGCCATATATGTGTGTGTGTGTGAGACGATATAACGTATTCAGAAACCAATGAAACCGAAACCAAATAGCGTTGAAACAGGAAGTTAAGTAAACAGAAGAGAAGGACAAAACAACGATCCACATAACAGAACAAAAACCTGATAATAAGATCGCTAGACTATTGTTAGCCTATATGCATAAGCATAACCTTGTGAAAAAAGAAAACACACATAAATCGCGGTTGCTGCTGTTCTTGCATTCTTCTGCGGTTTGCACATCAATAGCGCGGTATTGCGATAGTAAGCATTTGGAAAAATCAGACATACAGCTATATGGGGAAGTCGTGGCCTAATGGTTAGAGAGTTTGTCTCCTAACCCTAAGGCTGTGTGTGTGCACTTTGGATGGGTTAAATGCAGAACACGAATTCTGAGTATGGGTCACCATACTTGGCTGTATGACACGTCATTTTGTCACTTTTTTTTTTGTCACTTTGTCATATTTAACAAATAATATCTAACGCCCCCTCATCTAACCAAAGGGTCTATGGACTATGCAACTAACACCTCAAAAAGGCAGAACAGGCCTCTGGTTCCATAGCAACCAAGACACACTGTCTGATAACACTAGTTTTATGGCTCAAAGTAATGCGGGCAAAGCAACTCTTATACTATATAGTGCGTTCATTGCGCTGCTGACGTATGACACTGCTGAAAGATAACACGTCAGCAGCATCGTACGTCAGCAGCGTCACTGCAGTGCTGTGAACGCGCTCACAACAGACCCTGAAGAGAAGACAATGCTGAATAAAGTTGTAATTTTTTTTATTTTTGGACCAAAATGTATTTTCGATGCTTCAACAAATTATAACTGCCCCTTTGATGTCACATGAACTACTTTGATGATGTTTTTATTACCTTTCTGGACGTGGACAGTATACCATACATACATTTTCAATGGAGGAACAGAAAGCTCTCGGACTAAATCTAAAATATCTTAAACGGTGTTCCAAAGATGAACGGAGGTCTTACGGGTTTGGGACGACATGAGGGTGAGTCAATGACATAATTTTAATTTTTGGGTGAACTAACCCTTTAATTATCACAACTTATAGGCTATCTGCACAAAATCCCCCGAATGCAAACGTTTCTGCACGGCTCTGAAGTGAACTCCTTTTGTGGACGTGTTCTTCACGCAACAACATGCAGAAACACAGCAAATAAACTCTAAAAAAACACATGGTGTTCTCATTATAATGTTACTAACATGACAGTACCAGTCATAATTATTTATAGCTTGCATTGTTGTTTGTTCTGCTCGCACTGTGTGCTGAAGAGATAATCACCGTAGTACTACAATGAAGCACTTAACTGCAGCGTAACTCAACCAAATGCATCTTATACTAGATAAATAATATATTATACACAATATATAGGCTATAAACTGGCTGAAATGTTTTGAAATCACTTGTACCCTACTTGTTTAAACCTACCTGGTCTTTCACCCTGCCTGTGTCAATTTTAGTCTTGTCAAAGATTTAAATCCCTACCGCTAAAGCGCTCCTCTGTCAGTCACGGATTATGGAAAGTGCAATTTAAATCTATAAGGGTGGTTGGATTTATTCATGCACATTAAAAATATTAAAAGCATAATTCTTTTCAGATTCTTATTCACATAAGAATCTTAATAGGCTGTATATTAACTTAATGGGAGAAAACTGGTAGTTCTATGTAAAATCAGACACTGAGCACCCCTATTTAGCCAAAATGGCATGATCATAACACCTCTGCAAATATTCAACTGTGAGATTGATAGTCGAATAAGGCAGCTCCTATTGAAGCATCGAATCTTGGACTATTTGGGGGTCACCCCTAGTCTGAACATAATTCATTTTTTAGCCATTTCGAATTAGATGTTTTAAACCAGCATGGTGAAGTGAGCATGTACAATAGCCCTAAACGACAACCATCAGGCATACTGGGAGCTTAAAAAGTTCTGTTTGCAAATTCTTCAAGTACATAAGCTTCATTCTTGCTTTCTGACAAACTCCCAGAGCTTATGGCATCATTGCCCTCCCGTTCATTACATTTTCTAAGCCACTTCCTGAATCTAGATGCACTAGCTGATGTGTGGCGACAGCCTGTCAAAGCCAAGCGCTTCTGACATCCTCTCCCCTCAAGCACGACAAGCAGTAGCAGGCCAAGGTGATTAACAGGACTTTGCGTTTTCGGACACTTATGGCTAAGCATTCACCAGAGACCTTGATGTGTCAAAGGAGGAAACAGCCAGAGTCATCAAAACGTTTCGCAAGCCTCCAGCAAGGTGCATGTCTAGAGTTGGGAAAGCAACAGTCATCAGGAGGGAAACTCCACTTGCCGAGCAGCCTAGTAGATTAAATTCTTTAAATGCTTAATTCAGCCAGATCATATAAAGGGAAGTGTGGGAAGTGGAGGCACACAAATTAAGACTCATCCCTTCACATGGATCTAGTTTCTGTCTGTAAAAGGTTAAAGAAAAAAAAAACTCAGTAGTAAGGGTGGGAATAATACCGGCAGACACGATTAACCAGGATAAACAACCCTCGACATGCGACTAAATCTTCACTCTAGACGACTAAATGATGTCTAATATTAGCCAATGGCTAATAAATTCTCAGATTTTACTCGCCAGTGTGTGAGTTGGAGGCTAGTATAAGTTTAGCACAGATATATTTTCACTCGCCTAACACTCTGACTGAGCGCTTCAGAGTTCCACTCTCCGTTGAGCGATCTGTGCTATTTTTCAGTTCATCTCAATGGATGCGCAACGTACCGTAAACTCTAGTGTGAAGGCCTACGACTCGCCGTCGCTTTGTCTCACACACACACACACACACACACACACAGAGAGAGAGAATTGACACGCTACATGTAAACGATATTCTTTGTTGTATTTTCCTGTCAAAATAACGGCGTTCCTTTGGAATTATTCAGCTTTTAAGAACTGCCGGAATTTCCAGTAGTGGGCGGAACTAATGCGCAAATGGCAATCTCATTGGCTGGCGCTCATTTATTATGTCCCGGTTTTGATTTCAGCAAATCAGTTTGAGCGAACGCACAAAAGTTCTATTATTAAATCATACTTGATTGCTATAATGCTTGACTGACTGGCAAGTAAACTAAAAAAAATTTACTAGCCAATGGCGATTCAATTGCCAAGGTGTCTGTAGAGGATTGCACCGTAAGGTCTGAAATAACAGCCAAAAAAATTCACGGAAACAAAAGCATGACATTAGCCTAACAATTAATAATACCACAACAAAAAAAATAAAAAATACCATAACCACATATACCAAAATACTACAAAAATACTTTGTATTAGCCACCATTGTCATCAAAACAAGAAACTAACCAAACAGTAAAAAAAAATATAATAATAATAGTAAACAAAAGAGTGACCAAAATATATTTTTTTAATTCTCAAAGGTTCAAATGAATAAAATGAATAATCTGAATTACATTAAATCACAAATTAAATTAAATCCATGGTGATTTTTTAGCAACAGCAACAAAAATAACTATACTATAGTACCATGGTAGCTAAATATAAGATTGAGGTACTTCCTCGTTTAAAACACAATGCATCAAGTTGAGATCTGATACTCCACAGCACTAGGTCTCAAACCGCAGAAATAGGCCATGACAATTACTCCCTACTGAGTTAAGTAATCCCTGTGGCTGAGAACTGTATTGAAAAGCAGGGCTAAAGGGCTAAAGACTTATGAAAAGGCTGACTCCTGCTTTTTTACCACAAAAGAGTCACTTTAAAAAGTGCATCACTGCAACAGCATCTTGCTTTTTTAACCTGGTCGCCAATGCAGATGCACTGAAAAGGTGAGATGTACAAAGATTGCAGCCAAAGACCTAGCCTAAAAATTGCATACTGCATGATTGCTGTCTGCCTAGGCAGCTCACTGGTTTTGAAACACAGCCATAGACACATACAGGCTGCAATCTACTAGGAATTTCTGATTCCAGAAATACAAGGTGACGCCTGTGAGAAAGGCATTTTTTGGCCTGACATTTAAACCTGATGATTTGTTATACAGTAAAAACGGTGCAGTATATAGTATTATATTAAGTAAATAAACTAAAGCATAGACCTTGAGAGGAAACATCAACAAGCTGTAAACAATCCTGTCCCATTCCCTGTCACAATCCATCAAGCGTTCTTGGAAAACAGTCCAATGTTGCAGAATGATGGTTTAGAGATTGTCAGTAAACACACTTGTGACCCTTTTAGCCTAGCGCTGTCACGATCATGAAATATTAGTCAGCTGATTAATTGTTGTACAAATACTCGCGCTTAACTCTACGCCTTTCTCTTCATTCATCAAAACTGTTCCACACGTCCGGCTGAGAACTGTTGGCTATCCGTGCTTATGCAGGACATTTTCTGCTAATCTAATACACAGTCTGCCAAAGCATACTGAAGCCATTCAGCTATGAGCTTCTCTGGTACATATCTTATTTCACACTTGGTAGCATCCAGTCATTGGTGAGGTAATGTATTGTTAAGCTCGCATATAGGGCAACATCTGCGCTTGATCACACATGTGTTTTGGCCAAGTCAGGTACTTTAAACCTTGACATCTTTCATTTGGCTACATAGGCCGGGAACTGCAATTTCTGAAATTTTCCTGCCAATTCATACTGCTTGTCAAGCTTTTGCAGCATTCATATCACATTCAAACTTGGGCCAGAAGCCTCTGCAATAGCCTACTGCCGGGGAGCAACTGCCATTTTATGGTCTTGGTGTCTTTAACTGCCACCGCTTTGCTGCAGAAGCAGCCCATCCGAGTTACTGGGCTTTCATTTTCCATTTGAGTTAAAACCAAAATGTGCCCACAGGGAAGACTTTGTGTTTGGTTTTGCAACTAGCCTCGAGTCCATGTTTTGGATTTCAACGACAGCTGATTAAATGATGCTGGCAAAGCAATGTCAGCTGAACTGAAATACGGGTTTTTGTATTTCATACAAAATAAAATAAGTGAAAATGGTTTTGCACACCTATGAGTAGCAGATAAGTCGGTTAAGTAAATAGTTTGTTATATAAATAATTAGTTATTATTCCAGTTATTATAACTCCAGTTAGCTGGGTATTAGCTTTCTAATTCCAATTAATTTATATCCCAATATTCTTTCAGGAAATGCTTTGTTGCACAAATAATTATTTAATATTCCAACTCCAAATACATGGAAATTAATATTCCAATTCCAATTAGTTGATACTAAAATATTTCTTGCAAATGCTAGTAAGTCAATATTACAATTCCAGTTAGTTCAATATATACAGTAGAATTCTAATAATTAACATTCAAATATTTACAGAAATGCATCGTTGTTTAAATAAATAAATGTTTCAAATTTAATTAGTTGGATATTAAGACATATTTTGGATTATTACCTAATAATACTAAACAACTAACTTTATTGGGACTATTTACATGGCAAAGCATTTACTGGAAATGTTGTAATATTAACATTAAATATTTCCAGGAAATGCTTTGTTGTATGAATAATTAGCTAATGTTCCAACTGTATTGCACAAGTATTTTAAACAATTCGAACATGGAAAATTAAACAAGAAAGGACTGTCTGTAAATTACCTCCTTTCCACAGAGCTGTTTAACGCACCGCTGCACCCGTAAGGAACACATCAAGTCAACTAAAACGCACCTAATTTGCATCCTGTTTGTTGCAACATTTCCAAAATTGGCACAAAATTCCTTCATTTGGATAGAAGCAGCATGTCAAAGTAAAAAAACAAAGATTGCACATTGTGGTCAGCTCATTTAAACATTCACGTAGGCCTCATGGATGTGATCGTCCTATTCAAGGTTTTGATATATTTTCTGGGAACTGCTGCAACGATTTTTTTTTTATCGTACTTCCTCTGTGTCTGTTAAGTTCATGGTTTATCTCATAGTTAGTGTCTCATCAAAATATCTAAACATCCATAACGTTTCACACAGAAGGGGTTATTACTGCGAAGCCCTGCAAGGAGGAAATGACAATGGGGGTACTCTTCTGATGGATAAATGAAGCATCCAGACCTAAATGAGCCATGAAAGTCAATTAGGAAACATCCATAAAGTCCATTTTCTCTGTACAGTTTTTAACGCCACAGGGTCTTGCTTTTCAGAATGGATGGGCCGCGAGAAATAAAGGACTGTGTGTGTGCATACACCATGTTTGGAGGAGTGGATTGTTGGACTACTTGTTCTTGACCACAGAGAAAAAGAGAGTCAAGTATTATCATTTCCTCTGGGTTTCACAATGCAGTACAGAGCGAGATAGAGGGGCATAAATGGGAGGGAGTGAGCATTTGGCTTGGGGGGCAGGGTGTTTGATGAACCTTTTCATCTGCACAGCTCTTTGAGGCAAGATGCTTTCAAAAAGCTCTTAAACAGAGCCCTGCGATGCTCAGACGCAGCCATGGGCACATTGTGCCATCTCGTCCTTTTCCACAGGAACCAAAAAAAGGCCCAGATTCAGCCACAGTCAATAAAACAGCTTTATTTTAAAGGGGTAGTTCAAATATAATAAATCTTAATATTGACTACTATTTCTTAATGTAGCGATACTGGTCAGCATTGGACATTTATCGGATGTTATTGTCCAGTTAATTATTAATGCTCACTGCCTCTATTTTTACAATTACCTTTCATCATCAAACAATCACTTAAATGTAATCTTACAAATACTTTAATTATAACACTTAAATTTATGCTTTAGTAAATATTTATTTTTTTGACCTGTAAATTATATTGTTAAATTAACTTGTAGTAGCATGTAGTAGTCTTTTTTTTTAACAAAACTGCATTAAATTTTAATCATGTCCATTTATCTGTTCTCAATCTGTTAACTTCAGAATAAATCAGATTATTGGTAGAATTTTAATACTGTGAACCCCTAAAGATTTAATCTTAACCTAATCTTCATGAAATCTCAAAATGCATATGAAATAATTAATAAATTAAATAATTATTTAATTCTAATTTTCAATTGTACATGTTGTGATGCCTAAATAAAGGCCTGTAGCCATTAAAATGCATGATTTTTTTGTTTGTTTGTTTTTTGATACGAAAATAGAATTTCAGAATTTTAACATCTTTTCTCCCCATGAATTATACCAAATTTATCAAGCTAAAAGTTTCCCTATGGTCTACAAACCTGCATATCACACACAGAATCAAGCCACTTGCCAACAAAATCAATCGTCCTGCACATTAACTGTGGACACAGCACTATGCAAGATCTAAACATAAGATCAGCAAAAAGTGTTTCGGATCATCACATATAGGCTTCATGTGTGTACGGCCACACATACACAAAGCATAACCAGTTCTACCAGCAATTGACCTAGTATTATGCTCACCACAGACACTTGCCCACTTCCAGTACACACCATAAAAACCACAAACTGCAGTTTAATAATTTCCTCAAGAAACCACATCAGTGTATGTCATCCATGCATGAGTTTCACTGATCTATAGCCACAAGCAACCTGAACGGCGGTATGTGGGTGTCACCTACTCGCTCATAAAACCTCAAGCTATATTATGGGTCAGCTGGGCTTATTGACAGCCGTGTTAGTCAGAGTTTCCATTGAACACAGTTACAGAACAAGCTACTGAAGGGCATATTGTAACCAAACAAACAGGCACAGTTAAAGGGCCTCTATCACTGCTTTAAGCAAATGAAGCGGACTTGGTTCGAGTCCAAATATGGTCAGCATGTCCTGAAATGATGTTAACCCACCCCATGGCTACGATATGTGACGGGCCTCAGTGTTTACACAGCACTTGCAGAGTCCATGGAAATGCAAATCACAATCTAACTGAAGATAGTGCTCTGGGAAAAATTAGATCATCATAACACGTGCCATAAAAATCCATTCAATCATTTACCAGACCAGTTCTCAGTCTCAGTTCCCTCCTCCCCTGCCCATCAACTTCCTGTTGTGTCAGAATTTATTACCTCAGCGTAATGGATTTCATTCATTTACTCATTGATGGTATTTGAACTGCATGCAGAATTTCCTGTGCTTTAAAATATGGACTGTATCAGGCTCACAAAATAAGCAACGGGAAACTCACAAATGGACAATTTTTAGTAAAGTTTCTCAGGACAAGGAAAGACAAATTGTTACCAAATGTTCCTAATGCTGCAACCTACTAAATGAAAAATGCCATGGACAAAAATGACAAACATAAATCACTTTATGCTAGTAAACTCACACAAGAAAGATTCAATTCTCTAACAGCCTTTAAACCGGAGAACTGATAGAAGTATTTCCACATTTTTAGATGCTATTTTGTTCAGCAGCTTTACAAAAACAAGAAACATACCTGTGTGCTCAATGTAGTCAACACACTTCTCAATGAACAAAGGTATGGGCCTATCAGGTGTGACCAAGTTCTGAAGAGGCACCCCAAAATAGTTGCTTTCCCAATTTCTACGAGTTGGTGGATATAATGGCTTTGTGGTCTTTGTTGACTTTGTCTGTTAAGAAAAAAATGACAATAACACATGATCACTACAATGCATGCTTGATGACAAAATCTAAAAACTAAAACTTATTATTTTAAACTGAATTTAGGCATTACAAAATAATGTAGAGTATGAAAAGTGAATATACATTTTTGAGATTTGCTAAAGATTTAATACTGTGGTATTAATACTGTGGTATATACATTTTGAGATTTGCCCGTGGTATTAATACCGTGGTATTAAACCACTAAAGCAACTTTAGATTTCCCTAGGTGATTGAAAAGTAGTAGCTAACCTTTTTGGGTTCCTTGGTCTTTGGTGGTTTCTTTTTCTTCATTTTCTTATCATCCTGCTCTGGGTCTGATGTGATGGCTGGGTTGTCTATCCCTCCTTTCCAAGGATCCACTGGTGAGAGAAGTGGATCTTCTTCACTTCCTCGGTTGCCCCGTCCTTTCTTCTTCTTTTGCATCGCAGGCCCCGACTCATCATCACTGACATCCGAGTGCACTCGTCTATGATAAGCTTTTGTCTTGCTGAAGAGGATCTTGGAACGATGTTTGTACTTAGAAGGCCTTCTGCCACCCTGAGACTTAGACATGGAGTCAAAGCCATTCTCCTCATCCCCGTGCAAAGCGAGTCCGCCGAACGAATTGCGGATCCTGCCAGATCTGCTGTGTGCGTCTTCCGGTACGGCATAGATGTCATCACTGAAGCCTTTTGATTTGAGAAGTGTGTCGGCCGGCTCTGCATAGTTATCAGATGCTTCAAGGTCATCGCCGTGACCCATCATTGGACCACGTGTCCACCTGGAGGTCCTCATTCCAGCTTCAATGGTCCTCAGTAGGTTGGGGTCCAGCTTTTTCACGTTGGGCTTGGGCAGCACATTGGGCTTGGGTTTTACCGGGGGAGGCACTTTGTGGTTACGCTCGTGATCACCAACAGGTGTGCTGTGAACTGGGTACTCGTTTCCTTCCAAGTCGATTCTGTACTTCCGTTCACTAGGATTGGGCAGCAGTTGCACATCATCGCCTATCGGGCTGTAAGGTGGCGGTCCCTCCCCATCATCCTCAGAGTCAGGGTAATATTGGTAGGCAGGCGAATGGCTATGAGGTGACTGCGGGAAGACGTCTTCACCGGTGCCTGTTCCGTCCCTGCTGTTGTCGAACATGAAGGAGCTTTCAATGTTGCTCTTCTTCTCAAGGACCTCGTTGAAAAATGGCGTGAAAACTTCTGTCTGTCTGTGATACTGGGACAAGGAGTAGAGAGCGGTAAACTTGGCTGTAATTTCCGTGGCAATGTGCTCGCCTTCAGTCATTAGCTCTTTTATCGCATCGTTCTCGAAGAAGTCCGCTTGGCTGTCCGTAATGGCCACCAGTTGAACTGGAATGACATCCTGGACTTCAGCCAGGAACGCCCTCAGCATAGCCATGGAAGACTTTCGTTTTGCTGAGTAAACAAGAATGTACCCATGCACCAATTCGTCCTTTCTGATTCCAATGGAGGAGTGGTAGGAGAGCACAGTGACCTGTATGCGTCTGCGGCTGTCGCCGATGATTTTGTCAAGGATCAACGTGTTGCATTGCCCAGGCTGTCCGGCGCTGCAGGAATGTGAGTCCAAGAACGGTGAGAGAATGAGATCCACGCTGAACGGATCTCCACACATGGCACACATGACTATCCGCAAATCTGACTCCGACAGATCCTTAATGGAGGGCATGGGGCTCATCATGTCGAAATTGTGCTTCAATCCCTCCAAGACTGCTCTGAGGGCCTGTTTTATCTGAGACTCATTAAACTTTCTGGGGAAAGTGCCAGAGGGTATATCTACAAAAGTACACTGTAGCTTATTTGCAAGCTGTTGGCCTTGATGCCTCAAAATAGGCATGTTTTTGCAAACACTGTCACGCTGATTTGCTAGAATGAGAATGAATGGCACTGGCTGGCTATACCTTTCCCTTCTGCTCTGGGCAATCTCAGCTCGGATCCGGCTTACGCGGTCACCGATGTAATTAAGCGACTCTATAGAGCTGAAGACACAAAAGAACCCATGGGGCTTGAAAGTCGATATCCAGGAATGGTTCAAAAGCATGCCGGAATTGACATCCACAGGCAAAAGGTCTAATTCAAAGATTTTCCCATCAAGGGTGTATTCATCATCAGTGGACTGAGCTCGGATTTCATTTGCGAGCTCCTGCGCCAATCCTTCTCTGCCCACGAGACACAAGTTAACCTTATCAATGTTGGCACTGTTGTAGTAGATATTCGAGCGGCCGTGATCCAGCTGAACCAGCCGGTTGGCGAGGATTTGCTCGACTTTGAGATCGATGCAGGCTGTGCCACTGAGGCACGTTTCCTTCGTGGGGTGATAGACAAACCCGATGTGTTTCAGTAACAGTGACTCCCTGTCAGTGGCGAGTTTCTGGAGAGCTCTGTATCTAGGTTCCTCGTTAAGCACGGCATGAATCTCACTCATTTTGTCACAGCTCGGGGTCGCGTTCAAATCGAGGTCATAGAACAGCTCTGCATGCTCAAAAAGCATTTCCTGAAACTCCTCTTTGGCCCTTTCAACTATTTCCTGCTGATGCCGACTGTAAACATCCCTGCGATCTGATTCAGTGATGTACTTGTACGCCTCATCCTCCATGACAAAGCACATGACCTCTTCCCACGGCTGGCCAGGGCTAATGAAATGCACTCGCTCCAGCGTCTTCTTGAATTTCTCCTTCATCTCCAAACGCCTCTTCTCAGATATCAAATGCTGTACGTGGTTTTGATAAATCCTCTCTCCTTCCATGGTTTTGAGGATATCGAAGGGCACTCTTCTGTCGTCGGTTTTATCGAGGTGGTCTGTCTCATACCACGGCGTTTGTTCTAACTCAATGAAACAGTACTGAAACTCAGGCCTGCTCTTCATAAGGCTCTGAGCCTCAGTCCAACTCAGCGTCTCAATTTCCTCCAGGTTGTTCAGCAACTTATTAAGAATTTTTGGCAGAGTCGTAAGGTAATCCTCACGCCGCCTCTTGATATGCTCTTGTCTCAGCTGTTCTATGTGCTTCGAAAGGGTGTTTCTAGCCTTTTTGGTGCCTTCTATGTTGATGTACTCTTCATAGTCTGGGTGGCTTTTCAACTTATTACTCACAATTTTCCAGCTTGTGTGATAATCTCGGACCGTTTGAACAACGAGCTTTTCAAACTTGTCTGAAACTGAAGCTACTAATTGTCTCTGGGATTTGTACGCTTCCAAATAAGAGATGATTTTGGGTTTTCCTCTGGTTTTGTCCATCTGCTGTATCAGAGCATTGAAACAGAGCTCCACGTTCACAGACACTCGAGCTGATGTTTCCACCAACATGAGATTCTTTTTACCTGTAACAAACGTCTGCACCTCCCTCAGGTATTGCTCAACACACTCGTCACATTTTGTTGCAGCGATGATTATGGGTTTTTTCGCCTTGGATATCTGAGAATGAAGGCTGTGGACAAATTTCATCTGGTCGTCGAATTTCCTATTGCATCCTTTGCTTACATCTATACACAACACAAAGCCATCGATGTTCAGCTTGCCATCGGGCATCTGCTTCTGATCAAAATCCTGTTCCAACCCAAGCTGGTCTGTGCAAATGTACATCAGCTTCTCAGCAGACTGAAGCTTCGTATTTGCAGCCCTTTTCGTGTAAGGCTGCAGGTTTGTGCTCCGATGCGGCAAGAAGGTTTGGTCATCAATGAACTCAGTCTGCTCAATGACCTGGATTCGACACTCAAGGCCATCGTCCCCTCGATTTAACACTTCACCCCAGTATAAGAAATGGTCATTATTCACCACGCGCCCTCCAAAGTCAATTGTGCTCAACACAGAAGTGTGCTCCGAGTAGTAGCAGTCCGCACTGGGGTGCACATATCGGTTGCATAGGCAGGATTTACCTACGCCGCAGTTGCCCTTCTCTTTCTCAGTGCCTGAGAGTCCGACGACACTGATAGCGTATGTCGGACGGGGCTCCTTATTCTTGGCCATTATATTACCCCTCTCATTGCTTGTTAAGCTAAGCAAAGTATGCCGGAAGGGCAAGCACGTATTTCCATTTGCTAGTGCAGGCGCATTTCCATTTCTCACTTTGCATGAGCTGATGTAGCTTTAATCTTGATCATCTGTCCCGGACGACTGCTCTTTCCTCTCCTATCACCTTCCTGCAATAAAAAATAAATAAATTAAATTAGTCAACAATAAGATGAAGTGTAAAGTTTTGTTTTCAATAGCCAAACGCTTATCATTTATCATACTGAATTTAATAAGTCAGATGACAACACAGGCACAATCACAATACAAAACAAACAAGTACAATAAAAAATGATGACTCACAATACGCAACATAACTGTATGCATCATTACTGATATCTAAAAATTCAAGCATGACACTAACAATACTATTATAAAATATTATTGCCAATGCATTTGCATTTTGAAAACCCTTTTTATAAAGTCTGCAAACACTACACAACTGCTCAGGGTACAAAACTATCTCAACAATCCACATGTGACACATCTTCAATGCATTCATTTCTCATAATATAAGTAGGAGTACTGACACTGTGGAACAAGTTCTTTCACTGTAATACTGTTTACTGCATGTACTCCAGTGTTTTTAGAAAATATGCAAGCTATGCTTGTCATCTGCAGTGACAACCTTTGTACTAAAAAATAAATGCATCTGTCAGTAGAAATAAGGCAGCAAATTGGCTAATTTACACTCAAAAGCATTAAGTTCATGATAAACAGAAAACAACTGCAAGAAAATATTTTATAAATGCAATTCAGTGTTGGCTCTGACAGCATAACTAGAACCACTTCTGAATTTGGCAGTGTAAAGCCGGATGTGTCTTTAAAAGATTCACATTTGTGAAAATTGTGTCACCATTTACTCATCTGTGTGTCGTTCCAAACCTGTATGACTTTCTTTCTCAGTGGAACACAAAAGGAGATCTTAGCCAGAATGACAGCCTGAGTCACTTTTTTTTATTGCATCGGTTTTCCACATAATAAAAGTAACCAATAAATGAAGCTGCCATTCTTTGTTTAACAGAAGAAATAAAGGCATACATTTTTTGATCAGTACATTCCCAGGTCCTTTTCAGTCATTTATCATTACTGTATAAGGACTTTTAAAGGACATTTAGATTCACATCTTTCAAACATTTCGTGAACCAGTTTGACCGATTCATTGAAAAGAACCGATTCAAAAGAACAACCAAATCGAATCACTCTACACAAAAAAATCAATACCTAGCCTACATGATGAAATAACGCAAATTTTAACATAATTAAAAAACGCATGTTCAGTTTAAAAACGCTCATGAATTTTAAGATTTTATTCATTTCGGGTAGGGAAAACACTTTTTATCATTCTCAGTATCAGATTTTTTCAGTTCTTCCATGACCGTGGGAACCCTGGAGTAAATGATGACACAAATTTCATTTTGGCCGAAATATCCCTTAGTATTGAGGATGCCATAAATAACGACCGCTTGTATGGAACATCAACGACTGGACTTCACGGGCGTTAAATCACGGAAACACGGGACATCAGTGTCAAGACGCGTTTCTTAACGACGGTGGGCTGTATTTCTAAGCGAGGTTATGAAGCAGACAGAAGCATCTGCTGAAGGAGAGAAGAAGGAATTCCGAGCAGAAGCGCTATTGTTACGAGCCACACTGCGATCAGACGTGCAAGCGACGACTCCCACAACTTGTCGAGAGAATTACTGCTAAATGTGGCTTCCAAATTGCCAAGAATGTGTCCATCATTTACTTCATAACCCACAAGCGTCCACTCCATTTGAATCCGAGGAATTGAATTTCACATCAGAACAGTTTTATCACAGGACAATCAATACGCACGCGCTCTTGCATTAAATAACATCTGTTTAGTATGTATGTATACTTATTTGTATTCGCATCGACGAGGGCCTTGCCTCTAACAAGGCATTAGATGCTTCCTTTGCTTGCTAGCTTCCCAGTTAGCCAGGGCTAACGTTAGTTAAGTGTGACACCGACACAACGCACTGTAGGCAAGACAGACAAATCTGTGCATTTACATAAAGCTACACAACTATCGCCTAGACGTGGAAATAAGTAACACACTAAACCAAATGCAGTAAAACAAAAGACAAAAGCATGATGGAAAGTCACATACTCCGTGTACATTCCCCTACCTAACATGGTCGCTCCCAGCTCCAGACACCACAGATAGGAGGAGACATTCCAACTATTTCCTTTAATTTCTGCGGATGCGATACCGAAACAAGCCCCAGTTTTGTCGCGTTTCCCGTGAGCGGTTGGAATAATCGGCGAAATTTCCCTAAAGTGGTTGTTTTCAGTGTTTTCTAGCAGTAAGAGTGGTATGCGTGTAATCGGAGAGCCATCCCCTCCCCTCTCATTCCAGTCAGTAATGGCGACGGAGAGACTCTCTCTCTCTCTCTCTCTCTCTCTCTCTCTCTCTCTCTCTCTCTCTCTCTCTCCTCAGTAACTTTTCCATTCCGCTCACCGCGGAACTTTCTGATTTTTGATCTCTTAATTTCATCTGTGTGCAGGTAAGTAAAATCAAGGAATAAACTATTAAAAGGGCATATATTTTTATTCTATCTATCTATCTATCTATCTATCTATCTATCTATCTATCTATCTATCTGTCTTTTTTTTTAGTTTTATTATTTCATTTATTTATTTGTTTTTATCTATCTATCTATCTATCTGTTATTAGGTTATATTTAAATATTGGTTGTAGTAGCCTTTGAGATATACTGATGGAATTTGCATTAACATTTTGCTCCGAGGTTGGAGTTTAAGTCAGGCTAACTGAAATAAACCTTATTTGGTAAACTTGTTTTATGAAACAGGCCTCTGGTCTGTTTATATGAAGGCTCAGCTGTTATTTCAATGACACAGAAAACACCAGAGATCCTGTTTGCACGTTTATATTTATTCTTATGGATGTATTTGGCACAAAGTCTAAAGTTAAATTTAAAATATTTTTTGTGTGCAGAGCTTTTATCATAAACTAGTTCATCATACCTTTATTTCATCAATAAAACATGTCAGAGGTAGTCATTGGTGTTCATTTAGCAAGAGATTGTATGCTACATTGAACTTAGCAAACATCTGCGGTACAATTTATTTTTATTTATTTTTTTGTACCCAGAGAGCCGAGGACAATGTTTATACACTGTTTACCTCTTGAGTTAGCACTGAAATTAACTGAGCCATTCCTTCTGAATATGCACAGCCTCTCTTGTTCTTACAAGCTTAGTTTACTTAAATTTAGATTATTCTTAACAGACACACCTTGCTTTACTATTATACATTTATGATTCCTTTATTTTTCAACAATTTCTTTTTTTATGATTCCTTTTGAGCACATACTCCTTCAGTATTTATAAATGTCTGTGCAAGGCAGAAGGATCCCCTGCTACTAACCAGCAGAACTAGACATGGGCTGGTCTGATTAAGGAATGAAGGTGGGTCTCACACACACACACACACACACACATTGAGGTGTGCCCACGCTTCTTCTTGTGTTTGATATGTTTGTGTTTCATAAAATGATTCGCCATTCACCAAATCCATTGTCTGGAGAGCATCTGTTCCCAAGGCAACGCCTATCTGTGGTCAGTGGCCAGCCACTCCCTGTCCCGGGACGCAATACAAATGTCAAGTTTCTTCTTTTGTAAATGCAAATGGTCAATTCAACCTCTTAGGAGATCATTGTTTTCTCTATAAAATTATCATCATCATGTGGTTAACGACATCTTTGTTTATAAAAAGTGGAATTAAACATATCACTGCAGGTAAATTTGGCACTGCTAATTAATAAGAAAATACACAAAACATACGTTTTCATTTTTAGAAGGTTGAATTTTTGTTCAGTTATTTTTTACTTCGGATATTATTGTCAAAGTGTAGCCTACTTGTTGGTCAAGACAGAAAAAATGGGTCATGTTTATTTTTCATACTTCACATATTTTCATACCGCGAATACCATTCAAAAGCTCAAAAAAGGGCAATAACATTTTTAATGTTTTTGAGAGAAGTCTCTTATGTTCATCAATGCATTTATTTGATCAAAAATTGTTGTGAAATAATATTAAAATGTAAAATACGTTTTCTATTTTAATGTATTTAAAAGAAAAATGTATTCCTGTGATGGCAAAGCTGAATTATCAGCATCATTACTCGTCGTCAGTGTCACATGATCCTAATTTGCTGTTCAAGAAACATTTTGTATTATTATTAATGTAAAAAAAAAAAAAAAAAGAGTTGTGCTGTTTAATGGTTCTGAGAAAACCATGATACTTTTTTTTTTTTCAGGATTCTCTGAGTCTGTGCTTTAAAACTAAATCAGATAGTCTGACTTCAGTTGTTTTTTTTATCCAGATCTGATCTGTTTTGTTGAACAATGGCTCTAAAAGCCTGTGTGAAGAAAGTCAATTTCATCACAGTATCATGATTGTGTGTGAATTTGACATTCAAATGTTACTGCCATCAGCCATGTGCAGCCATCACTTCCTCTAATGGATGTTCATTTGAAAACCATCCATTAAAACTCTCTTTGCAAAAACAAATCTGATGTTGTGTCATCCTGCATTCAAAGGAGTGTTATTTTAGTATTATTTATTTACTATTATAGTATTTATTATTATTTATTTTATATTTCAGTTTACATTTTAATTATAGTTTTAGTCATTTTGTTTTGTCACTTTTATTACCTTTTAAATATTTCTATAGCTTTAATTTGAAAGATTTTTATTTTAGTTTTAGTCATTTTAGCACTTCAATTTAAACTTATTTCAGTTAGTTAAGGGAACATTTATACGTTTTGTTTCAAGTTGTTTATATAATATATATATTTTTTCATTTTATTTCCAATTGATATAAATGTAAAAATGTTTAAAAGTTGTCTTGCTATCAATAATACCTAATAACAGAATTATCTTCTATAATGACCGAGCTTCCCAAACAGACTGTATGCAAAGTATTGCACTAATTAATTTTCTTATGTTCATTTGTGGAGCTACTGCCCAAAAAACAAAAACGTGTGGAAATCAAACGCTCAGCATCAGGCCTCATAATGTGTCTGTCCGTGCCTCCTTTAAATCTTGCCTGCTCTCTTTTTTACATCATGAATTATTTACCTTCCCCCCACCCCCAAATCTCCTTCCAACACCCCTCAGATCTGCAGATTCACTGTCAGCTGTGCTCGGAGTCTTGCTGAGAAGCCCTGGTGTCCACACCCTTTGTGTGGCGCCTGATTGTGCAAGATAAGGCCAGTCGTCCCTATGCATTTAATGTCATCTAAAATAGCCAAATGCTTAGGTAAATGTTTGATACAGAAGGGATAAACCCCACACTGTTTTTTAAATAAATACCTAACATTGCTTGTAGAGATGCTCCCAAAGTTTATTGTAAAGAATGCCAATGCTAGAGAGTTAAAGCACCTCATAGACACATACATCGCCCCCCTCCTGTTCCCCTGTGCTGCAGTGCAATTGGAACCAGCTGCTGCTGCTGCTATTTACCCTGAGCAGCAGCACTGCTACATTGCCATGGTTATGGATCCACGCTTGGGATTGTGGGAAGGGCTGGGTTTCCGGGTCACTGCAGACGAGGTTTCAGGAGAGAGATATCATTTAAATAACTACAGCCACATGCTTAATATTGTCAGAACATCTCTATGATCTTAAAGTCAGGAACTTAAAAATGCTATTTTTAGCTAGGTTTTAAAATTTAATAAGTGCTGAATGGGTAAGACTTACAGATCTCCAGAATTGAAGTATACAGTACTTGCTTCCTATGAGAGTATAGAAAGGAACTTCAATGGGTAGATGTTTGTTACTTTAGTTAAGCTGAATTAAATTCCAATTTATTGAATAAATAAAATATTAAAGATCAACATGGTAAATTTTAACAGCTTTGCAAGATATATATTACAGGGAGGATGTGTAAAAAACTGTACCTTTAGAGTTCATAAAAGATGCATTTTATTTAGAGGGTGCTATAAAAATGGAAGGATTATTTTGAAACCGTTTTCACTTAGAAATTGCTGGTAAATTTCACAAATAATTACAAAGAAATGGCAATAGCATTCAATTAAATGTGAAATTTGAAGTAGAAATACTAAAAAAGTATTTTCCTGTAAAACATGCTCCAATAATAATAATAATAATAAAAGAAAATCCCATATTTTTTTCATATCTTCAAAAAACATATTTTACAGTGTAGTAGTATGCAGTGTTATTTAGTAGAATTTAGCTTCTATTATAGTTTTCATTCATATTTGAATCTGTTGTGTTGTCTGTATTTTTATTACAGTCTGTATTTATATTTTTTTTATTTCAGTCAGGTTTATTTGCTTTTTTATGGTTTTAATTTAATTATAATTTTAATTAACTATAATAACCCTGGTAATATACCCTTAAGGTATAATATGAACCTTTTAACTGTAAATAAGGTACAAAGTTAAGGCACAGCTACAGTGACAAGCTCTGATGCCCCTAAAGGTCCAATTTTTGCACATTTTCTTCTGATGTTTCTCAGAATCAGGTCTCAAGATATAGCATTAATGAAGATTTATTATACATGCCAACAGTAAGTATACTTTAGCTGCTTTGAAAAACCTCGGCCCCAGAAGGCACGTACCTTACATAATTTTAATCAATTATACATATATATCTTCTATTATACATGTGCAGATCACCACTTCAGCCAATTTACAGGCATAAAGCCAATACTTAAGTCATGAAGACTTCATCAAGTACTGAACATAAGGACGCAGAGATGGCCACACATAGTTAAATAATTATGTATGCCATTTGCAATAATAATAATGATAATTTGATCAGGATCTTGTTGAAAAATGTAACACAACTGCTACATTTCATGATTTACAGTGAAGAGACCATTCATGAGCAATATTCAGTTTAGAGATAACGATTTCCCCTTAAATGTCTTTTGTTTGCACCTCAGCTTATCGTATTAACAGTATCTGCTCATGAATCAAAGATGACACAGAAATAAGCCTGCCCTCTGTCCTCTTGGGCTGCACAGCTACCCCATTTAATTATTGATTTTTTTTCCATAGCCTTAGGAAGTGGAAGCTATAAGCCACATTTCCCACATGAGGCAAAGTCTGCATTTACAATGCCACTGAGAACACCACAAGGACACTGTTGTAGAAATCTGTTTCTTGTCATCTGGGAATTACCTGAAGCATGCTCAATCATGTTGCTTGTTAAGTAATCTGAAAATACAGTCTCTCACAAGCAGATAAGGTTTCATGAGTGGAGGTCATCTGATCTAGGATCAGATTTATGAATGTTCTTCTCCCATTTGTTGTGAAATTCCCTTTCTGGGACAAAAATCCCAGGCAGAATTTTGGTGAATTCTACATCTCTATATGAATGGATGTTTATTTGCGGTTTATACCTCAATCACACCCTCATGGGAGTGTGAGTCACAGCACTGCGCTCAATGACATCAGTCAAGGCACGTTACTGGGATAACGCTTTCTTTATCGTGAAAACAAAGAGAAAATAAATAACACCAAATGTGAAACTGTCCAAATTCAGCTGAGGTCATTGTACAGCTGAAACCCCTGGGTCGGTCTTCTGGGAACAGTTAAGCAATTGAGACTAAAAGAAAGCAAAATAGCTTCATTGCAGTGATGAATCACAGACTGGTCTGTCTGGCCAGTTTTACACAGGGGTGGACTGAATACGGCTGTTTCAGCTGAGTCAAGGGAGCAGTGAAAATATGCAGGAAGTGACCCTGTTTTTCTCATCCCACTTTTCCTATTGGACCAGGACCGTTTGTCTTTATTAAATGTAATCAAGTAACAGAAGAGTTCAATCATGTTACTGTCAAAAGAGGAAAATTTGTCATCGTTTAAGTGAAAGACCTAATTAAATCAAACAAAGCACAATCAGATGTATGAAAAACATATGCACTGCCATCAAGTGGTCAAGATCTGTAATGAACATCTTTATGGATGTGAAAAGTGAAATCAATGACATTGACTGAAGCTGCCCAAAACCTGCCCTTTGACAATTTCTTTTTATTTAAAAAACTTGTCAGTCTATTCTGGTGGGAAAAGATCCACATCTGAGATTTGTACATGGAAATGGACATTACATTAGGGCACTTCTAATATGATCAGAATTGTGAAGAGTTCTTATTTTCATTATAATGAAAGCATACTTTTTGCCAAAATGATTTATTCATATTTGTTATTTTAATCATCTCTAAATAACATGAACTGTATGTCAGTGCATAAATAAAGAACATAAATTATAATATTCTTATTAGGTATGCGTTACCAGTTTAAATGGGTAAATAAGTAGGAGACAATGATTTTCTTCAGGTCAGCAAAACTACATTAAATGTGGACATCATTTATCTCAGATGCTCCGCTAGTCGGCGTACTACTGCTGCTGCAACTCTTCTGTAAGCCTCGGCCTGCAAAACAGGCAAATATGCATGAATATATTAGAAAATGATTTCATGAATCTTATTTCAAATCAGTTCTATAAATGTTTGTTAAAAATCGGAAACTCTGTCTGACTGATTATTCTCTTAGTGGATTATCTGTAAACATCTTTTAGGTGAAATATCTTATTCAGGTATGTTATATATAAATATTTTCATGCATTTTGTAGGATCCTTCTTATTTTGGTAAAATAATTAACATTTTGCAGATTGTGCAAGGTGTATGTAAACTTTTGACTTCAACTGTATATTTTGCATTTCAATTTTGTCATTTATCAATACATGTTACCAAAGTGTAGTGTACCAAATTTTTGCACCCAAAGATCATGAAAGGCTTACAGTAAGTAACTAATGGAAAACAATGAAAAGCAAGACAGGAATCCAACATGATTCACTTACTTCTGGACTATCAGGGGATGACACAACCACGGGCTGTCCCTTGTCTGATGTTTCTCTTATGTTGAGATGAAGAGGAATGTCTCCTGGAGTGAGAAAAGAAAACCTTGTGTCCTCACAGATTGGCCAATCCAACTGAATCAAATCTAGTTACATACAATTTGACCTCATAATATGCATTATATATGATAAATTTCAAAGTTGTTTTTTTTTTTTTTTTTATGTGCTTAAATGCTAAAAGAGTCGGTCATCATGTAATACTTTATACAGAATGGCCTTACCAAGCATCTCAACACCGAGGGTCTGAGCCAGCTCTTTAGCCCCATCCAAGCCAAAAATGTGTGTTTGATGATTGCACTTGGGACACTGGAAAACACTCATGTTCTGAACCAGACCCAGCACCTGAATGCACAAAGCACATCCTTAAACATAAATGTATAAAAAAAAAAATTCTGATACCAATCAGGTATTTTCTGTCGGAAATAACGGTCACAGAATTAACACAAAACAATGATTAAAGATATTTTGATGCCATTTATATCGCTTCAATGTAGGTCTCTATCAGCATGAACCCAACCTGTTTAAACTCTATTACTTTCCACTATAATTTAATGACAAGTCGGAGCTGAAGTGCTTTTAAATACAAAAGCAAATGCTTTACCGGAACATTAACCTTTCTGAACATCTCGGCACCTCTTCGTGCATCTAGCAAGGCAATGTCTTGAGGCGTAGACACGATTACAGCACCTGAAAGCCAAAATGGACATCAGTTTAGCAGAAATTATACAACTAAGCTTGATGTTTGGTGTATAAACCAGTCAAAATGTTTAAGAGCTGTAAATATAATGAATGTTCTGAATACTAGACAACATTAATGCATCCAATTCTCCCACCTGATACAAGCACTGACAATCTGAATTGGAAAAATCCACGGTGCTGTATTGTGATTGACATTAGGTAGAATGCTTCTTTCAGATTGTAAAAGATGCCAAAAAGAGGCATACAGACCATAAATCAGCTGTAACATTTGTTTATTTACCTGCTATAGGAATATTCTGAGTAATAGACAGTTGGACATCTCCAGTTCCAGGTGGCATATCAATCACAAGGTAATCTAGATTCCCCCAATCAACCTGCATGGAAAAAGTCATTATAGTAGTGAAAGGAACAACAGTGTTGAGTAAATTGGATTATTTTCTCAGACTGGGTAGCGAATAATTCATGCACAATCATTAAAATGTGCCAATGGATGGAAATTGAAGAAATCATATCAACTTGTGCTGGATGAGGACACCTGTTAAAAAATAGATATTTGATAAAACCCTATAAGCAACAGCAATTTCCAAATCCAAATTGCTCACCTGTCTAACGAGTTTCTCAATCGCTGACATCACCATCAGACCCCTCCACACAATAGGTGCAACCTCTTCAACCAGAAAGCCCATTGACATACTGTAGAAGACAAAAGTAAAACCTTAAAACTTTTAAACATTGTATGAAAGAAATCAAACAAAACTAACATTAAAAAGTTTGAGGTCAGTGAGATTTTTTAAGAATTTAATACTTCTATTTATGACATTTATGTTAAATTTATGTTTCAAAAACTGTTCAACATAATAATAGGAAATGTTTCTTGAGCAACAAATCAGCATATTAGAAAGATTTCTGAAGGACACTGAAGACTGGAGTAATGATGCTGAAAATTATTTACATTTTAAATTACATTTTGATCAAATAAATGCAACCTTGGTGAGCATAAAAGACTTATTTTAAATACATTTTGAATACATCTTTTGAACAGCAGTCAATATAAATAACACTTTTGCACTAAACTATTAATCTATTAATCTGTCATGTACTTACCAAGGAATTCCAAAATTCACAAGTGGCCTCATTAAGTTCTCTGAAAATAAAGAAAAAAGGATCAGATTGACAAACTGATTTTCTTATATAACAAGATATTACATTTTGTTTACAAAGCAAATGTGGCCACAAAACTCACTGTCTGTTAACTCAGGGTTTCCTTTTAGGTTCATTAACTTTGGAACGGAGGGCCCATAGACATCAGCATCTAGAAGACCCACCGATTTACTCTACATGCAACAGTGGTACAAAGAAAAGATATTAATGAAGGCAAATCATCTAATAAAAAGTTACATCATTTAGTGGTTTTAATACAGTGTCTGAGATAGGGTTATCTGAATGTCACCTGATCGTTAGCCATAAGTCCAAGAGCAAGATTCACTGTGAAGACATTAAACTAAATGAGGTTTTCAGAGAGTGCTGGTAGTTGATTAAAGAGTAAAACAAACAGACTGGAAATTACTGTAGCATGAAACACACAAAGGTCAATGAACACAAAAGACAACAGACCTGCTGTTGTGGACTTTCCCACCCCTCCTTTCCCCGATGCAACTACAATGACCTCTTTGACTCCAGCTATGGGCTTCTGTTTCGGCAAACCTCTTGCCATGTGCTGCCTCTGTCTCTCCTGCAGAGCTCGTTCTCCGGCACCTGAAGTCTAAACAGAAAAAAAGTGGAGATTATGTGTCTGTAATACAGTCTAAACTGTATTTTCGTTGGGTTTATGCATCTATACATCATTAATAATTAAGGCACCTGTAATCAATAGCCTATATATTAATGAGTTTTACTTACCTTGAAGCGGATTTCATGTCTATTTTGATGTGCAGGAACAAATCTGCTACCCAAAAGAGGTGTGCCTATAATGTTTGAGGACAATGTATATATTTGCAAAAGCCTTTTGTAGCTGTCGTGTAATTTAACCATCTTATAAAGCTCCCGGAGACGAGATTTCAGACAATGTCACAAGCAAAACAAAGACAGAGACACCGCTGCGGTTTCCATGTGATGGCACTCGTTTCTATCGGTTTAGTACTTGGTAACGATTTTTAATAAATCATATAATATATCACAAATACAGTGTGTGTTTTTTTTTTTTTAACTAAAATATAGATGGCATTAGCTGGCGTGAAGTCGCATCGCACTGTCGACTCCTGATGACGTATATTGTTTGGATTCTCACGCGGAAGCGGAACCTCCCGGTAGTTTCAAGGTTCATTCCCATACACAATAAACTCGCGAGGTTCATTCAAAATAAGCTTATTTTATTTATGTTACCTAATTAAATTGATCACTGTCATTGAAATCGGCAGTTTCCGGCACTTTTCGTAGCAATGTCCGAGAGAACCGAGAACGGCATGCAAGCGCGAGTGATTGTCCAGCAGTGTCTGCATGCACGACTGCAGGTCAAACCTCCAGATGCTGACAGTGAAGCTGAATGGGTTGAGGTATCGGGGAAAAAACAATATTTAAATAATTAATCTTAACCACAATTTTAGTTTTTGGCGAACTAATGACCTGTCTAATTTTATTCTGATTGTTCAGATTAACAGGGGAATGGTTATCTACATCTGCTTTTTCAAAGGTGCAACTGAAGATATAATCCCCAAAATGGGTATGCATTGCTCCTGTCTCACATTTGCAATAAAACATACATACATACATGCATTAATTCTGAAATGTAATATACACTTGTATTCATTTACACCTGTCTTCTCACTCAGTGAACACTCTGCTGAACATGAAGCTCTGTGAGACAGATTCTGGAAAGTACACCTCAGTGCTTCAGCTACCAGGCAGTGTTCTCATAGTACCGCAAGCTACGCTTGGAGGAAAACCAAAAGGAAAAGGGATGCAGTACCATGGCAACATTGGGAAAGATGAAGGCTTGAAGCTCTACGACAGCTTTGTGTCTCATTGTCAGAATGAACTCTCAGCCTGTAAGAACAGTGACACTGTCACAGAGCTCAAACATGGAACGTATGGGAACAGACAAGTCCTGAAGCTGGACACAAATGGACCTTATACTCATCTAATGGAGTTTTAAGAATTATGCAAATTTTGCTTGTAGATCAGTAATATATGGGTATATGAAGGTCATTGATCTATACAGAACATTCAGAAGCATGAAAAGATTTTTAGCTCCACTCCTAATTAAAATCTATGTAATGCATACGCCTGGTGTCTGTGTCTATGTCTGTTTTCTATCTATCTATCTATCTATCTATCTATCTATCTATCTTGTACTTGCTTATTTAATAATAATGGAAGGCTTCTATATTAAGCTTTCAGAGCTGATCTGATAATGCCACGCGTTGGATTCAATGTGGCCGCATGTCCCTCTCCTGTCCAGCAGGGGACAGTAAAGTGCACATATTTCCAATATCTCCCAAACCAACAATCCAGAGCAGTTTATGGACAACAAACATGAGCTGGGAAACATTAGGATCGTTGTAGTGATGAGCAAGGTCTTTAATCCCGTGAGAGGATTAATTGTTTATTAATTAAACTCTGCGACTGCAGAAACTATATTTATAGAGGATTCGCTAGCGTTACTTTGATAATGACTCATTGTCTTCGAGAAAGCTGCTAATGGACGGCAAACAGAAGGAGCATTACACGCAAAGACAAGACACGTCAGCTGTAAGACACCGAAAAACATGCAAGACAAACGAGGGGGCTGAGTGCCTTTCCCAGCCTTCTAGTGAGACTTCTAATGGGGCGAATAAAAGGATCCCCAAACGAGCAGGACACCTCAGTTCTCCCTCCAGAGATGACCATGTGCCAGTTTATACTCTGGTGCTGGTGCTTGTTCTCTCTTTATGTACACGCTTTTACAAAATCACTGAGCCTCCACATGTATGGTGAGTATTAGATGTGTAGAATTGTGATTGTAAACCTACTATCAATGCACGATCAGTGAACATTATGGTCCATCTGCAGTTGGGATGAGACTCATTTCGGGAAAATGGGAAGCTATTACATTAACCGCACCTTCTTCTTTGATGTCCATCCGCCCCTTGGAAAGGTATGGGTTTCAGACCCCTGCTAGTTGTGAGATAATGTGAATTATTTTGTCAGTTTTTGTGTGATTCGAAAGAATGCTTCTACGCTCCTCACTCAGATGCTGATCGGCCTCGCTGGATACCTGACAGGCTATGATGGGACCTTTCCCTTCATAAAACCAGGGGACAAATATGAGCACCACAACTACTGGGGGATGAGAGCGGTAAATCCCAGTTCAATTTATGCATATCTTTTTAAGTAATTTTATTTTTCAATTAGTTTTACATAAAATTTCATATTATGATTGAAGTATAGCTTTTGCTTGTTAAAGGAGAAGTTAATTTCCAGAACAAAAATTTACATATAATGTACTCACCCCCTTGTCATCCAAGATGTTCACATCTTTCTGTCTTCAGTCATAAAGAAATTGTTTTTTTTTTGAGGAATTTTTTTTATTTTTTCTCTATATATTATAGTTTTATGTTGTGCCGCGTTTGATTTTAAATTCCAAGAGGTTTTTAGGGATACTCCACCCCAAAATGAAAATTTTGTCATTAATCACTTACCCCCATGTCGTTCCAAACCCGTAAAAGCTCCATTCGCTTTCAGAACACAACTTATGATATTTTGGATGAAAACCAGGAGGCCTGTGACTGTCCCATAGACTGCCAAGTAAATAACAGTGTCAAGGTCCATAAAAGGTATGAAAGTCGTCATCAGAATACTCCATCTGCCATCAGACGTGCAATCTGTGTTATATGTAGCGACAGGAACACTTTTTGTAAGCGAAGAAAACAAAAATAACCCCTTTATTCAATAATTCCTTTGTCAACGGTCTCCTCTGTGTCTCATTTTATCACCGTATGCTGTGTATGCTCTTCTGTGTCATCCGCGCCACAAGGATGCGCTGTTTTGCTAGATAAGACCCTTCTTCCTCGGCTGGGATCGTTTAGAGCCCTTTGAAGCTGCATTTAAACTGCATTTTGGGAGTTCAAACTCGGGGCACCATAGAAGTCCATTATATGGACAGAAATTCTGAAAAGTTTTCCTCAAAAAACATAATTTCTTTACGACAGAAAGAAAGACGTGAACATCTTGGATGACAAGGGGGTGAGTACATTATATATAAATTTCTGTTCTAGAAGTGAACTACTCCTTTAAGCTAGAAAACAGTTATTTTAAATTACAATAATATTTCAAAATATGACTGTTTTACTGTATTTTGATCTGTCAAATGCAGCATAAGAGACTTTTTAAAAGTTTTTTTTTTTTTTTTTTTTTAAACTAAACCTACAGGCCCCAAACTTCTAAATGATAGTATATAATAAATAAAAAATATTTAAGCATCGTGTATATGTATGTGTGTGTTCATTATATAATTAATATTATTTTATTAAATTATATTACATTATCATGGACACCATAAACCAAAATGCTAATTTATTTTTAATTAAACCATGCAAAATTGTTGCTGAATGATGAAAAATGCAAATATATATTTTTGGAAGTTGTATTTAAAATATACTCAGAGGTCCAAAAGTTATTCTGATTATGTATATGTATGATACCTCTTTGTTTTATTTATTTATTTATTTGAGTAATGTTAAGAGTTGTACTTTCCAAGAAATTGCCGTTAGCTTTTCTTTGCATTGCTGATGTATTATTCTTCAAATGTGAGCTTTAATCCCTGTGATGAATTTGTGTTTAGTTCTGTGCAGCTCTTGGTTCCTGTCTTCCTCCTTTTGCCTTCCTTATTGTCCTGGAGCTGTCACATTCTACGCCAGCCGCGCTCATCGCAGCCTCTCTGCTTATCTTTGGTGAGTGTGGTAGTGATCATCAGCACAGAGCTGACCTGTACTGAGTGAGGGCGTTACGATGATGATCTAAATCTAAATCCACTGATGTATTTTACAACAGACACCGGCTGTATCACCCTGTCTCAGTACATTCTCCTGGATCCCATTCTAATGTTTTTCATCATGGGCTCTGTTCTCTGCATGGTCAGATTCAACACACAGAGACTCAGGTAGAGGAATCTGAAGCATCTCTCTATGAAGCTTTACTGGTCGAGTTTATGTACCTAATATAGAGCACATTTTCTTTCCTGTCTCTAGACCTTTCAGCTTTTCCTGGTGGTTCTGGCTGCTTCTGACAGGGGTCTGCCTCTCTGGCTCTCTGGGAGTAAAGTTTGTTGGGCTGTTTGTCATCCTCTTGGTGGGAATTAACACAGCATTTGATCTGTGGAGGCTGCTCGGGGATCTCAGCTTGTCTTTGGTATGAATGAGAACATGTTACAAGATTGAATTTATTCTCATATATACACTGTTCAGAAGTTTGGGATCAGTAAGATTTTTTATGTTTTTGAACAATAGCTCTTATGTTCAACAAGCCTGCTTTTATTTGATCTGAAATACAGTACAAACACCATATTGCAATGTTAATTTATGAAATATTATTATGTAATTTATTCCTGTGATGTCAAAGCACAGCAGCTGTTACTTTATTCTTCAGTTAACACAATCCTTCAGAATTCATTCTAAATTGTTGATTTGCTCAAGAAACTTTTCTTATAATTATTAATGTTGGAAAGAGTTGTGCTGCTTAATGTTTTTTGTGAAAACCGTGATACTTTATTCAGGATTCTTTGATGGATAGTATTTATTTGAAATAGAGATCTTTTGTAACACTGTGAAAATCTTTACTGTCAAGTGATCAGTTTAACACATCCTTGCTGAGAGAAAAAAAAAAAGTCAAACTTTTGAATGACAATATTTTCTTGTTTTTCACTAGTTGGATTTTGGGAAGCACTTATTAGCTCGAGTTTTTGGGTTGATAATGCTCCCATTGTTCCTGTACACTACAATATTTGCTGTTCACTTTATTGTCTTAAACAGAAGGTATGTTTTATATATTAGGTATATTAATATTCTGTTCTATTATTAAACCAGTTCATTGGTCATTAATACAATAAAATAATGCTAAAGCTTTGCTCTTTTCGATACACAGCGGTCCTGGGGATGGTTTCTTCAGCTCTGCTTTTCAGTCTCGCTTAATTGGAAACAATCTGCACAACGCGTCCATGCCAGAGTGTAAGAACAACTTGAGCTCAAGATTTGACATTTTTTACTGCTTATGTGTCTTTTTTTTACTTGAATTGTGAAAAGATTCGATTTTCTGACTATATCCTGGCTTGTACCCCTCCCTCCACACAGATCTGGCATATGGCTCTGTCATAACTGTGAAGAATCTGCGAATAGCAGGAGGGTATCTGCACTCTCACTGGCATCTTTACCCAGAAGGTGTTGGAGCTCACCAGCAGCAGGTCAGTTCACCATCGTTTACTCTTAACAGACAGTTTGACAACAGCACTACAGTAACACTATCTGGAAGGTTTCAAGATGAAAAACTGATCTGTAATTCTTAATTTGGTTCAAAATTTCTATTAACACTACCATTGAAACGTTTGGAGTAAGTAAGAAAATCAAATCAAAGTAAGAAAAGCAAATCAGCATATTAGAATGATTTCTGAAGGAGCATGTGACACAGGTTCACTGAAATAAATAACATTTTAAATTGTAATAATATTTCACAATATCACAGTTTTTACTGATTAAATAAATGCAGCCTTGGTGAGCATAAGAGACTTCTTTCACAGCATTCAAATAATCTGTGAACATCTAACTGTGCATGTTTGATTTGTGGCTTGAATTTAGTAGTTATTCTGTTAGGTGATGCATTTCTAGCAGAATGATAAATCTTATTGCTGTATAAATCTATTTTGCTTCTTACCTCATGTAGGTTACAGCCTATTTGCACAAAGATTATAACAACCTATGGTTGGTCAAGAGACCTGACAACTCTGACGGTGAGTTCTTTTACATGTTTGCATTATATTTCTAGATACACACTGCACAAGAATCAATAACTCCTGTTCCCTGCTAAGATCTCACAGGGCCACCAGAACTGGTCCGACAGGGTGACATCATTAGACTGGAACACAAAGAGTACGTATAAGGTCTTTGGGAAAGTAACATAGTTATGGCCTAAAAGAATGATGTGAACTGTTAGTTTAAAGCAGTGCACGCCTGATTTTCGTCATCAGAACTACAAGAAATCTTCATAGTCATTTCCATGAAGCTCCACTGACCAAAAAACACCTGCAGGTCACAGGTTACGGCATTGTGAGTACTGTATTTTAATAGATTTTTTTCATGTATTATAATGTTTTGGCATTATTATAGAAACCATGTTCCATTATCAGTTGATTAGATGGGTTTGTGTTCTATCAGCTTAATAGATTCAGCTTTGTTTTTATTTTCTGATTGTATCATTGAAAGCAAAAAGATGACCTTGTGCTTCTAGTTAACAGCAAACAAAATCTCCAAATGAACACTGATCATAAGTTCCAATGGAGTAGCATTACTAATTTGGCTTTTCATTTCAGAATGGAAGCGGAGACGTCAATGACTTGTGGCAGGTGGAGGTGTGTGGAGGGAAGAAAGGAGATCCGGTGAAGGTGTTGCGTAGTAAAGTGCGTTTCCTCCATCGCTCTACAAGCTGCGTGCTTTGCTCCTCTGGAAAGACTCTTCCCAAGTGGTGAGAGCGTTCATTCAGCTGAAACCTTAGATGTGGTCTGTAGTGCATAACACACACAAAACCATTTAAACTGGATTTTACTCTTCTACAGGGGATGGGAGCAAGTGGAGGTCACATGCAGCCCATATGTCAAAGAGACCCCCAACACACAGTGGAACATTGAGGATCACATCAACCCTAAACGTATGTTCGTATAGCTAATAGACAGAAATGTGCCATTGGATGGGTTTTACTTGGATGTTCATGCAGCATCTTTTTATGTCTACAGTGCCCAACATCAGTCTTTCAGTGCTCAAACCAACTTTCCTGGAAGTCCTCTGGGAGTCTCATATTGTTATGATCAGGGTAAGATAAGATCACCCTAAAGAAAAATCTACCTTTTCAAATGTTGCTTTTGCTTCGGAATGGTTCATGAATTCAAGTATATGGGTTTAAGTTTAGTAAACCCTGTATTTTTGTTTAGGGAAACAGTGGTTTAAAGCCCAAAGACAACGAGATGAACTCTAAACCCTGGCACTGGCCCATCAACTATCAGGTAGATTGTCTAAAAAGATTTTGAAAGTGATATTTTATTATTATTTATAATTAATTAATAATTTGAATAAGCTTTACTTTTTATATTTTATTTTTATTTTATTTTTAGTAATTTTATGTGCCCTTTTTTAATATATATTTCTATCTAATTTTTCATTTCAGTTTTATTTTTAGTAATTTAATTACTTATTTTATTTTCGTTAGTTGCTAAGACAACATTTCTATTTTATTGGAGTTTTTATTTCTATTGAAAATTTCTAATGAAAATGTTTTTTTTTTTTTTTATTGATTTTTATTCGCTTTAGTAAAAGTTTATTTAAAACTAACAAAACTGTTTTGAAGATCCACATCTATTGGAGTACTGTCTCATTATAATTCATTATTCATAACAGGGTTTGAGGTTTTCTGGAGTGAATGAGACAGAGTACCGCGTTTATCTTCTCGGGAACCCTGTAAGTGTTTTTTTTTGCCCTCTGTTTCCTAAGATCTCTTGTTGTATCATTACTGAAGATTACCTTTTATCCTCAGGTCATCTGGTGGCTGAATCTCTTGAGTTTGGCTCTGTTTGTTTTAATGCTGACAGTGGCATCTTTAGCAAAACAGAGAGGAGTGGAGATGGAGGGAATGAGGAAAGGTAAGCAGCACTAGTACATATTGTGCAGTGCTTAAAAAGAGCCAGTCAGAAAACGTCTAAAACAGCTGATGTTGTCTTTCAGTGCACTGTCACACTCTCATGGAGGGTGGTGGGATGCTGCTTTTGGGTTGGCTATTACACTACCTCCCGTTCTACATCATGGGCCGCATACTCTACTACCACCATTACTTTCCTGCCATGCTGTTCAGCAGTATGCTCACAGGTACGACGGCAAACCAGATAACCGTGGAGACGGCATTGGTCCTATAGATTATGCTGCAGTCAGAGCTGCCGCCTTTGAATTACAACAAAATGAACATTTGCTGAAAATCTATTCACCCTCATGCCATCCAAAATTTAGATTTAGAGAAATTTACACTGACATTACATTATTTGCTCACCAGTGGATTCTCTCCAGCGAATGAGTGTTGTCAGGATGAGTCCAAGCAGCTGCTAAAAACATCGCAATATTTGTTTAGAACTGCTTTGGACCGTTTTCACTTGTTTGATCTGTGCATCTTCTCTCTTGATATACACGAGATGTTGTTTTCAGTACAGTAGAGAAAGAATTTGGGGACTCGGATGTTTGCCAGAAGTTAAAAACAATTTAATGAATTTGTTTCTTATAAACACAACTTTTTGCTTCACAAGACATTAATTGATAGACTGGATACATGTAGATTACCTGTGGATTATTGTGATGTTTTTATCAGTTATTTGGATTCTCATTCTGACGGCACCCATTCACTACAAAGTATCCATTTGTGAGTAAGTGACGTAATGCTAAATTTCTCTAAATCTGTTCCGATTAAAAAAAAACAACAACAAAAAAAAACTTGTCTACATGTTTCAAATTTTGCATCATTAATTAGCATGTTTAGACACAATGTTATCTCAATAAACGCATTTAATTCTTACATTTGATGACCTTTATTAGGTATTACTCTGGACATCTTCCTCCAGAATTTACACCTTCTCTTTAGTTCATCCATATCCCATCATCTTATGAGGGGAGGACAGTTTATACTCCTGTTAGGGTTCATCTACAGGTAAGGCTCTAATATTTCAATTTAGTTGTTTTTGGGGGAACATCACTTTTAAGCTTTTATTATATTTACAACATTTGCTGTTGTAAATCAAGCATTTTGTACAAATGTTCTATGTATTGTAATGTTTTTTAGGTCACAAATTCAGTCAGTTTCTAATATTGATCTCACACTTGAATTTTTACTTGTTTCAGCTTTTATCTCTTCCACCCTCTCTCCTATGGTATGAGGGGGCCGCTGGCGCAAGACCCTGCCTCGTCCATGGCTGGCCTCAGGTGGATGGAATCCTGGGAGTTTTAAACCATTTTAGACAATTTTGAAGTGTCCAGGACTTCATAAAATCTTTTCAACCATTTCAGTTTTTAGATGTTGACTGGCTCATTTCATTGTGAAAGTACAGTCTTTACTCTGCTGTTAGGCTGTGATGAAACTTTTTAAAATACTATTTTAAATAATATTTTTATTTTACATTTATGTATTTTACATTAAAGCTCGATGGTGTTTAACTGCTGTAGCTGGACTGAACTAAACTGACAAGTAATAAAGTGCCTTTCAGGTTTCAGATTTAAAGACTCTAATGATGTATAAAATATTCGCTCCTTCAGTTTAGGGTTATTCTGTTCTTCTGAGAAAAATAAATAAATTAAGAATTAGTGTATTCAAAAACGGCAACCTCTGATGTATCACAATATTATATATCTCAGCTACATAAGTTGTGGTTTTGATAAATTAAATTGCCAATTCTGGGTCATACCACTGAATTTCATTTCGAATTTTCAAAATATTTAGCTGTGTCCCTTTGTTATTGTGTTTCTGGAATTGTTGCTTTAAACACAGATCAGTGGCTGGCTGAAATGAATACATTGCAAAACTTTGCGTGTATTTGGACTTAATTTGTGTTGCATTTAAGAGCAACACCCTTTCTAAGTCCTTTTGCTGAAAATCCTTTTCATAAACCACCATCATGCTAAGAAGAAATTTGTGTTGGACTGTATATCTGTGCCCCACTTTACTATCCTATCACTGAAGTTTAACGTTTTCTTGCTAAACTAATCTTTGCTCACTGGTTTTATAATCTCCACTCATAATTTAAGTAGCCACTGTCTTCAAGCAACTTTATCTAGGTGATTTCTCCCTTTATCTCAACCGGCTTTGCAATGTCTGGTCATTTCTCGGACCGTCTCTGACTTTGTCATGTTTGAATAATTCTACATATCACTTTATATTTACACTAAAATGTTGATCATGCGTAAATGGTCTATTTAATTCCCTGTCACTGTATTTGTTGCTATTATCTCTAACATCTCAAGTTATCCTGATGTATTTTCTTAAATATAGCATAATTGACTCAGACTATTTAAAAAATTGTAATCAATTTTATAAAATTAACAACATGGTAATCAATAATGTTACTTCTTAAGTAAGCTGAAAGTATCATGTGAATGTTGCGACCATAGACGAGGGCGAAATACACATATTTACAAAATGTGTATATATTAGAAATATGTGAAGAACTTGCTGTTGAATTTTGTTATTTTGAAAGTTCAATTTACAACAACAACACGAGGGCGGGGCTACAGGCATCCACGGCCTTCAGCCATTGGCTGCCTCGAATCACGTGTGTTGTTGTCAAGATGGCGTCTCCAAATGGAGGTAAATTTTAATTTCTCTTTTCCCTGGTAATATTAGTTGTTATTGTACTAGTGCGACTGATCGATTAAACTTTATGAACTGTTATGCTAGTCAACATATCCTCTTAAAGACGTGATGAATTCAGTTTCGAAAAAGGCTTTTCCTTCGGAATAGCGTCATAAAATTGTTTGGAGTCAGTCATTAGCAAGCTACGTGTCAAGCGACAACGGTGAACGTACTATATTAAATATTATACGAATGTATCGATGCAGCGGTTATGCGGGAAAAGAGTACTTTTTGTATCTTGCTTCTATTTTGAAATATGTATTTTTGTTTATTTTAACAAGTATTGCTATCAAATGCAGCTAGCTTAGCTGGATCACGACAATACAAACAGCTGAGTAAACAACCTAACCTTCCCTCTAATGTGACTTCTCATAACATTACATGCAAACACTATTTCTCAGAAAGTTACAGCATTTAAGCTTAACCCAGTGTCTGAACCACATTTTTTAGGTGGGGACTTTGAATCCTCTCTGCTAAGTTTTGAAAAACTTGACCGCGCTTCACCGGACCTGTGGCCGGAGCAGTGTAAGTCTGAGTGTCTGATAATTATTGATTTGAACTAAAATAGCAATTATAAGATGTAACATTCACAGATGTTTCCAGTATGACCCTAACGTTTGTTGGCCTGTCATGTTTTTCTCTAATGTACCCTTGAATGTTGTTTTCATGTACTTGTTTAACATTTTAACAGTGCCGGGTGTTTCTGAATTTGCTGCATCCTTCAAAAATGTGAGCAAAGAATCAAATTATAAATTAAAATAAATTATTTTGAAAGTTTGCATTAAGACATGACAGAGACAGAGACTTCTGTTTGTTGTTCCAGCCGATCACGAATTCTCCACCCAAGTGGATGGCTGAACTGGAGTCAGAAGATATTGAGATGTTGAAAGGTCTGTTGCCTCTTTCATAAAACCAAAATGAATGAAATCAAGCTTCTCGGTGCATAATTTTAGCATGTTTATGTTATGGACCTATCTGACACATGCTTTGTTAAATTAAAGAGCTTAATATGGTTAGACAAATTGCCATATGAATTTAGAAAAGCTGTGGTATTTTTTGTGTGTTATGATTTTTTCTATTTTTGGCATTGGCACTACAAATATGAATCTTCTTATGTTTGTTGTTGTTTTTAATTAGAATTAGGAAGTTTGACCACAGCAAATCTGATGGAGAAGGTGAAGGGACTGCAGAATCTGGCTTATCAGTTGGGTTTGGAAGAATGTAAGTAATCTTAGTTTCTTTGAAACATTTAGTTCATCTGTGCACTAAATAAAGCCTCCACTAGATGGCGATATTAGCAAATAAGAAACACGTTTATTAACACAAGAGCTGCTATTAACCATTTTCTCCGGCTGTTAGCTTCATGATAGAGGTTCTTTAAAACATATAAATTATTATAAATAATCTAGCACCTAAATCCATCTGAAACGTACCAGAAAAGTGACTTCTTTATTTCTTTATTTAGTTATTTTAGTTGGTAAATCTTAAATAAATCCCCACTCTATATTTAAACAGAACTGGCTTGTTGCCCAGTAGCTCTGAAATGTTATTTCACAGAATTGCTAGATGTTGTATTAATCCATACTTGCAGGATTACAGAAAAGAGAAGTGTGCTGAAAATGGGCATCAAATGTACAAATATTGTGCAAATTTGTAAAGTGAGTAATGAGTAACACTGGTTTCAAATATATTACTTTTCTTCTGACATTTTGACCTTTTCGTGGCAAGTTCGAAATGATCCCTCAGCAATCGTCCTTTCGGTGAGAAACTAGGGTGAATCTAGTTAAATCTCGCACTCAGAACTATATCAGTTTGCTTGAATTTACCATATTATTTTGAACAACTTTATTTATTCCGAACATGTATAAAGGAAATGTCTTACTGACCTGAAATATTCTTTCATATATTACTCTTTTATATTTGAGAAAAGATTTTTTTAAATTGATATTTTTAATATGACATCTCATGTTTCTATGTTCACCATTTAATATCGAAAACATCAGAATTTCTGTATAAGTGTCAACTCGCTAGGGAAAATGTGCCACTTTTAGGTACAGCTTCCATGTTGCTTTTGCTATGTAAAAAATGGCCTTTTTTACAAATAGAAAGGCCTGAGTCTGTTCTGCCTGCATTTAATATCTATGACTTTGCACTCAGTAGGCTTTCTAGCCTTGTAATAAGTCAACCTAGATGTCTCCACCCTCCTGTTATTTTGTCCTCTGCTTGTTCATGATGTAGGAATGCAACATGCTCCAAGACATTTCTTCATTTTAACAGGAGGAAGAAAATTAATTTCCAATGCTGAAAGCATGTCTTATCCATCTAATATATAATCTGTGCACCACAAAACTGTGATTTAGTGTGAGTTTGATTTCATATTTGTTTCTTGTATATCTTTTGCTATACCCACCCACTGGTTACCTTAGTCTCTGGTCAGACTTGGTACTGTAATGTGAAAAATATACTGGTGAAGTGATGAGAGGTCGCTTTGTGAGCTCACTGCTGATTTCTAAAATCAAATTAAAGTCGGCTCGTTCAACCAAGATTATATTGAACTATATTATATTGAAAAATATTAAGCAGCAAAACTTGTTTCTTGAGCAGAAAATGGGCATATTAGAATGATTTCTTAAGGATCATGTGACACTGAAGACTGCAGTTATGGGTACTGAAAATTATTCTTTTAAATTGCAGTAGTATTTCTCTTGTTTTTAACATTTTAATCAAACAAATGCAGCCTTGCTTGAGCCTAAGAGACTTTATTATTAAGAAATCATACATAACTGTAGTGTACATCATAATATTTCTTTGTAGTACATAGTTCAAATTCAAAATGTGGTCTTTTACACATTTGCAGATTATTTAAAGATATGTAACATGAACGTAGAAGAATTTGTCTTGCTGTACACCACTCTGTAGTTACATCAATTCATTATATTACGGAACTGCGTTCTGCGTCCTCTCAGTATTCTGTATTTCAATACGGAAAAGGTATGTTAAATAAGCCTCCTGGTATATAAAGCCTCTGCACTGAGGAGGAGACAGATATGAAATTACGATTATCATTCGGCTCACAGCAGCATTTAACGTGGCGGCCTTTAATGTGGTGTGGTTTAATTTTCTTCCTTCTCCTAGCTGTCAGGAGAAGCCTTGTAAATCTGAGCTACTTTTTCATCATGTTTCTTTCTCTCTTCAGCGCCTTTAAACGAGCTGACGAGAGGTAGTGTTAGGAGACGGGAGGGTGAGGAGGAGGAGGGAAAAGATTTACTGCACCTTTGGCACGACAGCCATTAAAGTCCTGATCTGGTTAATGGGGATAATGTAATCAGGCAGTGAAAAGTCACCCCAAAGGCAAGGTTATCAGCCACACATTTGTTTTAGATATTTATTTCAACCTTCGCCACGGGACATGCAGATGCCGAGTCTTTAGATGCATTAGCCGCATAGGTTTGGGATGGAAAAATATGATCAACAGCTGCATAAATTAAGCTTTGATTAATCGTGTACTTATGTTAAGCTGAAAATGTATAAATAAGAGTATAGTAAGTATCTTAATGGCTTGATCTTGAGTGGATCAGCACAGTCTCATTTGGAACTGCTACATGAGGGGTGCGACCATAGGCAGATAAGGATATTATGTGCATGTGTGTGTATTTATTTGTGTGTGTGAGCGTGACATGTGCCACACCAGTCTCCTTAGGGACGTTTACCCCTCCTCTGCTAGCTGAGTGACGCTGATCAGGGTCGTTGTGGGAGGGCCTGACGCGTGCCTAGTACCCATCTGCTGCGGGCCGTGATGAATGCTGCTGTCGGGGGGCTGCTGAGCATGCTCATCAGGCCGCTCCGCTCCCACAGGACCAGTCACTACACTGATAAGTACTGTTATTGAAGGTAATTGAATGGAGAGTGCTCCTCTGGGACAGCCAGGCCTCGGGCGATGCTGATGATATCTCCGATTCCACTGCGGCGGCTTGCACAGATGATGTAACACACTTGTTTCTACTTGAGTAATTGTGGGGGTGTTTTTTTAAATGGGGCGTCAAATAATCTTCTACTTTGTGTGTTTAGTAGCAAAATAAGCAGCAGGATAATAGGAAAATATTGTATTTATTATTAATAGTGCCTACTAAGGGGTTTTCAAATCTCCCTAACCCTGAGGATTAAACATATCTCAAATCATGCAGCTTGTTGAGAAGAGGTGTGCTATTACTTTTCAGATTTAGCTATGTAACTTTCAAATGTCTTTGCATTTATATAGCAAAACACTGGCAACCATCCTAGAATCATTCTGCTAAGTTTTGTACAGTAAAGTAGCACTCACATAAATCAAGTTAGTTTAATGTTTTCCTGGATGATATAGGAGCACATATAAACAAATAAGAGTTTCCACGATAAGGAAACTGAAGTTTAAAATCTAATACAATACATACAATTGAATAATGTGCCAAGTTTTTTTTTTAAAAAATGTAAAAAATGTGAGTGTGCATACCTTAATCATCTTTTTCGAACGCATTATTATAAAATTAAATTAAAGTGTTATAAAATTGTTATAGTGTGTGTGTGTGTGTGTGTGTGTGTGTTTGTATATATACACACATACACAGACACATACATAAAGTGCATACAGTATACATAATAAATACGTTTATAATCATGTTTTTGGGGAGCTGCACCGCATGACATTTTACAACCTGATCTAGCCTTGCCATGTGATAAAAGAGCCAAATGATCTGATATTTTATCTGACCTTGACATGCAGTCATAAGGGTCCTCTCTGTGATGTCATTCTCTTCTTTTTTCTACGTTTCTGCATTTTGGTCATACCATACCACTTAGTTTTTTTATTTTTTATTTTTTACTAAAGTTAATATGATTGTAAACGTTTTGAAGGTTTAGAAGTTCAAGAGCTTTGTTAAAATATTTTCCCTAAGAAATAATACTAAAAGATCATGCAAAACTATTTTTTTTACTATTAGATTTTTAAATGAAGTTTTCCTGCATTAAAATGTCAGAAGAGTTTTGTCATTTTTGACAACCTTTAGTCTAAAATAAAAATAAAAACTTTGAAATGAATTTGAATTTAGAAATTAAAAACATGCTCATTACATAGGACGTATATTCAAGTAGTTGTATGTATAAATAACTATATTTTTGAACAAATTAATAGATCCTCACAAAAACTTGGTGTCATTTCACTGACCCATACATGGTCCTTCATATAGTAGGAAAACTGGTACAGATGCACCATGCTAATAGTTAAAGATTCACAATTAGGAAGAAAACTGGCTCGCAACATCCAAGAACCTCCTGCTGTTCAATCTGTTCTTGCTCCCGGTATGAAGGTCACACCCGTCCAGCGCTAATGGCCCCAATGTTCACTGCCTCCTCCCCTAGATCAATCTCTTCTCTATTAAGCGGAGTGTGTCGCTGAATATGATTGCAGTGATGCTACCCTACCCTAGTAATGTGCTTCCATCAATCCATCAGAGACACCCGACCGCAGGGGCAAGCAGTTATGAAGTGCTGCTAGATGACAGGCTGAGCTGGGGGAAAGCTCTCCTCGACTTTACTCTCCTCTGTCTTCCTGTCCTCTCATCTTCCCCTCCCCTCACACACTACTCCTGCTGCTTTATGACCATTACAGTCCCCAAATGGAGAAGGGAATGTTTGTGGAATCACATTCAAAATATAATCGTTAATTTCCCTTCGTTTTGACCCTGACTTGCTATGATGACATTCAGACCTTCTGACTGCACAGATACATACGAGCTCGGCTCAGATTTGGACCAGCACAGCGGGAGAGTGGAGGGAATTCATCTAACTCGCGCTCCCTTCTCCGTCCTAGCCACCACCTCTGTCAACAGATCGGAAATGACACCTTATTTCCATAAATACATTAGGAATTCATTGGATTTTCTTTCCTAGCTAATCATAGCGCCTGTGTGAAACCTTTTAGGCTTTTTAATGAATGAATTTTGACTGATTGCCTATTAATAAGGACACCTCTTGAACAGGGATAGGCTGTGGCAGGGCTGGCTGGTGTTTGTGAGCGTGTGTGTGTAATGATTCGTAGTGTCAAGCGGTTGGAGGGAGGGGTGAGAAGAGGAGAGCTCTCGGCTGGGACATTAAGAGGAAGCAGTGGCTCCCTTGGGAAATCACTCACCATGTCTGCATCTTAAATATCTCTGTGAAGTATCAATAAGTAGGTAATTGAATTTTGAACACAAACATGAGCATCAGGTGTATGTGTTTCAGCGCGGGTACGAGAGGGTGGGTTTGTGTGCGAGCGTCTGTCTGTCCTCCCCCGTCCCATGAGGTTTAGGCAGCGAGAATGGATGTTAAATCTATTAAATAAAGATTACTCCCTGTAATAGCCAAGTGGCAGTTTCAGATGCGCAACAGGGGCACGATTAGTGTGTTTGACTTCTAATGAAAGTGAATTGGGGCAGTCAGGTTTTGGAGAGAATTCAGTTTAAGGTCCTGGGATTAATTTTCTCTTTTGGCTTAGAAACAAACCATCTTGTCTCTAGATGTGCTTTAATTGCCTCTAAAAGATGCTTACATCCCCTAAGATAAAAGAGCATTCATTACAGTTATACTGCATTGATTTTGAAACCTAAAAGTTAAATAGTAACATGTAATTGATCATATTTCATTTAATGTGTTGTTTGCAAACCTATGCATTTACTATTTAATATACATACATAAGCTCTCTCTCTCTGTGTGTGTACACTATATTTTACCTATATTATATTTTAATTAAAAATTATAGCTGTAATTTTCCATCTATAATGTTCAATTATTCATCCTAATATTGTATTAATTTATTAATCTGTTTATTAATATATTAATAAATAATGGCATATACATTAAATTATACACTGGTTAATCATATATTATTGTATTTAATATAATATAATAATATATAATTCATGCTTTATGATGCATGTTATATATTAACTATATTTCATATTTTATTATATATTTTAACTGTATTTTAGTTAAAAATGATAGATTACATGTAGTCTGGATTATGTAATCGTATTCCAAATATTAAGTGCTTGTAATTACAGTATATTATACTACACTATTATATTATTATATAACATGCATAATTTAATATATAGATGTGTATTTATCTTTTAATAAAAATATCTAAATGTTTTCTTTTTCAAAGAAAACATTATTTTAAAGCAACCAGAGATTACATTACAGTTTGTAACACTTTAATTCTGCTCATGTATCAGCTCACCTGTGTTAACGTTGTTTTGCCTATTAACTCATCATGAGGCATATTTGCTTTATTCAAATATTAATTAGTGAACATACAACATCAAGAGGATAATATGGCCTCTGCAATCCATAATATGCCATTTAGTATGGACGTCACCGGCAACAAGCTGCTGATTAACTAAGTACAGAATTAGTAATTGACCTTTCTAATCAACTAAACAAATTTATTTGTATTGATAATATGTATTGATCTGCCCCGTCCAGTGACAGCACCAGCTTTGTGCGTGTGTGTAAATGCTCATACTTGTCTGTGTGTGTGTGTTTGAGCGAGGCTAGCTGGCAGGACCCTGTACACTCCCCTTTTTAATCTAACTCACTCAATGCAAATCATTTCCCTTCTGCTCTGACGGGAATTGAGGATAAATGGAAATCTAATTAATGAGTGGATCAGAGGGGTGCACTCTGGTGAAGGGGTCTCATGGGAGAATGCTTAGCCAGACAGACAGAGTATTGTTTTGGACAGAAAATGTGAGGGAGATTGGGAGAGGGGTAGTAAGAGTTAGAGTGGGGTTGTTAGTTCAGCTATGACGAAGCTCTTTCCCCCTGTTTGTGGACCCCTCCAGAAACCACTGGCCCATTTAACAAAGCGTTAGCTGCTCTTTAAACCTGGGATTAATTTATGGAAAGCACTTAAGGCACTAATCTCTTACAGTGTGAATGCTTAATGACTGTATTCTCTTATAATGCCTTTCGTTACTTAAGTCTTTCACTTATAATGGTGATATCTGTTGTATTAATACACTGAAGATTAGGTTGCATTTCAGGTTTTACTCATAGATTTCTCAGGGATCTAATAGTCAAGTGTTCATGTGTCTACTGTTTGAACCTATGCCACGGAAAATAGAAATAATCAGAATTTACCCCAAAGTATTATTGTGGGTATTTTGTAACCTTTAATTCATGTACAATGCATTTTTAATGTATTGTATCATGGAATTTTTGTGTGTGCTTGTTCTGCTTGTCTAGTTAGATGAGCTTGATTTAACACTGGTTATGATACATAACATGTTACATTCTACGTATGTGTTTGATGAAAATAAGAGTCAATTAAAAAGAATAATAACATATTAGTAAGGTCTATAGTAAAATATATTAATAATATTTTTAGTTTATTGATATATATTTGAAATATACTACTGTATTTTAAATGTTTTCTGTTGTAGGGTCAGTAAGATTTTTAATTTATTGAAAGAAACATAATTTTGTAGAGCAAGCTTGCATTAAAAAGTGACATTAAAGGCACTAATAATCTTACAAATGACTTGAATTTCAAACAAATGCTGTTCTTTTGAAATATCTATTGATATGAAAAAAATCCTCAAAAAAAATTATCATTGTTTCCATAAAAATATTAAGCGGCACAACTGTTTTCCACACTGATAATAGTAAAAAAATTATAATAATTCTTGCGCACCAAATCAACATATGAGATTTGTTTGTTTTGTGTAGTGTGATGTTGTAGTGTGGAGTGTTGTATTGTTTAATTTTGGCTTTTCAGTTATAGGAAGAAATTACATTTTTAAATATATTAACATAGAAAATAATTATTTTAAATTGTAATAATATTTCACAATATTACTGCTTTTACTGTATTTTTGATCAATTAAATGCAGCCTTGGTGAGCATAAGAGACTTGTTTCAAAAATATAATCTTTCCGAGCCCAGACCTGTTTTTGTTCAGTTTTATCACCTTATATCCTCTTGCTTTTATCATTTCTTTGACTTTTAAAATCTAGAGTTTTTAATATTTAATTAAAATATTTGAAGAGACTATATGAACCTTATTAAATAATCTGAATGCAGGTAGCATCCAGTTTAATCCAGTGATAGACAGCTGACACTTGTGCCTGTCATTAAGATGCCACACAGGGCACCTCATCTAAATTACAATCCACCACATTATTTCATTAGCTGCCGCCCAACACCGTGGCGTTACCCTGTCCCTCACACCCATCCCTTCCCGGCTGAAAAACACACCCAGCGGCTCATCAATGCCTGTGTCAGCCTGACCACAGGAGGGGTCATAGCCATTACACCTCCATTTCTAAACGACCTGGAGAGTGTCCTGTAGATTATGTAGCTGGAGCTTCGAGAACGAAAATGAAAAAATGAGTTCATTAGAACAAATTTAATGATGTGCATTATATTTACTCTCCCTGATAAAATATGCCACGGAAAATTACTTTAATCTGTGTCTGATAAGGTTCGGAGACTGTCTTTGATATTACAATAACCTATTGACATTTTTTCTTTTCCAGCTCGAGAAATGACAAGAGGGAAATTCCTGAACATCTTGGAGAGACCCAAAAAGTGAAGACCCAGATGGTGTTTGTAAGCTTGTATGGCAGAAAACAGTAGCATGATACGCTAAACGCTTTCACTAATATTCGACTGATTTGGGGTCAAAACATCATGACACCACATTGTTTTTTGTATATAAGTTTTAATTTCTTAAAATGAGAGGTGCGGAGAAGAAAGGGTAGGATATTGGTGTGCTTTTCAGTTATTGTTCATAAATGTATTTATTTTTCACTCTGCAGTTGAATACAACTTTAATTGTTTTAATAAAAATAGTGTTGTTAAAATAAAGTACACTTGGTTGTGCTCTTGTCTACATGCCCCTCCTAGATTTTTTTGTTTTTGTTTTTGTTTTCAACATTTTAAAGACGCTTTTGGCATCAGCTAGCACAGCTCTTGGCCATCCAGTGACGTTTCCTAAAAGTAGCTTCCGTGAAACAATGAGGGAGTTCATGAAGTAGCATTCAAACTTTTAATTAGGGCAATAACTTCATGCCTGTGCCACTCCATCCACTGCTCCATTAACGTCCCTCTTTTGCACCGGACATGTAAAAGGCTTTGACATGAGAGTGCTTCCACACCAGTGCAAGGCCATTTTTGCTATTTAATGGGAATTGGAAGTTTTGAAGGCCCCCAGCACAAAACATTGCATAAAAATAATATTGCTCATTGTCATCCCTGTTAACAAGAGTTGACATAATTACTAGGACCATTTCTTCTCTAATTAGCACACTTCCAGGGACATTGGCGCAAACGGTCCGGGAGAAAAGGGAATCAGACAGGCATGCTGAATGGCAAACAAAGAACGCTCTGGCGAGCGTAATTAGGTGAGACAGTGGCCAGGACTGTTCTCGGCTGGAGATGTCGTAGAGGCTTCGGCTGCAGTTGGCGAGTGTTCGCTCATGCTCCCACCAATTCTTAGAGGTACACCTCTCCCCCTGTGCCTAATAAGCCCCTAATTGTCTTTCTGATTCACATGGAACGAGGAAGCTGCAGTTAGACCCTGCAAAGCTACTGCTGGCGTCTGATCCCACTCTGGAGGACCCAGATTTCCCCCCTTTATTTATTTTACTGTCTAAACAAGCTTTTTTGTTGCAGGCTTAACCCTGTTGTACTCTTCAGTCACTTTTGACCAACTGTTTATAGTTTTTGTTGGTTTTTTTTTTTTTTTTTTTTTTTTTTTGAATGGGACAAAAGTGCCATTGGCTGTGAACACACAAAAATTGGACATGATTGGAAATAGCAAAATGGTTGTAAAGAAAAGAAAAACTATTTGTGGTCAAAAATGACCACCATAGGAAAATGTACAATCTGCAAATCTGCCACAATGCTGGGGGAAAAAAATGGACAGCAATGAACTTATAAGCAAACAACTGTAAGTAATATTAACAAAATGTACCTACTATAGGGTTAGGTTTAAGGTTGCATGTAATTGACCCTTCGCAGGAGCTTGGCTGACAGGTGATCTGACCAATCATAATGAAGAATGCAACATTTTGTCAGACAAACAAATTAGACAGGAGAGTAACGTTAGATTAACTTCAGTGGACTTCAATTTGACGTCTTTCCACGGTTGAAATAAAATACCTTTTGATGATCATTCATTTTTATTTCATGCTTTAAATAAATATGAAGAGACAATTGGTTCACGTGCCGCTTATACTGAGCTGCATTAGTGATCTGTCATGGCACAAAGTCATAAAATGGTATTTATTGTTTGAATTTCTCAAAATTTGAAAGCTAAGACTTTGTACTTGTAATTAGAATAAATTACATTTTGAAACACTTATAATCAGAATACAGTTACTTTTTTAGTGATTAATTATTAATCACACAATAGCAATAAATTAGTCATTTCTAATTTTTTTATTTTTTTTATGTTCCTAAAAGAGCCTACCGCTTGTATACATTCAGAAAGCTTTCCAATTTTGTGGACATTCACACAAAGAATGGACAATTTTAAAATACACAAATTCACATAATTTCTTATTTACAATCCATGTACTGCATGGATTCCCAAACTTTTTTGTCATCTGAACAACTTTCACCCTAATATATTTACCCTGAGATTTTAAAATAAATATTTGAATAATTATCACATTCACTTTTCTCTGTTCATTAAAGGTCACATGACATACAGGTAAACAAATTAAATATTTCTTTAGTAAGTGTTTTGTTTTGATTGATGTTATTCTAAAATGATTTATTTTCATTTTCCTTTTTTTTTTTTTTTTTTTTTTATTGATTATTATCTTTTCATTAAACTCATGAAGCCCCTGCTAACTACAATTTTTGTCGTCATTTCGAATCAGAAACAGACTCTGTCATTGTGCTCTTAGCTCCGCGTTGTATTTTTCACTGTGTGAGAACATGTTGTGTGGTGGGAGAGAGGCATGGCTTGTCAGACCTGGCAACAGTAACTAAGGTCTTTGCAAAGGGTCAATTATGTATAATTTACTGTAGGTGTAACGTCATAACAAGAACACCAAAAATAAAGTGTTACTAAATTTCGAGTATCTAAATTCTTTCTCTCTGTGCAGGTTTGGCTGTAATAATTGTAAGCTTGTCTGTTCTCTAAGCAGACATTTTCAACTTTTTCTTTTGGCAAACAGTCTTGCATACTAGCTGAATGAGTGTATATGTTCTCTGTTCTCTTGTTGATCTATTATTAATAGTCTAATTCGCAGACTTCATGAAGTTTGACAGAACTTTGCACTTGGTGGTTTTGTACAATTGCGTCTGTTACACTTTGTTGCCCTCATACATGGTGACAGTAGTGATGTGCAGTGAGTATTGTGAGCGGACCGGTCAGTAAACTGACATTAAGGAAGCTGCGGTTCACATAATGGCACCCGCCAGTAGTTGTGGCCTGTCATAGGTCCTGTCCAGACATCCTCCTTAAGATGAGGGTCATTCCCCACAGAGGGTCTGTCTCCAGAAACACCAGCACAGCCATAAACAACCCGTTGCTCTGACCTCGACGGGCCTTGCTGCCCTAACAAACGTCAATCCGATGTGCCCTCAGGCCTTTAATTAGCTGTCAATTAGTGCAAATGAATCAACTCCTCGCCTAATTAAGCAATGCCGGCAGGCAGCTTCCAAACATGCTATTGTGGGAGCTGTATGAGAAAACTGGAGCTAGCAAACTCTTTCTGCATCAGGGGGTCTTCAGGCTCTTAGGGGTTCATGAGCGAGAGAACTCTAGTTTCCTTTTTTTTCCCCACTTACTCAGCACAAGGTGTTTGCCATTATCAGACTGCTGTCCTCAGTATCCGCTCAGAAAATCCTTAGTCTCAGGAAAAGGAGATTCCCAGTAGCCTTAGCAGTAACTTTAAAATACCTCACAGGCACTTCAGTTTAAATCAAAACAGTTTCCTAACTTTTATAAATATTTGAGTTTTTTATGTTTTTGAAGGAAGTCTCTTATGCTGATCAAAAATACAGTAGTATGTTGTAAAATATTCTTACAGTTGAAATAAAGTTTCCTATGTTAATATATTTCAAGCTGAATTTTCAGTCTTCAGTGTCGCATAATCCTTCAGATATCCTTCTATTCTGATTTGGTGCTTAAGAAACTTTTTTTTTTTTTTTTAGATGGTGAAAATAGTTGTACTTAACATTTTCATGGAAACTGATATATTTTTTCAGGATTCTTTGATGAATAGAGGGTTCAAAAGGACTGTATTTATTGGGAATAGAAATCTTTTGTGACATTATAAATGTCTTTACTGTCACTTTTGATCAATTGAATGCTTCTTCACTGAATAACAGTATTGATTTCTTAAAAAAAAAAAAAAATTGAACAGTATACCAGAAATGACCACTTAACTGCATTGTATTTATTAATATATTTTCTGTTCTGGTCTTGTTCAAAAATGTTTCCCTATAATTGCCCCATAAAAACATAACAAACTAAGATATGTCACTAAAAGTGAGGGGGAGCAACAAGTATCTTCAGGCACAGTAGTGATTGTTTTCTTGTTAAAAATTAATGACTGAATGATTGTGATAAATATCACGTTAATACAATTAATGCTAAACAATATCCAGTAAAATATCAGAGGTTCTGGATGAAGGGGATCATGAGTGGGGCTTTGGGGGTTTAGTTAGGAGACACTCTTTTATGCTGCTGCAGACTGTGTGTGTGTGTGCGTTTGTGCTTGGTGTACAAAAACAAAATGCAACATTAAAAACAATTCATCATTTCCAATACATTGCAAATACAGAATTATGACCAGAAGAGCACAAGCGATTCTTCATTTAGATTGCCTGGCATGAGAAGATCAAGCACCAGCAATCTGTGTAGGGGCCGGACTAATGCAATACAATGTCCCAATAATACAACCCCATCCCAAAGCTCATTACCTTTCGGTGACCTTCCAGCAGCAGAAGAAAGTTCTTCGTAAAGACAAATAGCAGTCAAGCATTTCGATATAAGAGAGGTCTTTATCTGTATTCATCACATTATAATTGTTACAAGTTTGGACAAACTCTCATTTTAGCAGCTTTGAAAAAGTGAAAGGGTTGTGTCCCATATTTTTCGTAGAGGTCAAGGCAGCGGTGTAATTTTCCATCCATCTGTTTGACTAACGCAATCGCTTTTTCACTATCTCAACTGCTTACTTTGTGTTTGTATGGTGGATTTCACTTAAAATAAGTAGGCAATAGACAAGAGACTGAATACTCAGAGAGGGTGGTGGGAGGACAAATTTTGCAACAGCTGTTTGCCTTTTAATCTGCCACCATCAGATCTTCCAGTCTTTGATAGGCCACCCAATCTACACGAATGACTGAACTAAATCTTTCCTTAATCTACAGCCTTATTAGTTTGTCCTCTTATGCATGTAAATCAGGATGCAGTTGTTTTCATATGTAGATGGATTATTAAAAGCCGTGGAGGGAAAGTGTTTTTTTTTCCTTTCACAATAAACAACAAAGCATGGCACAGATAACAGCAGAAGCGGTGGCTATGAGAGGGCAGGAAGCAGTTTGTAATTGACAGGCTGCTTTGACAAAGCGCAAGCCTTGTGAATAGATGGGTTTATCTAGACCGGGTGATGTGTCATTAGCATATCTTGATAACATTGATTTCTTCATTACCCTTAATGAAATTTCCACTTAATGGCTTCTAATTAGTTTCAACTGGTGCCTATGTAATTGCAGAGGTAATATGTTGCTCAGCGGCGCGGGGTTTAATGCTTTGAGGCGACGCGGCCGGAAACTCTTGCGTGAAGTTTTATTCTCTCGCACTGTTTACACATTTGTTGTCTAAATTTGCAGATCAGTCGTTTGCTGTATTCCTATATGTGATTAAACTTTACTTTTGTGTTGCTGCCAGTTTTGATGATCATCTCATGTAATTGCCATGGAGCCAGGCCAACAAAGAATTAGCATGGATGGGTAATTGAATAATGTCCCACAAGGCCACAAATCACAAGGTTTTTCTGTATTTTAAGCTTTTGAAACAGGATTACAGTGCACCTTTATTAGTAAAACTCGGGGTATGGTTATTATCAGGCCATTTCAGCATGATAAAACATCTCCAAGTGTTGGGTGTAGCTATTAATTAGCCAGAAAAGCCACAGATCGGGCGCGCTCGGGTCTGACGTTCTGCTGGTGGTATGAATCATGACGTTCATTTATGCACCAGCACATGGCACTTTGATAAGATTGGTGTTATCTCTGTCTTCATCAGAGGCTCGCTGCTCATTTCCATAAATTATCTCCCAGTAATTATCTGTCCAGATGTCCAAATTGTGCCACAAATTATCTGCAAAACGAGTCAAAATCCCACTGTAATTTAGTAATAGCTGATTAGACCTCGGTGTATTAAAGAAACTTGGATGTAATTAGAATAAGCTATATTTTGCAGTCTGTTCAAACGGGTACAACTATGATTTATATGCAACAGTTCTTCTGAAAGTGCAGAATAACGCAAAATATACTATACCATGGACTTTCCAAATTAAATTAAATTAGACACCCACATTTCGTGATGGTCCTGATGACCAAGATTAAAATATCAATTTAATATTCAAATTTAGTCACGCTTTACATGCGTTATATTAAGCTGATTTCCTAGAATTCATTGTAAGAATTTTACGGTGATGTGATTGACAAATACAACCGGTTTTCGTTTTCTGATTTATTTTTTATTTTGTTTTATTTTTTTGTGGGGGGGTGATTAAATAGCTGAAACCCTTGAAAATATTTTTTTTTTTTCAATATTGTGGCGTTTTTTTCCCTTTTTTTTTTTTTTAAATATAAGAAGATCAAACGGAATGCCACTTATAAACGTTGTCAAAATTGTAAATAGGCTATTCTCAGAACTTGACACGTGTTTTCTTTTTTATAATCTCAGACATCATGACCCATTTGTATTCTTTATTTAGAGCCGTGCACTTATGATCGAAACCTTTTATTTTAAGCCTAAAAATTGTTTTAGCTTTTGCAAAAGAGAAAAATATCGATAAGAATTAGCCTATAAATCCTTACAGGTTCTGTAGCCTGTCTGCTGGATCCTTCAACATCCAACAGAAATTAGCTAAGCAATCTATTTCAGTGACAAACGTTCGGCCTTATATGATTTAATTATTTATTAGGTTTATAAAACAGATTATTTATAAAATGACTAATTTGTCAGTTTTGCCCGTTTATATATATATATATATATTTTTACATTTATTTATTTATTTTGGTGTATCAGGCGATGCTGCCTCACAATTGTTTTGTATGTATATTCTGACATTGCTGACGACATAAATGCGTGCTGTATGGTTCCAGATGTCCTTTTCTATTTCAGACATTTTCCTATTTCCTTTATTTTACCATGTAGGTATGCACGCAAAAAAAGATTACTAAAGTCGTTTAAAATATCATGTTGAAGCAAAAAAAAAAAAAAAAAAAACATTTTAGTATCAACGATTATTATTACTATTGTTACTTAAATTGAGTAGCCTACATTAAATTCGAAATTTAATTTCGAAGTGATCTCATTTTATTTGCTAATTTTTGTTAAATGTCTGATTAACACATAATTGTATGTAAAATGTGATGTGAATGAAATGACGTGATGCATAAAAAACAGGGAGCGCAGCATCCTGTATCCTCTGGAATTCTAAATCACTTACTCGCCGCTGATTGGCTGTTGAGTTTGGACCCTTGTTGGGATGGACCTGTTGGATAAAAGGAGAATTTCTAGAGGGATCATGCGTATTGCGCCGTGGACGTGCACAAGGGACCCACTCGTATGTGAAGAAGGGAATAGTCTCAGAGGCACCATGACAGGAAAGGATGGGGCTGTTTTGTCGGAAAGTTTGAACAAATCAAAATCGGTTTGTGCCGCTGAGAACGCGGGAAATAACAATCCACATCTGTCAAAGAGCAGCACCACACATCCGCCCAAATGCACGGGCTTCGGCATCCAGGAGATCTTGGGACTAAATAAAGAGCCATCCTCGGCTCCGAGGAGCACACTGGACTCGTTCCCTGCCGGGGCGCACCTTCTCACCAGCAGGTCGATGCTCGGTCCAGCTGGTGTTGGGGTTGGGATGGGATTAATTGGCCCTGGAGGTATTCCATCGTTCTACAGCCAGCCCGCGTTTCTTGAGGTGCTTTCAGACGCGCAGAACATCCATCTGCAGCCGCTCAACAGGACAGTGAGGCCGCTGGAAACGAACCAGTCCGCCAGCTCAGGTACACAGGCCTGAGAAATTCATGTTCCAGTTTCGCGAAAATCGAAATTCAGTTTCTTGTTGTTTTAGTGCACTGTCGTGTTTGTTAACGGAGGAGAAGGCCCTAATAAACATCTATAGGCTACATGTTATAGCCTAGCCTACTATTCTTGTTGGGATTCTTATAATTATTATTAAGATGGAGAGAAAAAAGCTTCCAACCTGTTGTCTGTTTTATTTAAATTGTATTATTTATGAAAAATGGTTATAATAACACTACGTGATTATCATCGACAAAAATGTGCTTTTAAAATTAAAGGGCTATAAATTGCAAAACATATATAATATTTCACATTTTGAATAACATTTCCCCCGATGTTACAGATTCAGAGGATGTCTCTTCAAGTGAAAGGAAAGTATCAAAATCTTCACTGAATCAGAGCAAGAAGAGAAAAAAGAGACGACACAGGTAGGCTTAACGCTACTAAAATTAATGTGAAATTTCAGTTAAAACGACAGTAGTCTAATCTATAGGATTATTTTATTAAACGTCCGAGACAACAAAAGGAACGCGTAAAATTATTCTAGTCCTCTGAAAGGTTTGCCTCGATGGTTTGGCAGTCATGGCCAGTTTGAAATCAACTGGAAAATAACTTTTGAGGAACAGACGATCTGCGGCAAGGATGCCCAAGATCCGTGTCCCTTATTAAAAGAGCTGATTATGGATATTTTTCGTAATGAGTTAATTAACGATTCGTAGGTTTTAAAGGCAGTCAAAATTTAGTCCTATAGTTTTTAAATAATAATAGGCTAATAATAATAATAATAATGGCAATGTCGTTGTACTAATTTGTATTTTTATATCGTTATATTTTAAGAGGCATTTGGATAGAAAAAAACGGTTTAATTAAATTTAGAAATAAACATTAGCCTATATTGATACATTACATTAATACATCAATGTGTAATATTTCAGCATTTGTTCAGTTCTACAAATAAAAAAATTAAAAAGAAATAAGAATAAAATGAAAATAATTAAATAAAACACACACACAATTGTATTTATATTTTTAAAACCTAAAAGAAACATGTAGTCTGACCTCGACATTTGCGGATGGCCCATACGATTTGAGTATTGAAATATAATTTATGCGTGATGTTTCTAATCTTGATTTTCTAAGACAATTGCATGTTGTTCTTTTGTAGAACAATATTTACATCTTACCAGCTGGAAGAACTGGAGAAGGCCTTTAACGAGGCTCATTATCCGGATGTGTACGCCAGAGAAATGCTGGCCATGAAAACCGAGCTGCCCGAGGACAGAATACAGGTAGAGAGCGAACAATGAACTATTTACTCGCCTTTTGAATTAAATGAGAATATAAGAGAACGACAACGTGCTCTATTCGACCACACTTTTATGTTTATTGAATATAAAGCCTACACGAATAATTTTGCTATATGCTCCTGCATTCAGTGATGCTTTTTTTAATTGTTGTTACTGTCGTAGGCCTACAAAATAAAGCTAAAATATTATTGGTGTTTATTGTATTTTGCTTTTACATTATAAGATTTGCCCTGTAAAATTCATCGAATGAGCTACGTCAGCTTTTTCTGTCTTTGTTTCTTTCGTGTGTTTGTGTGTGTGTGTTATAAGGAAAATGCTTTGGTGCGTTTCCTGTTTTTATAACAAAATGACTAGCAGTTACCAGCATGTTGTTTTAGGCCTAAATTAATTGTGTGTTTTAGGCCTAAATGATTTACAATTGAACAGGTCTATTTAGACTTAAAATGAGGAGATCGAACAGGACTCACATTATTTTTTTGTAAAGGATGCAGTAAAACATCCATTTTGGGTTAATAAATCTCTACTCTGAGCCTAATATGACAGATGAAAAAATTATGCCAAATCGGAATTCACTCCTGTATCTTATGTTACAAACTGTTACTGTAACTTGTTACATGAAGCACAGGTTGGGGTTTCTCAGATGCCTTCGGAGAACCTCTCAGTGCCTCAGATATGCTCAGGTAGCCTAAGAAACTTTGAAATGCCTCAAAACCTCTCCTCTTCCGCGTGGCCCATGCATTGATGATGAATCAGTTCGTGCCGGAACTTGGTTCCTTGGAGAACTGACCTTAGAAAGGGCGCCTAAAGTTTCTCAGGTGTCAGAGTGTTTATCTGAGGAAATGGTGCAAATAATGGAAATGGTGAAGTATCTTGACCCTGTGTTGTATGTTGCGTGGATTTACCCGTGGTTTGTGGTGTGATGGTTAGTCGTTATTTTCTTGATGTCAGCTGCAGAAGGAGAACATCAGGCAAGGCTATCAGAGCTGCGCGAATTATGGGAGTTCGAGCTCTCTAATTAGTCCATTTCACTAATTATGTATTTTTAGATAAGTTATTTTTTTTTCATACGTATGCTATGATTATGTTTCAACAATGTTATCAAACTCTTCAGTAATAACAAATGTTAGATTTTTGTCAAAGCGAGTAGCGATCACGGAAGTAGCTTGCCACTTTATTTTAAATAGCTATAGGCCCTATCCCAAATAACTTTGTCTTAGACAACAGATGTAGCCTATCATTTATAATTTTATTACACATTTGCGCTGCGAGACGAACCCAAAGAACGCCTAGAAATTACCTTTAATAACTAATGTAATAATTTGGAAGACGTTTATTAATATATATATATATATATATATATATATATATATATATATATATATATATATATATATATATATATATATATATTAATAAACGTTTTGGCTTTTATATATATAAAAGCCAAAATTCCTTTTAAAAAGCCCTAAAAGTCATTGTACAATTCACACACTAGCCTATATCGATCAAGTGCAGCAACTCGGACAGATAATATCTCATCAGCCTCAGTTGGATGTGAAACAATTTGCTCTTTGTGTGTGTGTGTGTGTGAGTGTGTGTGAGAGAGAGAGAGAGAGAGAGAGAGAGAGAGAGAGAGAGAGAGAGAGAGAGAGAGAGGCGCTAACGACCTAATCAAGCAATCAAGGCGGAAGAAGATTACTGTGTGACCTGAACCATCCATCTGCTGGCACGCCTTTTAATTTCCTCCTTATTACGGTGCCTCTCGGTGAATAAATAATAAGGAAATAAATAAATAATTCTATTTCAATCCAAAGTAAAATTAACATCTAATTTTCTCACCGAGTGTAATTAGTTAAATGAGAAAAGCCTGCCGTGTTCCAGGGGAAGGGATGTGGCGAGATGTGGGGAGTTCAAATGAAATAACTACATTGAATTTATTAGCACGGTTCAATGGCGCTGCTCTCTGGGGTCCTGCTCGTTTAATTTCCCGTGATATTTGCCCGCCTGTCCACCATCGATTGGGTTCGAAATTAACTTATTTTTCAATCAGCTTGTGCGTGCCCTTGGGGTCGTCTCCCATCGCTGTCTTCACCCGCTTTCTTTTGAACGCCCGATAACCAATTTCTCCTCAAAAAGTATCTTGCATGAAATGAGGGCTATCATCATCGGCATTACCAGAAAAGATTGGAAAATGGTTTTGATAATTTCTTATCCAATGTCTGGCCTCTCTGGACCCGGGAGCCCCTCCTCCTCTCATCCTCAGCTCTGCTAGCAGCTAGAATTAGAGACGGGCGAGTGCTGAGAGGAGAGGAGCCGCGCCGCGCCGCGTCGCGTCATGACAGAACTCGACCGCAGGCGTTGCGTCGTTTAGCTGAAATCGACACTATGGCGCCTGCCTGCTGCTTAAACTGTTCGCTCGATTTGACGACAGGACTACATATGACTCCAATGAGAGGTGATACTCAGCTGTGAGATATCATTGGTTAAGAATAAAAAAAGAGTATCCTATATTTTCATTGGCACACATTGAAAAGATGTAAATTACAAATGTAATTGTGTGACCCCTATATGTGACCCTGGACCAGTCATAAGGGTCAATTTGTTTTGAATAAATAAGCTTTCCATTGATGTATGGTTTGTTAGGATATATTTGGCATAAAAGAGAAATCGATTATTTTGACTCATACAATGTATTGTTGGCTATTGCTACAAATATACCAACACTATATATGACTGGTTTTGTGGTCCAGGGTCACATATTTGTTATGGGCTCTATTTGCAAGTTGCTAACTGTTTGTTCAACTATCTTTTCCAGACTAATTAAAAGCGTTACTTCATCCAAAACTGAAAATGATGCCATTATTTACCCACTTTAATGTTGTTCTAAACCTGTATGATTAACTTTCTTCATTGAAGCACACCAGTGTTAGATTGACAGCTTCACTCTCCTCACTGCATCTTTTCCTTGTGAAAGTGAGTCTGTCATTAAGATATCGCGGAAGGACTATTTGACCATCTTTACCAATATGCAAAACACACTTCATTGTGGACAGGTGTGGTTCCAAAATCGGAGGGCCAAGTGGAGAAAGCGGGAGAAGTGTTGGGGTCGTAGCAGCGTGATGGCTGAGTACGGGCTCTACGGTGCCATGGTGCGTCACTCCATCCCTCTGCCTGAGTCCATACTGAAGTCTGCTAAAGATGGCGTCATGGACTCCTGTGCTCCCTGGCTTCTAGGTATGCCAGAAGATATTAAGATTGATACATTTTTTTTCTTTTTTTATTCAAAGAACAAACTGATACTTATTTACCATCATCATAACTATACTTAAAAAAAAATCTGTTTGAACACTGCATGGTTTACTTTATATCATATCTCTACGATGCAAAATTGCCTAACCAGTACAAGCTTATTTTGAATTTAAACATGCTGTAAATTAAGCAATTTGATTACATTTACAATAATGTTCTCAATTTACAATTTTTTATTCTGCAGATATCTTACTGAAATGTTTTAAATAGAATTTTACCACTTTTTAGAGCCATAATTGTCTGTATTACAGTAACATAAGAACCAGAAATAAAAAAAAGTTCAGTCATATAATAAAATTGCTAATAAATAAATTACTTAATTATATATATTATTTTATGTTGTTTTATTCATCTGGGTTTGTAGTTAGTTTATAGTTGTTTTTTTGTTTTTTTTGTCTTTTCCTGGCAGTTGTTTTTGCTCTTGTTTGGTTTGCTACAACCCCTCTGCATTTTTTTGTTCTTTAAAATAAAATATTAAAAAATAAACATAAATCTTTAACCAATGATATTTTACAACTGACTATCACCTCTCATTGGCTACCTGTAAATAAATAAATAAATAAATAGATAACAAGGAATTTACTCACATGATTAAATTATAATAAAATCTAAAAAGAATATTGTATTTTTAATGTATCCATCTTTTATTTATCCATTTATTTTTTATGCCATTCATGACTCTCATGGCTCAGATTAGTCATATTTTGTTACTAAATCTAAAATCTGTCTCTTGCTGTTTCCAGTTCAAGATGGTTTTCCTACCACCAGCTGCTTTTCTAAACACGAATACCCACCATTCTTTGCAGGGATGCACAAGAAGTCCCTGGAGACCGTTGCAGTCCAATCAAATGAGAAGTCAGATGTCACTCAGAAACCGACCAATCCCAAGCCGGATGAAGCCGCCGAAGCTGAGGAAAGGAGGACAGAGTCACCCATGTCCAAAGAGGAACTGAGGGAGAACAGTATTGCTGTTCTCAGGGCAAAAGCACAGGAGCACAGTGCCAAAGTGCTGGGAACGGTTTCCTCTGAGAGACTAGAGCACAAAATGGAGACGTCAGTGACAGAGGAGAAGTCCAGCGAACAGTTAGACGCAAAAGAAGAGGAAAAGAGTTCTTAGATTATGCACTGTAATTCATCCCTTCATAATGCCAGAAAACATAGGCTTGGTGTGAAAATATCTGGGCTGTTTTATCTTCCTCATATTCCTGCACTGATCTCATGACAGCACTGGACTTTTGATTGATTCTCAATGTTCCTCTGCATTTTATTTTACATTAGCAAGGTTAAAACCATTTAGAAATGTCCAGTATTTTGATAGCAGCATCAGTCCATCATGCCAGTGATCAATAGCTTTTTTTTCTTCTTCTTTCAAATATAGGCCTACAAAAATTCCAGCCATAAAACTTCTATGAATAAGTATAGGGCCCCTTTATCATGTTGGCAGCCTCCTCAGTGCTGTTTGCAAAATTGCTCAATTAAATAAAACCATAGAAGTGTGGATATTTATGATCTAATTTTAATATTAAGTAATATTGTCATCAGAAAATTATTGGTCAAGAACTCCTACTGAGCTTTGAAAGAAGAGAATTGAAGTGCTTTTCATTTTAATTTTGTACAGTACCCCGTCTTCAAACTCTCAGTGGTAAAAAGTTGTAATAGAGTGTATTGCTGTATATATTGTAAATTAAAATAGCCTGCTACAGTATTGTTTGAACTATACATTAATGTACTGTAGTCTTATGTGCTTTTTTTCGTAACATGTAAAATGTAAAACAAATTATAAAAAAAAAGATGAACAATACTAACCTGTTTTACATCAAGTGTTTTTTTAATTTAATCATCAAGTGAAGAAGAACATAAAATGCATCAATTTACTTAAGCAGATTTCGCATTTTCATGAGACTGGGCGCACCATTTTATAGCATATAGACATATAGAGCTGTTGGACTACGGGTGTCCCGAGTTCGAATCCCATCTTGAGGACCTTTCCCAATCCCACCCCACTCTCTCCCACTTCACTACAAACACAGTACACCAAAAATAAATCTTTACAAACAGTAATTAAAATCCAAACTTGCATTCAAATATTTTGCAATGCACTGAAAAAAAAAAAAACTCAGAAATTGCTATTAATTTCAGTAACAATTACAAAGAAATGGCAAATAACTCTAGCAAAAAATATGAAAAAGTATTTTCTTGTAAAAAGTACTCCAATATTTGTTTTATTTACAACAAATAATTTGTGAAGTTTTTTTTATTTTATTTTTTAAGTGTGTTTCGGGTTATGGCGCCTGAGCAACAATCATTTGTATGTCACCTAAACAGTTGTGTGTCACTGAGCGTAATCCGACACAGTTGAGAGGCCTCAATCTGGGCAGATTAAACAGCAGGAGCGATGCATAACAGACATATGGGAGAGAGCAGGAAAGCAGCCCTAGATAAGGTGCTCTCACTGAGGCTATAGTTCTCCTGAATTAATACCATTTATCCTTCATGTATTCACATATGCAATCATCTCTATCTATCTATCTATCTATCTATCTGTCTGTTTAAAAGCACTGATATTTTAAATGTAAAAGGCCCAGGATTACAATCATTCTATCTCATATTAGCAGTCTCGGATGCCTTACAATTGAAAAATCCCCACATAACAGGATAGAGAAAAGCATGGTAATTATCTCACAACTGTACATAATTAAATATTAGCCATTAAAATGTCCATGTTAAACCTAATGAATAAAAATATATAGGTCTCCCCTCTGACTAATCCGTAAATTGTGAAATCAATCAGGATTTGTGCTGATTAGAAGCGTCCAAAAGGATGTTGCACGCTCTCTATACTTCATCTGGGTTGTTGATCCTTTCCATGCCCTTATTATCAAGGCCTGTCAACAGATTATTGATACACACTGTTAATTCAGTCCTAATTTAATTTACTTAGTGTCTGCGTAATTAATTAGTTGACATCTGGGGTGATAAGGCTAGGCTTACGTGGCAACAGAATATACTGTATCTCTGTCCTCTTTCCTGACATCTCTGTCACCCAGTGATCCTGTCAGGCATATTAGCCTTTTACATTTCCCTGTATTGCTCTAGACATGGTTTAATAAATGAAATGTTGTTTAAACCTCAGATGGATTCCAAAAGCATGTTTTAATCAACACTCATTCTTCAGACATTTGTTTTTTTCTATAGAAAGACTTGGTGAAGCTGTTTGTGACGATTAGCAGTTTCTTTGTTTAATACTTATTAAAGCTCAGGCTTCAGGCACTCTCTCGAAAAGGAATCCTGAATTAAAGTAAAGTACTTTCTAATCCCACAATGTCACTAATGGTGGCATTAGAGGCCTGACTGCGATGACTGGACTTTATCTGTGATCAGAGGTAAGATCATTTATTTTAGTGGCAAATCCATGCTGTCTTTAGAGTGATTTCTTAATCAGATCACCAAGCTGCTGTGCCGTTAGGTAATATCTGACAAATGTGTAAAATGATAGGATATTTATATTTATATATATTTACTGTTTATAAAGGATATTTAGGATATTTACTTTGATAGTTGGCATGTAAAATACATCAGTCATATTTTAATATCAATCAAACTGATTTGAATTATTAATTGATTCTGTATCCTGCGATCTTTCCAGCTGGCTCAATGACTTCTTGCCCTGTGACTCATTTTATATTTAAATATAAATTTGAAATGATATATAGCCTAATCTATAAAATTGCTAAATGAATAAACAATGCCATTTTGAATTACACCTGCCATAAAATATATTTTAAATATTACTATTCACTCATATTATTTGAAAACTCTTTGATAATTTTAAATATGCTGAAAATTCTTTTCTGTTTACATTTATCAGAACATTGCCAACATGCTAAATTTACAATCTAAATCTGTTTCTTTAGACATTCAATATACAATACAAAAATGATTGAAAGAACAATTCTGGCATTCGTATGTGGCATATGGTAAATGCTGTATGCATAAAAATGTCTGTTCAGTGGACTTGATCATTATTAGGCCTATATTAATATAGTATAGGCCAGTAGTTGCTCTGTTTGAAGGTATTTGGGCTTATTAAAATAATGGCAATAACGTGATAAGAATGGTTCAGTTTGTTTTACTGTAGCATTATGACAAAAGAGAGACCGTAAACTGTGGCTTGAGTGATGTAAAAATGGTCCCTTCCTGCCTCCTGCTGGACATTTACTGTAATGTATTGGTCATTTACCCGAATAGCCTACATTAGATTAGATTAGATTCAACTTAATTGTTATTATACAGAGTACAAGTACAGAGCTAATGAAATACAGTTAGCATCTAACCAGAAGTGCAAGGATATAGTGTTTTATATACAGATAAGTGCAGAGCAAGTGAAGCTATAACTTACAGTATGTACAGTGGAGTTGCTATATACAATATTAAGCAGAGTATGTTCATAATATAAAAAGGAGTGCAATGTAGGGTTATATGTACAGTATATGAACAGCAGCAATGTAAGAACAGTGGTATTAAATACAGCTGGTTATGTGTACAATAGTATTGTTAATGTATAGTCTATGCAAAATATCAGTCGTGTAATAATATTTTTATAGAAATAGTTTACTGTGCTTTGTACAGAAACAACATTAGACAGTATACAGTGTAATATCTTGAACAATATACAGTCTGTGCAAAATATGAATAGTGCAAATATGTAATATTATCACAAACTTATTATCACAAACTTTTGGAACAAATAAAATCAAAGGATGGTGTTCACGACCAAACATGATTATTTTCCTTAAATTATTATAAATAGTTTACAATGTGTAGGCAGAAGGAACATTAACCGGGTAAAGAGGCCTTATGGAAAAGAAATGAGGTAACGGCGCGCTAAAAGCGGAAATGACGTATCTTGTTGTTACCCATCCTCCGTGCTGCCGTCATTGGTGGCATGGACGGGAAAACCAATTGCCTGGCTACCGTTACCTTCGCAAGCGTCTCTGGATTATAACATTTCCCCACCTTTGAAATGTTTTGTAACGGACTTTGACTCAATCTCACAAATATTACTCACACCTAGAGCATTAATCGTCTGCAAACAAACGGCCGCTTCTCGCGCTCTTGAGAGGATTCCTACGTCAGCTAGCAAGTTTTGCTCCTGTTAACAAAATGGCGGACAATGAAGACGATAATAATTCAGCGTCCAAATCTGCTGCAGCGACAGTGCAAACCCTCGACGCGAGCGGATCTCTGCCGCAGCCCGAGACGACACAAACCGCAGCCGAAGCGGGAAACAATCAAGAAGACGCAAGCAAGACGCCGTCCGCTGCAGAAGGGGGCGTTGATCAAGGCCTCGCCGAGTTCATGCACAGCGAGTCGGCGGTGGATGTCAGAGTTGTGGACGGTAACGTTACGCAGGAGATGATCGGGCAGATCGTGAGCGGTGAGGTAATAACCGATCAGAGTTTCATAACGTCGTATGTTCACGCCACTGCAGAGGCAGGTGTGACTGCTGAGTGCACCACTGTTAGCGGGGAGGTCTTAAACGCTCTCGCGCCGACGACCACCATCATTTACGTGCAGCCCGACGGCAGCTTCGTGGAGAGCTCGGGGTTATCGGCCGAGGAGCAGCAGCAGTTAATCGAGCAGTTAACAAAACAACAGTTGGTCCATGTGACAGGAACTGAGACAGCCGTGAAACCCTCCACCTCCCCCATAGTGGACGTTCAGCAGGTTATAGTGAGTAAAGCTCAGGTGATTACTCAGACCGAGCCGGCTGCGACCCACACAACGACCCCCAAAATACTACAGAGACCTGTCACGACGCAGCCGGCCTCCTACATCGCGCTGGAGTCCAGTAACGTTAACGTGCAGCTGGCGATGCAGCCGCAGCCGGTCAGTATCGTGCAGAACGCGTCGCAGCAGCTGCAGAGCGTCGCCAAACAGGTCGCGCTGCAGCAGAACGGAGCCCACGCGACCGCGCACAAGGTAACACTGGGTCTCGCGTAAGCTGTAGTAATTGTATTACGAGACAATTCTGTTTTTTTTTTCTACAGCAGAATGTGAATGAAGGGTTTCTCAGAAAATCTGTGGAGAACTTTCGTCCTCTTCCTTTTTTCTCTGCTTACTTCATGCTCATATAGTTTATAAACATTTACTAATTATTCATTTCTTTCTCTACTTATTTTCTGCCTTTTCTTTAGTTTCTGTACTTGCTTCCATACATGCATACTTTCTTCTGCAGATACTTCCTTTTCGCACATGTATTTCCTTCTCTACCTCCTCTTATACCCTTTTCTTCTGTACGTCTCCTTCTGAACATCCCACTGTACATTCTTTCTTCCACGATGGTTTCCTTCTGTTCTTCATTTCCTCCGCACAGATTTCCTTCCATGAGTATTTCCATCTGTTCTGAACAGATTTCCTTTAATAAGTTTGTACATTCATTCTTCCTCAAGTATTTGCTTCTGTAAAACACTTCCTTTCTTCCGTACACGCGTCCTTCTGTAAATATTTAGCTTTTAAAACATGTATTTGTCTTTTTCCATTTTTCTGCATTTCCTTCCTTCCCTTTTTTCCTTTCTTCCACACATACTAATTTCTTCTACAGCTACATCTTTTCTGCACAGATTACCTTTCATTCATCCTTCTGTACATTTGTTCCCACAATCATTTTCTTCTGTACTTCCTTTCAAACATTCCTCCACACATATTTTCCTCTGTGTATCTTTTTCTTCCACAAGTGTTTCCTCCTTTGCTTTCTTGCTGCTTTTTTTCTTTCTTTTGTGCAGATTTCCTAAAGTAGTACTTCTGTACATTCCCCAATGTTTTCCTTACATTCTTATTTCCGTATATACTTCCTTCTGTACTTGCTTCCTTACATGCTTCCTACAAGTTTTTTTTTATTGTACTTTTCTTCCTGTAGTACTTTTTTCTTCACATACTTCCTTCCATATCTTTTTTTTCTCTATATATACCATCCTTCCTTCCTTAAAAAGTTGTGCATTGCATCAAGAAATGGATCATATATTAATTTAAGATTTCACTGTTGTATCAATAGTTGTAGTAATTATGATAAATGGGCAGAAACTATGGTCACAAACAAGTTTTGTAAAAGAAACCAGTACTTTTATTTTACAGTGGTGTCATGACAAATGCATGCTTCTAACTTCTCTTGAGTATCCTGCATGCACTTAGTCAGATATTCTGTATATGCATTAACTGAATGTAGTCCACAGACTAAATTTTAAATGTTTTTAATTTAGTTTTTCACACTTTGAATTATTCAGGCAGCTGAGCCCATCCAAATTCAAGTTCAGGTACCACTGAAGCAAGACAGTAAACTGCGGCAGACAACTCCAATAACAATTTTACAGCCACAGAATCTATCAGCCAGTCAGCCGCTGGTGAAGGTTTCAACCGTAGGAACATTAAGCAGCCCACAGATCATCCACATCACCCCTGTGCCTGGACAGCAGCAATATTTCTTACAAAACCCAAGCGATCCTCCTATTCAGCTTCTCCTTCAGAAACCAGCTCCTGTTGTTAGCACCATTTCTGTCCCCATTAGCAAAGTTCACGTCTCGGCACCTGCCACGCTCAAGAGTCCACCAGCCAAGCCAGTAGTTTCTACCCCAAAGATCCTAGTGCCGTCTCCGAAAGTTTCATCTCCTCCAGCCAAGGTAACGATTCCTTCCAAAGTCATTACTGTAGAAACAAAAACTGCAACTCCAGCCATCGGAAAAGACACACAGAAAGTTAAAAATCGCCAGAAGAAGCCTCAGAAAATCCAGACGCGCTCTGGTCGGGTGTCCAGACCACCTAAGCACAAGGTGAAAGACTACAAGTTTATTAAGAACGAGGACTTAGCGGAAAGCCACCAGTCTGATTCAGATGACTACTCCGAGATAAGTGTGGAGGATGAGGATGGAGAGGAGAGTAAGAAGAAGTCCTCAGATGGGACACTCAATCTCCGTGACAAAGCCTTTAAATGTGATACCTGTGAGAAAGCGTACATCGGCGTTGCCGGTTTGAACAGACACTATAAGCTAAATCCCACACACGACAAGAACCCGACGCCACCTCAAGCAGAAGACCTCTCCATAACTAGAGATGAACAGCCTTCAGGAACAGAAGTCACCGATACTAGTCAAGTCAAAACACTCAGTACTCAAAAAGTAAGATGATTTGTTTTGCTTGTTTGATATTAGGTCTCAGATCATTAAAAATGGATCAGATTGATCAGTTAATTGCATATAAAATACTTCAGGTTCAAGAAATTGGGAAAGTAGAACCTAGGAGACCTGGGAGGCCCAGAGGACCAGGACGGCCTGGTCATCCTAGGAGGCCTGGGCGGCCACCTAAAAGAGGACGCCCAGGACGGCCACCCAAGTACCCCAGAGGAATGACCTTGGAGCAGCAAGCTCAAAGACAGAGGAATCGACTAAAAGAAGTAAGATCTGGTTTGCTATACAAATGTGTGCAGAGTATATGTATTATTCAGACATTCAGATCATTTATGCATGCATTTTTGTTTTTTTATGTAGTGACTTCTCATATAATCATATCTGTGGTTTATACTCTTGCACATTTGTTGCGTTACATCATGTAACTACGGAGTAGGAGTTGAATGACCTCTGATTTTTTAAAGTCGACTTTTATGTGATGAAAGTCGAGTCGAAGTCGACTAGTCACTGATGACGTCATTAATGAACAAATAAGTCTGGAGCTGTGACAAACCCCTTGTGCACAGCTATGGCATATAACACAGCGCTGCCCACATGGTTATTGCTCCTATAAAGATTACATTTATATGAATGCATTAGTGTGAGCGATTGCGTGTGTGAATTTATTCTACATAGCAGTGTCTCTCTAGTAGTAGTGACGCTGTGGGATTTAGTTATTAAGAAATATATGCTTGAACTTTTCAGTTTCTAAGTTATTTTATTGAGAAATCACAGAACAGTGTTGACAGTACATTTCCGTGCTGAATGGTGTGCACGCGATCTGCATGTGACATATGAGCTACTGTCTGAAGGCTGTGTGTGTGGGTTACAGTGCAGCAGCGCTTTAGATTAGAACAGCGATTAACTTACCTGTACAATAAGATGTTTAGAATGTGCATTCTGCCATTCAATTTCGAGCATCCAGTAATATAATCACATTTGTCTTGCGGAGCTTTCGGAGTATACATTTATTTGTCATTTTAACTGTTTGGAAACGGAGCGTAAATGTGGAAGTCCTTTAAAAATATTTCTTACCCTGTTGCACCGTCTATAGGATCAGCGACTAGTCGACATCAAGTTTAAAGTGTCATGGCAGAGCAATGAAGTCGATTAGTCTGTGCAACCCCTACTACGGAGTACAGTGCTGGGGTGGGTGATATATGCATAATGTTATAGCAGTATTCTCAAAATTTTGGTTGATTCGGTGGGATTCAAAAGTCCATTTGTAAAAAAGCTTCTGTTTAGCATTTTGAATGTAAAGGGTTAGTTCACCCAAAAATGAAAATTCTGTCATTAATTACTCACCCTCATGTCGTTTCAAACCCGCACGACCTTCATTCATCTTCGGAAAACAAATTAAGATATTTTTGATGGAATCTGAGAGCTGTCTGACCCTGCATAGACAGCAACGCAACTGAAATGTTACCAAGTCCAGAAATGTAGCAAGGAGATGATCCATGTGTCATCAGTGGTTCATCCGCAATTAAACAAAGCTAAGAGAATACTTCTTGTGCGCAAAAAAAAAGAAGAAGAATTTATTCAATAATTTGTCTCCTCCATTTTGGAGAATATCCACTGGATATATGCTGTTCTGTGTCAGATGTGTCACGCCGGATCTGTTTCCTACATTGTTGTGATTTGATCTGAAAGTAAACAGCGTATCGGCATGACACAGCTGACACAGAACAGCATACGTCCAGTGGATATTCTCCAAAATGGCACCAGGGTGATGCGTTATTTATTTATTTTTTGCGCACAAAAAGTATTCTCATAGCTTCATGTAATTGCGGATGAACCACTGATGTCACATGGATTATTTTACAGATCTCCTTGCTACGTTTCTGGACTTGGGAACTTGCTGTCTATGCAGGGTCAGACAGCTCTCAGATTCCATCAAAAATATCTTAATTTGTGTTTCGAAGATGAACGAAAGTCTTACAGGTTTGAAACGACATGAGGGTGAGTAATTAATGACAGAATTTTCATTTTTGGGTGAATTATCCCTTTAATAGTTTCTCTCTTGACAAATTATGCTGTCAATTTGAATGAATGAAAAGTTGAATTATAAAGACTTTTTTTTAGAATGTCTTAAGGACCCTCCACAACAAATATGATAGTGTCCACACCGATGGTCTGTTTATTATGAGTGTGACTCTGATCGGCTGTCAAAATTTGTATTGTTCATGAGTTGGAAAAAATGTTTCTGAAAGTGATCTGTATCATTATTGTTATAGTTGTGTGGACATCCCTATTCTCGTAGTGTTAGAATGAGTAGTAAAACGGTCCGTGTACCTTCGTATAATTCGTTTTTTGATTTAATATTGAAATCTGAAAAAGGAAAAAACTTCATAATTTTCGTTTTTCATTTGTTCAAACAAAACGAAAAATCAAGAATTTGGCTTCATTTTTTCGTTTTTATGTTCAGGGACAGAAAATGAATAAACAACTTGAATATTCGGTCTCTACATGTGGGCGGGAATGAAACTCCCCTCTCTGCTGATTGGTCAACCAAACATTACAACATAATAATAGCCCTAAAAAACATAATAAGAGTCCTACCCTTCTACGGATTTATTTATACTACATTTTATCTCTTTCTCTTCATCAAACAGCCAGGGATGCGTTTCCCAAAAGCTCATAAAAACGATCGTACTACTGATCTTAATATTACCGTCTGTTTCTCAAATGCAACGTAATCGTAAAGCATCATAAGTTTTAACTTTTAATAATAAAAGTGCATCATAAGAAAAGATTTATGCGGTCATATATATATAAATGAAATAATTAAAAAGGGCAGAAAAAAATAGAAATACATCTAAATTTAATGATTGAACAAAAAAATTAATAAAATAAGTAGTGTAGGAAATATGCTTCAAAGACTGGGGGAAAAAAATCTGTCAGTGGCTTGCTGACGTGCACGAAAATCAGCCATGTATTGGACCTGGAAATAACTCTCTCGCTCTCGCTCTCGCTCTCTCTCTCTCTCTCTCTATTTGTGTATATATATATATATTATTATGTTATAAAATTATACACTATACCATAATACTATACCATAATAATATAATATAATATAATATAATATAATATAATATATATAATATAATTGTTATTATATCCGAATTGTCTGGAACGCAGAATTATTAGGTTAACATTTCAAAACGACGAGCGTGTACTACAATTAGAGCCATTCTATAAGGTGACATTTCAGCACTTGACAGACGGATAGCGACTCCTATAGCACTTAAGTAGCATGGCTACGTGCGACTGTGTTAAGTGCATTGTCGGGAAACGCACGTGAAACAATAGCAAACGATAGTAAAATGACTCGTAGAAAACGCTCTTATGGTCTAAGATGAATCATTAACGGGAAACCCGGCCCTGTTTGATGAAGTGAAAGAGATAAAATGTAGTATAAATAAACACGTTAAGAATCAGTAGAAGGGTAGGACTCTTATTATGATTTTTAGGGCTATTATTATGTTGTAATGTTTGGTTGACCAATCAGCAGAGAGGGGAGTTTCATTCCCGCCCACATGTAGAGATCGAATATTCAAGTTGTTAATTCGTTTTCTGTCCCTGAACGTAAAAACGAAAAAATGAAGCCGAATTCTTAATTTTTCGTTTTGTTTGAACAAATGAAAAACGAAAAATGTGCAGTTTTTTCATTTTTCAGATTTCAATATTAAATCAAAAAACGAATTATACGAAGGTACACGGACCTATTAAGATTTAGTTTTTTAGTAAAAAAACTGTTTGTTCGAAGTTGTTGGGTAATACGTGGTGGTTTTTTCAAGTGTGATTTTGAGATCTTGAGCTATATTGACAAATTAATTGACATGTTCAGTGTCACAAATTTGCTTTGAGTAAGTAATGATGAAATTTTCATTTTGGGGTGGAGTAACCCTTTGAAAATAAATGAAATTTAAAAAAAATAATTAAATCTTCTATCCCTGGCAGAAGATCACTTCTTACTATGTTTAAGCAATTAAAGCAGAACTTTTATTCTACTGTCTTTACAAAAAGATATTGTGATGTTATGGTAAACATTCTCATTATGCAATAATACCAGAGCAGTTAATTACATCACTGATACTAACAGCAATTACTGAATTTTTTTCATCTCTCTTCAGTTTATTAAACAGTATGATGATGAAGATCTCATGGAGATTGTTCTTCCACGTCTGGCCAGAGTCATGACTGTTTGGGAGTTTGTGCTGATGAAGGTATGTTTAGATATGCGGAAGCATGGGATAGATTTTTGAATTTTGTCTAGTCGTGTCCATTTCTCTCTGTAAAATACCATGTGATTATGAGTGTTGGAAGCATTTCATGCACACTTACACTGTTCTTGTCCCTATAGGTGGAAAAGGGCTACCCGTCAAAGCAGCAGTTCCCGAGCGTGTACCATGAATTTGAACAACTACACAGCCAGGTGAAGAAGATGGCCCTGGAATATTTGCACACTTCACCAGCCTCCCGGCCAGCTATAGAGGTCAACAACATGGGAGTAAGTAATCGCAAGACATTTAGCCACTGCAGCATTGTGATCAAACCTGAGTACCATACAAATTTTCTGTCATTCCAGGTTTTACAATCTCTGGGTATAACCGATCCCAATGCACTAAAACTCCTGACTTCGTCTGAAGGACAACAAAGTCAAAAGACAAATCAGGCCACTAAGAGCCTACGGAGTATTGAGGTATGTTCTGAGCAAAAATCATTCCAGTGTAGACTCCTGTAAGCAAGTATTACACATTGCTCAGCTGCAATTTCAGAATGATTTAATTCTGTCTAGTAACTAGATGCTCTGCCTGAACCTCCAAATGTGATGCTCTTGTGAGGAACCCCTTTCGTTAAAAAACTTAATGTACATAGATAATTAAATAAATACTCAAAAACTTGTGTCTTGTCATAATTTTATGTGAACAAAATACATTTTACAGTTGAATGGTAATAATATTTTTTCTTTGTTTTTCTTAGAATGCCAAAATGCTGCCTCCTGCAAAAAGGTTTAAAATAGAAAACTGCAATGAAGAAACCAACGGCTATCAGGTTAATCAGAATGGCATCCAGAAGGACGAGAGTATTGATGGCTCTATGCTGCGTAAGCCTCAGGTGGTGCTGACCAGACTGGAGAACTTGACTTCTGTAGATCTAACCACTGACAGTGCTGCACAGAGTGCTGAAAACGACATCCCGGAGAGGACAGAGGAAGAGCCCATGGAGACGGAAATGCCTTCTTCGGATTCTGATGCCACAAAAACCACAGAAGATCCAGAGATCTCCAAGGTTCTGGACAGTAGTGTCATCGTTGATATCGCGGATCAGATGAAACAGCTGGAACAAGCTCTGAGCACAGACTCCGAGATTAAGAACTCAGAAGAAGAACCTGCTCAACATGAAGTTCAGGATTGTCAGACCGATGCTCTTGAAGATCCCGAGGCCAGTCAGGTGGTGCAGCAAGAATCTCCAGTTATGATCCAGACAGCAGAGGGGCTTGTGATGCAGAGCGCAGAGGAGTTAGCCGCCAAAGGCATCATCATTGTCAACGGGCCCGATGGCACCATGATGCACATCGAGGCACCTGAAGGAGTCCCTTTAGAGACCGTTCATGCCCTGCTGGGCATTGAAACCGAAAGAAAGACTTAATGGAGTCACATCTTCACTACCTGTTTTTGTCCATTATTCCCACCATACATGCGTTCTGTCTGCGAGATGGTGTTTTTTCAATGAACTTTTATTGCATTCTTTGTAAATTTGTATAAAAACAGTATTAGTGTTTTTTCTGTTTATACAAAAAAAGTCATTGTTCATTTCCAATTTTAGAGATTGTTCACTTATGTTAGCATATCTTAACTATTGGTTTCGGAGTCCATGACTATGTAGCTGCACGGTACACGTCTCACGGGGAAAGTGATGAAATGGTGGGAAATACTTGTGACAACACACTAAATCGTGGAGGGAATCCAGTGCTTTTCATTCTGGAAACTGAATCTTTCACAACATGCACAAATGGGAGAAAAGAAAACACTATCTGCCAAAACTAAGTTATGGACTCCAGCGCGGTTCAGTAAAAGCTGTGGTAAGATTTTTGTGATACTGTGTCCATTTAGTGGGCCATCCAGAGAAATCTGTACATAGCCGTTCCTTTATGTTAGAAAACCAGGCTGTAGTTACAATACAGTTTAAATTGGTACCCCATGAGATTTTATTTATTCAAACACTTTTGGACGTTCATTTGTTTGAAAATTAACCCTTATCTTAAGGCTGAAAATAGTTGACCCCTAGAGGTCTGATCTAAAAACATGGTATTTTGAGACGGGGGACGTTTCGGTTTTAAAAACTGGCCACTCCAAGAAGTAAGAAAACACTCTAGATTTGTAAAACAAACGGAGAAGACTTGAGGTGCTTGTAATCTTAGACTGCAGCCTCAGATGTTCCATTGTTTCTGTTCTTTAGTAGTTTGTCTAGTGCAAAAGTCATTTGAAAAGTCATTGCACTATTTTATTACTTTTTATAAAATATCTGGTTTACTGTGTTTTTGAAACATCTCAGCATTTTTAATACAAAGGGACATGTTCAAATATGACATTAAAACTTTTGTGAGTGAGTTTATGGAGTTGAGACTTTGTATGGTACAGACTGCTTACAGGGAAGTTAAACAGTATAAAAATAGGATATTTTTTGAGAAATAAATTTGAAGATTAAACCGATTCAATCAAAGCTGTATACATATCATGATATGCTTTTAATTTGTTTACATAGTCCTCATGCATAGACTGAATCACAAAGGTCTGTGACCTGTTTCCAATAGCAAACTCTCTAGTAGCAGTTTTCCACTGTCCTCAATGTAGGGTTGATACAGCCATGATGACAGGTAGACCATGGAAAGATCAGCATTAGCAGTGTGGGCCAATTCTTGTAGAATAGTCTTCTTCAGCGCCAGCTCCTGCTTGTATGACTCGTAAAGCTTGGAAGATACTTCAACTGTCATGAAGAGGAAAAAGGTCAACCGATTTTTTTTTTTTTTTTTTTCCATCAGAACAGATTTAGAGAATTGTAGCATTACTTGCACAATACATTTTATATATACATAATATATTTATATTTATATAATATATATATATATATTTATATAATTTTATATATATTTTTTAATAATTTTTTTTATTTTTATTTTATATTTGACAATTATGAATTTAAACCAATTTTATGAAAGTAATCTTTGGACATACAGATCAAAGAACAGATTAACATAGTTTGGTGTTTGGTGTATGATGGATGAGCATTTTTGCTCTTACCAAACTGTTGTGTGGACCACGTGTGAAAGAGTGGAGCTGCTCTTCCTTTCTCTCCACACTGGAACGCTTCTAACTCACTGATCCCGCGTTCGGCATGGACCATCTTCTCCATCTTTGACAGTATGTTTGCCTTTGGCGACACAATTTAGACTATGTAAAAATGTACAAATATTAAGTATTGCTAATGCTCGTTCTGCAAAAAGTTACCATTTTATCCACAACGTCTTGTAACTTCACACATTCTTCCTCCAGCTCTTGGTTGCTCCGAGTCTCTGAAATGTCTCCAGCTGCCAAACTGTCTCCTTCCATCACAACATCAGGCTCAACATCTGGTCTGTGAACAGAGAGGGTGGAGAAAACTGGTTACAGGTATAAAAGAGCAGGCAGATTGCTTACACACACAAATTAACATATACACGCATTAGAATTTTACTATACATTATAATTTATATTTATATTATTTATGTTTGATTGACAGACAGGTACAACTTACTTTTTGCTCAGTCCCAGATTAACAATTTTAGTCGCAATCGTGGATCCCTCGTCATTTAATCGCTCCCATTTCAGGATGAGATTATGCCAATCTGCGGCGTCGTCCTTTAATTTTCTGGCACTTCCGGTCAAATTGCCCTTTTTTCCTGGGGTCGTGGACTCTGACATAATGCATTTAATGTGTACAATGCAATAACATCCGCTGAAGTAACTGTTAGGTTGTCGCGCTTTTTCTCATCCCGTAATTTAAATATGAACAAATGCCCTGTTTGCAAATGAAAATATTTCTTCTAAAAAGCTGTATAGTTGTAATTTATTCTATTTCTTCAGAAAGTATTTTAGTTCATCTCAATCGACAACATCACAAACTCACGTGTTCCTTCTACTCTCTCTGTCTCTACTTCTGCTATTTTGTTCTATGACAATTGTAAAGCTTTTTAGTGCCACCTACTGGAACATTCATATCATGACACATGGCTGAGAGGGGCTTCTGTCAGCGGTCGGCTCTTGGTTTCTTACACACTTTGTGATGGAGGGTCGTCTCTGCGTTACTTTTTTTTTTAAATTTATTATTATTTCAGTTACTAGCGGGTACAGCCCTAATTTTCGTTGTTTTGTAATGCGAGACAAACAACAGAAAAAGGAGTCAAGCCTCCAGAACCTGTCGCTGTCCCACATTCAGAGGCGTCATGTCCTCATTATTTTTTTGTGGGCACGAATTGTGACCATAGACTTTATAAATTGTGTGAAGAATTTATTCCTGTTTAATGTTTATGTTTTATTTATTTTTTCCTTTTTATTCGAAACATTCCCAAACGCATTAATTATCATGAAATATCTTGATTCTCATCTTTAAATATTATGTTGATCTATGGGCGATGGTCAAAGTAACCTAATACTTAATTAATTAACAGATATGGGTATCACGCCATAACATATTTGTTTAATAAGACTGAGTTTATATTTAATGTGAATTTCAGATGGAAAGTTCATGTGAATAAAAACATTGCAAGTTAGGCTACTAATCATAACACTTTCGTTATACAGAAAGAGAGCAAAGAACTTTTTTTACTCTAGAAAACTCCCATTAAAATCACTGAGGTTTTTTACACTATGAAATTAATATCTTACAGATTCGTACACACATTTGCACTTTGCTGTTTCTGACGAGAGAATTAGCCAGAAAGATGTATTCAATCAGCGAGCGAAGAAACAATCGGTATTTTAGCGATGACTCATCTGCACACCTCTGATTGGTCATTGCATTCATAAGCTCAACAGAATCGTGTGTGATTGGTTATGATGAAGAGCTGTAAAAACGCGTCTGTCTCTGGCTCAGCGCCAGCAAGCGAACGCAGATTTGATTTAAACATCTGATATGACGCGTTGAACGTTATAATCACACCGGTGTGATTATTAAATATAGAAAATATAGATAGGCTATTTTGTTTTTGTCTTTTGGAAGCTGCATTCAAACATCCACTTGGCTAAAAAATCTGAGGGGGCACGTGACGCCTATTCATCACACGATAAAAACACCGTTGAAGATAACGGAGTTCCTCGCCTCCTATCCAACGTTCTAAAACTCTTTTTTGTAGAATTATTTTATGATGTCACACTGAGCTAAGAGCAGACGATTCTAACAAATATTAAGCGACAACAACGAGAAAAGTATCTAATGATGAATGATCAAAGCATTTTAATGTATTCAAAATAAATGTTTGCAGCATATTTTTTTTATTTTTACCTGTTGTATTCATTAATGTTTCTATGGTTCAAAATGTGGAATATTTTATTGTAATTAAAAAATAAAATTAGTACTAAATTAAAATGCACAAAAAAAGAGAGACATGTTGACTAGTGAACTTCAGAACCCCACTGTATATAGTTTTAAGAACAGCGTTAAATGTGAAGAAAGGACAAAACTCAAGATCATTACCAATAAAATGGTATCATTTTGTTCTTTTATTGTAAACATTTTGCACAAGTTTCACATTTTTATAAACATAGATGATGGTATATTAGCAAGTGCATTTGACACCGTGTGCCAGGTGAAGTTTCACTTATGTGTGGCTGCATGGTGCATCTGGCCATGTAGTGTGTCAGTCAGTTTTTGCAGTGCGTTGATCACTGGCGTGTGTGTGAGGTTGATTGTTCTCACAGCTTGATGTCCCCCTGTCCTCTTCAAACTGTGGAAGGCAGTAAAGATCATACAAACGTCTGGCTAAATCATCTGCCTCCTCCACCCCTTCGCAGCTCTTCTGCCAGTTCTGAGGAATGGGGTCAATGCCATAATGTGCCCCTGCGATTGCCCCTGCCATGCAAGCAATGGTGTCAGTGTCACCACCCAGAGCCAAGCTGTAGGCTATTGTCCTCTCCAGTCCTCCGAATCGCTCTGGCAGCCCATCCCGGGGCTCCAAACAATGCAGCACGCAGAAGATAGCGGTGGGCACAGACTGCAAGGCAGCGATGCCATTCCCTAACATAAAGACAGAGTGTCAACTTCAAGAAAAACAGCAGAATGCCTTTATGAATGATCCGATCAAAGCTAATCATTAGTAATCTATACTAACCCAGTTCAGATATGACCTCCTCAATGCTCACACTGTTTCTGTCCATAAGTTCTTTCACTCTGTGCAATCGTGAGCAATACGGGAAATCTGATAAATTGAGTCTGTGGAATAAAACAGACAGTTCATCTAAAAATACAGTTTCTGTCAGAATGTACTGTTGCTTCAAACCTGTTTCATCTTCTGTGGAACTCAATAGAACACATTTTGTAAAATGTTTTTTTTTTGTCCATAAAATGAAGGTCAGTGGGGTCCAATGTCATTTAGACAGTGTTATTTTAGTTTTATTTATATACCATTATAGTATTTATTAATATTTTGAATTAATGTTTATATTTTCAGTTTTTATTTTAATATTAGTTTAAGTTTTTGGAAATTTTGTTTTGTGCTTTTTTTGTCTGGTCATTTTGCTGTGGGCCTTCCTATTTTTATTGATTATTTTTATTTAGCTTTCATTTATTTTTCATTTCAGTTTTAGTAGTTTGAGTACTAATTCTGAGTTTGTAGTTTTTAATTTTCCATACTATTTTCAATCTTTCAAGTAGCTTTTATTAAAATCCTAAAATAACTTTTATTAGTTTTAATAGTTTTAGTTAATGATAACAACACTGCATGGACAAACAACAGCAACAACAAAACGGTTTAAACATTCAACAAAATATCTTCTTTTAAGTTCTACTGAAGAAAGTCATTCAGGTTTGGAACAACATAAGGGTGAGTAAATGATGGCATACTTTACATTTTTGAGTAACTATCAATTTAAGAAACATACTGCTGAAATTTGAGTTCACTTACGCTTTAGCATCAAGCTGGGCTGTTTCATCTTTTTCCATCTCCTCCATTTCTGATATCAGTTTGTTGATGAATTCTTTTGGCAGAGCCAAAGCGCCTTGGAGAGACAGATGGACAGCAAGGGCCTGCAATGCTGCCCCATTGTATCCCAAAGAGCATGAGTGTGTTAACATTGCACCAAGCCGAGAGTACTGCCAAAAGCAAATGGAAGACCAGAACGTTAGCCTGGGATAGTCCAAATTTATCTTTCAAATTAAAGGTAGGGTAGAGGATTTCGGAATGGCTAGCAATAGCAAGATAGCTTTGAAAGCATGATCCCACCGAAACACATGAACGTGCACAGGTAGACCAAAGGCTCACCAGTGACACAATGAGAGACGGTGTTGGTGGAGAACTGATGCAATGCTGTCAGATTCCCTCATGTCTCATTCACCGGTGAGACAAAGCACATAATATTACAATAATAAGGCCTTACATTCTCGCTCGCTCGGTCTGCAACAGTGTAATCGAACGTGCTGGTGACATATCATGTCTGCGTGAACAGGGTGCATGGAGGTATGAAAAATACATGCGTTAACAGTTATCAAAATGTTCGGACCGAATAATCTGATTGGTCAAACATTTTATGGTCCTATGCCTTCCAAAGATGATATAAATACATATAGACCTGTTAACTTACTGATTGCTCTCGGGATGTGAAGAGACTTTCAATCAGCATTACAAAACTAAAAATTAAAAAAACTGTGTTCTTTAGTAAAAATGATTAAGAAACAATTATGATTCACTTTACATGTTGATTTATGTGTTTTTACCATTCTTAAATAGATTTGAGTTAATTGTTGATTTCATTTATTAATTATAATTGATTACTTTAAAAATTGTTTTATGTTTATTAAGGCTTAAGGTTTATATTTATACTAATTATATTTATTTTAAGTCTATTGATTTTTTTTATTTTTATTTGAAATTGTAAATGTTGTTTGTGTTTGAGGTTGATAATGGTTTTAGCTCGACAATCAGATGACTATTTACCCTGCAGACATCAGCACGACTTCTGAAGGCCAGGGCAAAGGGTGCCGCTCTCATGGCACCTCCATTCCCGAAAGAACCGCGGCCGCCAAACTGAGCCTGTGCCGGCTGGAAGACGTCCTTCAGATGGGGCGATGCAAGCTTCCGCAGTACCTGTATGACACCTGAGCCATAACCTCGCCCCGGAGCAAGGTTATACTCCTTTGCAAATCTGGAATTAAGTAAGATGATCAGGAAAATCCAATACTTTATTTTTTTAAACATTCCCAATGATAGCATACCTTCGAGCCATGTCTCGTTCATCAAACGCCATCCTGGTGAGGAGTGAATCTGCAACGCATTGCATCATGGCTGTGTCATCACTGTACTGAAGAATTCCTGGGAAAAATGTAAATGAGATGTGTAATTAAGAAACAATTAGATTCATAGTCAAAAATGTATTCTTTTCATATAGCAAAAATGGTGCATAATTTAGTGGTGAATATTGCCTGGTACCATGAAATCCCCTCAAAATATTACAGTATAAATAATACTGAAACAAAATATAGTACATTCATGTCATGAAAAATGTTACTGCGAAGGATCAGAAATGTGACCACTAAATGAGGAATACCAGAGGGTTAACAATAACTTTAGGACAATTTCATTTCAGTACGACTGATACGGCCTTCTGATTTGGGAATACCATAGCAATTTCAAAGATTACATACAAACGTAAGTAAATATGTTCGTTGTATAATCGTAAAACATGGAAATAGTCACCATCGCCCCGTGTTTCATCCTCCAGAGCGCCGAGATGCTGAAGGACTCGATCTAAAGGCACATCCACGGCGCCTTCGAACTCTCCGCCTATACAGTCGCCCAGCACCGAGCCGACCAGAGCGCCGCGGAACCGGGACAGCATCACGGGCGCTGCTGTACGCGCCGCAGCCGACATCTACCTAGCTCTATCTCAATGTAAACACAAGTTGCACTGGAGAAATCGTTTCAGACGGACCTAGTGTGAATCTAGCACAGTGAAATCTGGGGTTTGTTACGCTGGAGGACTGATGTCATTGTGTGACCCGCTAAGTCAATATATACGCATCACGATTCATCAAACTTTTCGCGAATATGATATAATTTCGACCGATTCGCTACAATTCATTAACCTAACTTTGCAGAAACGTTTGTTTCTTTCTTATTTAATGAATTTATTTCGTTATTTAATGAGAGGTTCGCTGCGCAGACCTTTGTAAACAGCTATGGCGCGCAGCTGTTGAAGTAAGTGATCTACGTTTTTACGCCCGCTGATTCAACAAATTCTACATTCCGAAATAATTTGAATCATGCATATAAGACCGTCATAAACAATTGATTAATACTTTGTTGTTTGGTTATAACTGATTTGTAGGGCAGAATTCATCTTTGTGGTTATTTGTGAATCTGCGGACTTGAGAATTCAGCTAAACGTAACGTAGGAAGTTGCATTTGCGCGTCACGCTAAACGTTCTACGATCTGTATGTCATATGCTTATTATTCAGGTTAACGTTGAGAACTGTGCGAAAATATACATGTATTTACGATATCTACGCTTCTAAAACTTCTGCTAGTGTTCAAGAAAGAAAGGCGGCAGGTTGAAACACAACAGAAGTTTTGTTTATCAGAATCAGACGGATCGGGAACATCTCATACAAGAACGATAAGTAAGTTAATACTGGACGCCTTGAAAAACACAACTCACGCAGCAACAGTCAGTGTAGCATTTGTTTTAATATGACATAGCAACCAAGAGCAACAAGCAAAGAAAATTACCGAGAGTTCGCACGGTTTCTCGGGGAAATGTAAGTGTTGTGGGTAAAGTTACAACATTGAAATATAATATTTTTATTCCCCTCCCATATTTTTAACTATTATATTATATCACCATTTGCTCTAGGGGCTCCTAGACACACACACACACACACACACAGACAGTTGTAATTTGTAAGTTGTAATCTGTTAGCTTTAATAAAAAATAAGCCCTTAGAAATGAAAAATAACTGAAGAAACACTCTAATTTTTAGGCTTCATTGTTTGTGTAATTGCCATCAGGTCTGGAAAAAAAAAAAACGCTTGTTATGAATCCCTGGGACCCCATTACCTATACAGTGACGCCTGCTGCTAAGATTTTAGCCAGATGTGTAACATCAGGCACCATGACACAGGTAAACTAAGATATGGTTCATTTTAAGATAGATTTTAATCTGTTATGGTGGATCATGTCAAGCATTTGTGTTATGGATCTTACAGGAGGAGCTCGATGCTCTCCCACAGGATTCAGAAGTCTTTTCTACATCTTTACTTGAAGCTGAGCAGCTGAACAGAATAAGACATGATCTTGATCAGGTAGGAAACATTTTTTTTTATTTTATATATATCAGCACTTAATATTTTTCTGATTTACAAACCTTAAAGGGATGTCATCATTTACTCACCCTGAAGTTGTTCCAAATCTGTACGAGTTACTTTTTTTCTATTGAACACAAAAGAAAATATTTTGAAGAATGTTTGTAACCAAACAGTTGACGGTAGCCATTGACGTCTATAGTATGAATAAAAAAGTACTATGAAAGTCAGTGGCTACCATCAGTTTGGGGGTGAGTAAATAATGAAAGAATTTTCATTTTTGAGTGAACTATGCCTTGGCATGATTTTCTTTCTGTCATCCACTCACTCAAGGCTAATTTAGATTTAGAGCTGCTGAAGCTGGAAAGAGACAGTGCAGACGTCACTCACACTCATTACCTCAGTAAGTGCTGTAAATGGAATCATGCACATTTCGTTCACAAAACTGATATTCTAGAAGACTCTTACTTTACTAATGTTTCATTGTAAGGTCAAAGGTATGCTTCCTTGCAACAGTTCACATCCCACCTTCAGGAAGTGTTGCGAGAACAGACAGTCCTACGAGAGAGACTCACAAAGCCACTTTGTCAGCAGAACCTGCCCATTCATGCTGATCTTCACAGGTTAGATGCATTTAATGTGCCACTCAAAGAAAGTGGTTTTCCTTTTGTTTTAAATTGTATTTTCAATTGTATTTTCGTATTGAATTGCTAACAGTATTGATTACTGTATGTACAGATATGTGGTCGAGCTTATGGGGATGGTGGTGGAGTTCATTCAGAACTTGGAAGTGAAAATTAAGATGGTTCAAGCAATTCCAAAAACTGGCCGTTATCAGAGTAATTTGGTAAGTGTGTATATATACAGTATATATGTTTTTTTGATTAAACAACAAGAATATGCTTGTTAGAACTAAAAAACATAGACATGTGGTAGTTAAATGTTCGTATAAGTATGCGTTATGCTTTGAAACCAGTGTCTGTATGTGATTTACCTTTATTCTAGCAAACCTGTCATGTTTATAATGTAAATGCATATTCTAACGCTTATTTCTGTTACTCCTTCCCATCAGAACAGTGCCATAACTCAACTGCTGGCTCAGGTCACTGAAGTCGAAAACCTGTACAGGCAAGTTCTCAAGCGACGAGGCCATCCGCACAGCAACATTAAAGACATGTCCAGTTGATAAAGAATTTCAGAATATTCAAATATAAAATGACAACTACATGTATTATTTGTTTAGGATACTAGTGAATATTAAATGAATAAAAAATAACTAAAGATCAATGACTAGATTTAGTATACAGTTTTGTATACTGTATCTTCAAACGATATAACATTCATGTTTTGTTTGATATTGTCTCTATTTTGTGTACCTGCTGGTTGCTGACACAGCCACATTAGAGAAAACCAATCTGATTTGTTTTAATTCATGGATTACATACATATATACTGCAGCAATATGTAAATATTGAGACATGTTTCATTTTATGTGAGTGTGTTTTTCTTTTGTATTTTTATGTTAAATAATAATAAATAAATGTTCCACATTTGAAACCAAAATCTGGCTTCATTGCCGGTAACCAGCATTATATATTTTATGATTTGTGTACTACGTATACTTTCCTTTTGCCATCATACCATCAGTGTAAACATTACAGTAAAAAGCAGTGAACATAATAAATTACATTTCAAAATTAAACTTACCTTTTAATATATTTTAAAGTGTATTAATATTTCAATATTGTAGTTTTTACTATATTTTTGATCAAATAAATGCGACCTCAGTCAGCATAAGAGACAAAATCTTACAAACCCCAAACTTTTTAACATTGGTGTATGAAAAATGATTTTATGTGACAAATAAACTAGTTTCCCTCATGCATGCATAAATGATATAATCTTTTACTCAAAAACTACTGAGAGAGTCACTCACAGTCTTGCTGCTTATGTTGGAGAGAAGCATCATAGACTGCTCGTGATCTGAAGAAGCGTCTCTGAGTAAGTGCTGTGACAGGAGTCTCTGTATGACAGCTTGACTCACATCACCGTCTGTCGCCAAGCACTGTGCCGGCACCCAGCTGTCTGCACCTGTCCCAGAAGGGTCTGAGTCATTACATATGATGTTCATTTAGAGTCAACATCTGAGTAGAACAAGACGGCTTTACCTGTGACATTAATGTTTGTTAGTAATTTAAGGTATTTTAATTGACATTTTTAGGTTTCAGGCATTGGTATCCTTCCACAGACCTTCGAAGATTGTCTCTTGCGCAAGTGTTAGGTGTCCTCGTGGCATACTGGAACACTGCAGCAGCCATCTGAACTCTCTTCACTGCGTCATCAGGTTCTGAGACGATGAGAGCCTGCAGGTCCTGAGGATGTGCCTTCAATTTGCATCTCTTACTATGTTGACCTGAGCAAAGAAGGAATTAGCTATCACTTTTTGAGTAATTTTATACACTATTATTTATTTATTTTCTATCTTATTTAATTAATGCTTTAAAAGGGTTTGCATATTTTACACTGTGTGTATATATATATATATATATATATATATATATATACAGTGTGTGTGTGTGTGTGTGCATTTGTTTAAAAAATACAGCAACAACGGGGAAATCTGTTGAAGTTTACCTTACTTTGGATCATTAATTCACGGATTTGCGCTCACACACGGACAAGTGTGACATCATATACCTCGGTAAATAAATACAATTTTACAGCTACGCTGTAACTGATGCTTGTGTGGCAATTTTCTGGTGATTTTAAACATGTCCAAAAGACGAAATTTGACCTGGAAGGGCGGGCAGGCTATTTAAGAAGAAATGGAAAGAAAGGTTTTGTAATCTCAACTCCGACAGCGACAGCTATGTTTAATCATAACTCGAGGCTGTGGTAAATGTGTGCAATATTAAACAAAACTGACCACTGGACAGCTTCGCATGAAGTAAATGAGCGAGGAGTGTGCGATATTTATCGTGTACTAATATCATAACTGTTGTTTTAATGATGTGCAAGCTGTAACTTTGCAAAAAAACAAAAAAAAAAAAAAAAAAAAAAAAACACCAATGAAGGCTATCATATTACAATATAATTCAAGATATGGGGGCAAAAATGCCCTGTAAGAGATTTTATTTTTAATATTTATGTCATGATAGTTAAGTAATGTCTAAGTATAACAAGAGTGTTGCTTTCCCGAATGTCAGCGTGATCGCAAATTAATTGATTTTACATCAGCTCAACAAACAAGATGCTAGTATAACGTGTGTTATATTAGTCACAATGCTGTCTGTTTATCTATGTTTTGGCAAGAAAAAGTTTTTAACAAAGCCGAAGTAAGACCAATTGTGCGTCTCCGAGCAGCACTCTGCTCGTTCACAGTTATGAATGAATCTGTGCTTTTGAACAAATCATTTGAGTCAATGATTCAGTGGCCCATTCATAAAGACAATGCATGCGTCCCAATCTGCATACTATCCACCCTAAACTGTATGTGATGTTAGTAATTTTCAATACTATTTAAGGCAGATAGGGTGGATAGTATGCACATTGGGACGCAGGGAATCACTAGCTTAATTTCTAAACGAGTCAGCCGTTCTGAATGAATAAGTCAATGGATCACTCATTAAGACGGAGACTTGCTGCCACCTACTGGTGGCCTTAGTGTCATTTATTTATCTATCCAAGGGGCTTTAAACAAACAAGGTGCTATCTCAAAAACACACTCTGCAAAACATGGTAATTATCACTATCAAAACAAATAAATATAACATTTTGTGTCAATATTGCACACCCCTAAAATAACCTAGCATCATCTTTAAAAAAAGTTTTTCTAGATTTTTTGTTTGTTTGTATGGTTAATATTAATGTAATTGTGAGAACACTAGGTTTTTAACAAAGGGTAATTCGGCCTGCACAAGGGGACATTTTCTCCGATCCTGCCCTCATCCTTAAATGAGTTTGACACCCCTGATTTAAATTCACGTCTCGCACACTTCAATGCACTTTGAATGGAACATATATGTTTGCATCGAATTGTAATCATGGCAGAATATCCTGTGATGTCCACTTCGCAGGGCACTTACGTTCGAATAGAACAAACGTCTGAAGCGATAAGAGAGACAAAACATAATGATACAAAATGTGCAGAGCAGGGTCGTGAGGACTAGAATTAAAAAAACGCTGGTATGTTGTATTATGTAACAATATATTTTCTATGCATTGAAAAATGTGGTCCATTCTTCTTGTGGTCCATTAATTGCTCCCAATGCACAAGTTAAGATGGCCTCCAGCCGCACTGGGTAATTAGGGTCACTAAGAGCCCTTTTTAGGCCCTTGATGGTTACTCTCTGCAAGGGCAACTCTAGATGAAACAAATAATGATTTTCCAAATGGGGTTTCCATGTGAGCAATCGATGCAAAAACAATAAAATGTATCCAAGGTGCTTTCCTGCAAATAACACACACTGGATATCTATCTATAGCTAACAAATCTCAGCTAAGTCTAACAATGTTTTTTTTACATTACTTAATAAACTTAATAAAAGTGGAATTTATTAATAGATTTGAAATATAACCATTGAAAATAATAATAAGTTACAGTATGTAGAGGTATGGCACCAGGGGCGCCATAAGGGGGGTGGGGCTTGGTCAGGACGATTCTAAAGGCCCAACGATGGCGGGGGGCCCGCAAGGGGGAACACGATTTCTACACAGGGAAACGATTTCTCCCGAGGGGGACCTCCCCGGAATGCAATTTACCTGAGGGGAACGTGGGAGCCCAAGTGAATATGCTGTCCAGGGGGCCCAAAAACCATAGCGGCGCCCCTGTATTGCGCACAGAGCTTTGAAAAGAAACACCTACTGATGTTGCAGGCATTCATCCATTGATCAGCTGCATAGCGAAGTGAGGAAAGTTCAGCCACAGGCTGTTTGGGCATCTCAGGTTCCAGTCCGCTGAAGTCAGGAGGTCTGAGACCCTGCTTGAGGACATTTTCAATTTTCAATTGGGTGATTGAATTCAATTTTGATGAGCTGATCCATCCATTGCTGTTCTGCTCTTACAGCTCTACCAGTTCCTGCTAAAGCAAATGGAAGACATAAATGTAAATATTTAAAACACATATGAATCTTTCAGCTTTCCATGTCACAATGACATTTTTAACTCTAATACTGTACTTCAACTGCAAGTAAACAGTCACATTCAAGATACATGTGTAAGTCTACCTGAGAAGATCTCCTGTTCAGAGACGTTCTTTGTGACAGCACATGGATTCAAGATGTCCTGAAGCAGAGGGGTCTGTGGGATCTCAATGTGTTTGGTGGTCACAGTGGTTGCTGTCTTATTTATGCAGTTCTGCACATCTGTGCTTACTGGAGAGAGCACATAACCTGGTATTCTGTTAAACAAGGACTGACACCACAAAAATCTATACAAGTGTGGCTTAGGCCTTGGACAAGTAGGTGTATGCATTAAAGGATAGTCCACCCAAAAATGAAAATTCTCTCATCATTTACTAACCCGCATGTCATTACAAACCTGTAGGCATTTTTTTCTCCTGCAGAACACAAATAAAGAAGAATACTGATGACCAAACGGTTTTGGTTCCCATTGACTTACACTGTATTTTTGTCCACACAATGGAAGGGAAAACAAACGGAAATTGTTTAGTTACTTACATTCTTCAAAACATTTTTCTATGTTCCACAGAAGAAAGAAAGTCGTGCAAGATTGGAACAACATGAGATTGAGTAAATGATGATAGAATGCTTATTTTTTTGGTGGACTATCCCTTTAAGGGTGATGTATTTAGAAATGATTTAGTAATAGTCCTACCTGCATTGTTTCCTCAGCTGTAATAGTTGCCCTGTCTTATTTTTTTGCAAACTTCTGCCACCTGCTACTCTGGGCTTCACAATCCTCTGTTGAGGATTCCTTCAGACAGGTGTGCACATTCAACACCCTGAACACATGTTATTCTAAACACATCATACATCTTGCTTTGATCACTAAGACTCAAGAAAGGTACCTTACTGTTCACTGCAGGAGTCTGTACTGAAATTCTTCCTTCTTCTTGGGTTAAACGATTGATGTTGCAGGCTATTTCATTGTTCTCACGCCTCTTTATTTTCTTTAATCTGGTAACTGGTGCTAAGGGGCCTGTGGCATGAAAAAGCCAGCTAAAGTCAGCTTTTCTGTATGAAATGGCCCCCATCTTGTCTATAACTTCTTTGGAGAAAGAAAGGATCTGGCTTGCATTATTCAGAAGCTGTTTGTACAGACGGTCCTCTCTGTGCTTGCTGTGGTGCTCTGGTCTCCATTTTACATGCTGTAAATTCATGATTCCCAGTGAGGCCTTACGGGAAATCATCTATAAAAGGAAACGATGATCAAATAGAAATTTATTATTTGATTCTTAAAGCCTGCAGGCTTAAAAACAAAAGAAATCTGGCTACCGCTTTAAACCACTACATAAAAATAACCCATTGAAAATGATAAATGTGCAAAATAAAAATACATACAAAAATTTAAATTAAAAAAATGCAACTTTGGCTATTAACGACAAATCACGTCAGAGCTCATGCTGAAAAGGTTTTATTTTTCAAAGCAGTTTGTATCAAAGAAAAAAAGAAAAGCAGTTCGCTGACAAAGGTAAAGTTACTACAGCTCCTGTGTTCCGGTGAATTCAGTTCCCATTTCCCGTTTGGCACGCATGCGTGAAATCCCCATGTCATGATTTCGAAGAGGAAAATGTGTGCTTTATTATCTCAAGCGTCAGTTTATGATGTTATTTCCTACTTTCCATCAACATAAGGTATATTTCACGTTGTTTGTCAAATACATAAGTAGAATGCTAAAGCATATAATGTATTGTTTTTGCAAGTTTTATAGCTCAGTCTTTCGTGGCTTACTGCTAACTTTACCTTTGAGAAACTCTGTATAACACCTTTTGCGTCAAGTTTAAAACACAAATTTCAACGGTCGTTTACAGTATTATATTATTGTTAAGTTGTTGTTGTTGGTGTGTGTTGGTTTTGTCACACAACCTTATGTTTTCCATAAAATAAAACAATACTGTGTTGTTGTTGTTGTTGTTATAAAGTTTCTCACCTTCCGCTTCGAAATCATAACGTCGGGATTTCACGCATATGCTCCAAAGGGGAAACAGGGGAACTGAATTCAGGAACTGGAAACAGAACCTCAAATGGATTGATTGAGATTTTTCAGCTTTCCTGCCTGGAAACAGCACATTGGATCTCAGGTCTCAGAGTTAACAAAGCGGCATTGCATGGCTTGAGTAGCAGCAGTAAGAAGGAAAACCATTACCTTCAACAACATTTCCCGAAACATGCTTGTTTGTTCATGGCATTTTCACAAAGGTAAGTTATAAACAAAACACGTCTAACTTTTTTTGTTGTTGTTTTTACCACTAGCAGTGCAAACATGGAGTTGTTGTTACACCGCTAACTTTAGGGTTCTGTCACTTTGGTCTGGTTTATTGTTGGCTATGTGACAGAGCCCTGACAGTCATGTATCTTGTTTTTGTGTGAGCGTGCGGTTCGGTTTGCTTGGGCCCTCGCCTGTGTGTTGAGTGTTTCTTTTTCTCACCATACGCTCTTGTCCCATGTCTTCGTTGGTTGTGTCCTCATCTTAGTTTTCCCCCATGGGGTTATTTTGTTTTGCTTTATTATTCAATAAAGCCCTTTGCTTTTTGTGTTTAAATCCTTGCCTTATCCATGTCTTGCGCTTCTGATGGGTGTGTTGAAACAGCTTCTTCCCTGCCTGCCACAGACTGGCCGAAAACTCTCACCTTTTCAGATGCTCCTTTCAACACTGATGCGCCTCAGGATGAATCTCCCAATTCAGCACATTGCATACCTCTTCTCTGTGGATCGAAAGACTGTGTCCACCACATTCAGAGATACCATAGGTACAATGTTTAAACATCTCAAACCCTTGGTGCACTGGCCAGAGAGACATTGCTTGCAGGCCAACATGCCACATCAGTTTGTAGAGGCTTTTGGAAATCTAGTAGCAGTTATTGTGGACTGCTTTGAAGTTCGCATTGAAAGAACATCAAATCTCAAAGCTAGAGCGTAGACATTTTCCCACTACAAGCACCAGCACACCTTAAAGTATCTCCTTGGCATTACACCACAAGGATCTATCTCTTTCATTTCCCAAGGGTGGGGAGGTCGTGTCAGTGACAAGCATGTGACTGAGAATAGTGGTCTTCTTTTATATACACAGCTAACAAACGTGTCCCCAAACATGGCTGCGACTACCCAGAATGCAATGCGCAGCGTCGTAGTTTCCCAAGCTTTATTCTTTGGAGGTAGGTAAACAATCACTTACATGCTTCATTCAGCACTAAACATAGGCTATGGGTCATTGCATAAAGTTAAGAGAGAAAGTTGTTCACAAAAAATATTCATTAAATAGCAAGTAAAATAGTCGTTTTCTGGTGTAGGGTTCACAGTACGTACCCACTGATAAGGTTTGGTAGATAGATAAAATCAGATGAATAAAACCGTTGGAAGACATTTTTTTAAGTTTTAGCATTGGAGCAATTTTATTCTGAACTATTTTTTAACAGTCACTGCCATTTCAACAGCATTTCTTGACTTTCTCACATCCATACTTCAAACATACAGGTCAGGCCTTAAGGGGGATTGATATATGATGAGTCTCTCTTAACAATGTAAGCAAATTGTCATACAACCGTTGCTTATATAAACCAGACATCAAAGACAATTCTTGATGCCATCTCATTCAGTAAAAAAATAAATAATAATAATGAAAATGACAGCTTTAATAATAATAATCTTTGTCTTTAATGAGATATATATATATATATATATATATATATATATATATATATATAATCAATAACTTGTTATATTTATATATAACTTGTTATAAAATTATTTATTTCTTTTAAAAAGATTCAGATTAGTAACAAAAGCAAAATGGCAGCTATTGAATTTATTTTCTCCCTTTCTCTCTTCTCTCTTGGAGCAAGTCAGCAGTCATAACCCTTTCCTTCAGTGATCACAAACATTTATTACGAGCAATGCATGTTTTTGACGTAAAATATACTGTATGTGTAATGTGTTGAAAGATTTTCTTTTTTATATGAATTTATTAAAGCTGGCATATTTGTCAGCTAGCTGTTCATAAATAGTATGAAAAGCTGGTTTTATTTATTGATAATTCCAATCCAGCCCTTTAATTGAAATCAAAATGTAAACAATAAAGTCTTCAGTGCTGCACTGAATAAGCCACATTTATAATGTTAGCTGTTAGAGCAAGACAGTTCAGAGAATACACTTCATCAGTTCGGCATTAAGCAACAGCCATCAAGTCCACTTTCTGCATAGTGCAAATAAAAATGTTTAACAAATGTTTTCTATCGCTGAAATAGTCAGCTTGACCACTTCAAGCCACTTTAAACCGAAGTCTCCACACAACAGGAGCCTCTCCGAACATAATATCTCCTCACCTCAGAGGAGTCCCCACAGCCCTCAGGCCGATGTACAATGAGGACTGGGAAGAAGCGGGCGTCTTGGTAGTTCGGCGGGCTGTCATTAAGCGCAAGCTGACTGGTGTCAGACCTGCAGCACTGCTCATCAGGGCAGCAGCGCTCTGTAAGTGTACTACTGCGGCTCCTCCACAGTCCCATGGTGCGCCTGGAGCCGTACATGCGGCATAGCGAGAAGTGCGAGGTGTCCAGGGACAAACGGGAGTGGAAGGTGTGGCGAGAGAAGATGGAGGAACAGCTAGAGCTGATAGTCGGCTGTCTTCGCCCGCCTTCGTGTTGGCAACAGTCCTCACAGTTCTGCACCAGTGTCCCATAGCTCTGCGTCGAGCAGCTGTCCAACAGCAGTTGGTTGGAGGAAATGCTGTCTCTTTGGTTTGACCCAGAAGTCCCCAGGTTCATCAGCATGGCCTCTGAGTAGCTTGGTATAAGCTGGCAGTTTGAGCGAATGTGCCATTCCAGCTCCGTACTGTCAACGGTTTCTGCTCTCGGAAGGCCATAGCGAGTGTTTCTCAAGGTGGCGTCGGCTTCTGGAGATGGGGTGTTGTTGCTATACTCTAGTCCGAAGAGTTTCTCAACTTGGTAGTGCACAAATGCCGTGCGGTACTCGATCAGCACTCGCAGTGGCCAGGACAGCATGAGGAGAGCTGCCAACCAGAAGGTGACCCGCGAGGTGTACCATGGCATTTGGTCGGGATCCACGTAAGCAATGAGGTGCTCCTTAAAGTCGACGTTCTTCAGCAGCATGCCTTCGCGGGCTTCCATATAGTCATCCAGTCCCTCAATTTCCGAGAAGAACCTGGCTCGTTGGTTGAGGTAAGCATTTTCAGGTCCTGCTCCTGTGAAGCTAAAGCACTTGGAGAAATGCAACCGTGTTGCCGTGTGACTCTCCAGTCCGCACAAGTTCCGCGAGACGTCTCTCATTCCGTAGCGACTGTAGTCGAACTCACCCTCGGCTACATGTGTGTTAACACGCTCGTGATAAACCTGCATGGTCGTGTAGGCATCTCCATTCCGGTAACGCGTTACTTGTCGAGTCCTGCGTACGAAATGGTAACTGATGGCTTTCCACCACACGCATGGTCTGGCTTGACGCATGCGCAGAACCCTGTCATACACGCTCTCAATGTTGGCCTTGCATTGTAACTCGCTGCGGGCGCGACAGTGCCAGCACTCCATAAGGTAAACGGCGTAGAGCATGAGAAGGAAGGCCAAGGGGATGTACACGTAACCATCAGAGCAAGGGCTGTCGTGGTATATCATGGTGCGACCTCCTCCTCTGAGAGAGTTCATTGAGGTTGTGAGAGAAGTACTGGAGGAATCGAAGCTCAACTTGGTGACCTGGGTGAGCTGACACCAGGTCACAACACCCAGGCAGCTGTACATGAGCAGCGAAAGGAGGAGGCATCGCCAGTGTGTCTCGCGGCACATAGAGGCACTTAGGGACTGCTTTATTGGCCATTGCTACAAGGAATAATGAAAAAGAGAAATAGTAATAAGCATATTGTAAGGCACATAGGCTTGCTGTGAATACTGTGAATAAGAAAACAAGAGGTAATGAATACAATACAAACCATCCAAGATTTAATGTCACTTATATGAGGAAATGATATTGGACAAAAAGATAAAATATCTTTAGATTAGGGATGCACGATATATCGGCCACCATATCGGTATCGGTCAAATGCTCATGCTCAATTTTTCTGATAAGAAAATTTGTCCGATATCTTAAAGGCAATAAATAATGCATCATTTCCTTCAGAAACACTTGACTTGAGATGACTTGTTTTCATTATTTATGCATTATTTTATTTATTTGTAAGACTTTTTATGATGAAATTTGGTAATAGGAGAGTAAAATTATTTTTAAAATGTACACTGTTCAAGCTAGGATACTTAAGTTTAAGTGTTTGGGACATGGCTTTTAATGATGAGAACTTTTTTGTAATCAGGCTCTCAAAAAGTATATAAAAATTTGGATATAGATTTATCGGCCAACATAGCGGTTATCGGCTTTCAAATAAAAATAAAGAAAAAAATATTGGTTACCGGTATCGGCCAAAATGTTCATATCCGTGCATCCCTACTTTAGATCAGTGCTGTTAACTAAAATTAAAACTATTAAACAATGAGCATTTTAAAGATGTCCTTATACCTTTCTGGGCCTTGAACTTGGTAGTTGCGATGCTGTCTATGGGAGGGTCAGAAAGCTCTCAGATTTCATAAAACATATATTCATTTGTATTCCGAAGATGAACAAAGGTCTTACGGGTTTGGAATGACATGAGGGTGAGTAATTAATAACAGAATTTTCATTTTTGGGTGAACTATCCCTTTAAAATTAATAAAATACATTTCATTCCTAAATGAAGTCTGCAATGGACATTCATTTGAGTCTAATTTAAATAAAGTGCAGACAACGCTCTGACAGTAAACCCTTAAGATGACAAGAGGGATATATAGATCTATGTGAGAAAGTGGGGCCTGACAAGACTGAGGATTTGTTGCAATCCCTCAGTTCAGACCTAATTACTTACAGTACATCCTGGCACAAAGTCTTCAGATTATGTCTATTAAACCTAAGACAAACACTCACTAGCTTCAGATAATTTACCTTTATTAAACTGGTTAACCATTTGAACATTTTACAGGTAATTCCATTTTTATGATGCTATTGCACAATTTTTGCCTTCTCTTCCACATTGTGAAAATCATAGATGGATGAAGCAATATGTGGCGGATGTCACTGCAACTTTGTCTTGCGTCTTTAATCAATGCCAGACAAAATCTATCAAATAGATTTTTTTTTAATATTCAAAACTTTCAGGAGAGTAGCTCAGAAATGCTTTTGTGTGCTAACTCTGGACTTGGTACACCTCTTTGGCAATGCACAGAAGTGGTTTGTATGTGGAAAAGGATATTTGCTCCTAATTCTGAGTTTGTGGGTTTGAATCTCACTCAAGGGTGCTGAGCTACTGAATACAAATTATGATGAAAATGTCAGTTATTACTGAAAGTTCACTGAATAAAACAAACTAAGAGGCTACTTTTATTTAGCTTAATTGATCCAAAATCTGGACTCATATAAAATGGACTCAGATGGTATCTGTATGAGTTGAGAAAGTATGCTGTTGTCCCATAAGTGTCTGTACATTTCAGCAGCTAATACCACAGCTTCTGATATTTATAATGGTTGAAAGGCTTTTAAAGAGGGGAGAGTGAGGTGCAACATCAATAATGGAAATCCCACATGAAAGACAATACTGTGACAGAGCTAACAGTCAGCCATTCAAAAGCATACTGTAGAAAAACTGCTCTTGTCCTCACTGCTCTTGGATAAGTGAAACTTTGGACATAATATGGTTGTGATCTAAGATGCCTGTAAAGTAGATTACATGAAACTTGATAATGACTAAATGAATACCGAATGTGGGGCACTGATTTTGTTTGTCGGTTTACTGTGGTACCATCTCAAAAACTAAGTTTAATATCACAGTTCTGAGTTCCAGCAAGCAGAATTTGTGTGAAAGACGAGCTGAGGGACATTCACAGAACTGGCAGGCAATATGCACCAATACAATTAATATCAGAGATGCTGGTTGGAATCAGCAACAGTGGCAGGCTATTTAGCGTGATATATGAAAGTTTTTATCCAAAATACTGAGTTAAACATATCTGCTCTAACTCCCTGTGGTAAGGGTGATTCTCAAGCTAACAGGCTTATAATCTTTTCCACAGTGGCAATTCCATAATTACAGCAGTGTATTACAGAGGTGTTGATCAATGCACAAATCAGCTGAGTGCAGTGAATATGACAACAGATTTAGAGCTATATATAGAGCTGTAAAATGTGATTTAAATCTGTTTGTCACTCTTGGAGTCTTGTCAGATTTATTGTCATCATGGAATTTGTAAGCAGCAGGATGATTTTAATATAAACCTAAATTAGATTAAACTAATACATCCTGTAGTGGGTTTATTAATCTGGATCTGCAGTCAGTGATCTTTGACTATATATTGCAAAGAGCTGAGTTTCACTATGGATGATCATCAATAACTTGTGCACCATAAAGTTTATGCATCAATTGGAAGCAGAGGAATTGCTTGGGAGGAAAAAATACATTACATATAAAATTTTTTTTTATATAACAGTTTTTTTTGAATTTCAAATTTAAGTTTTTTCAAACATGCCTTTACTGTGTGTGACCAGCCTTTTACTGGAACAAGTCAAACCAAACTAAGACAATTAGCCTACAAGGCGTTATAATGCATAAATCCCATCTCCTCCATGATGACTATGGTACATCCAGTACTCATAAGACTCATCTCATACCTCTTCCAGCACATCGAGACTGGCCGGTGTCTCCGCGCCTCCGTCTGGGGTGCTTGGCGCTGTGTCCTCCGCAGCAGTATCAGTTTCCAGATCTAGAGACAACATCCTGCGGCAGGTGTAACATTGCAGTCAGTTATGTTATCTGCAATACGCCGCTTTTCTCAATGAGACACGCTTAAGCAGGACGTTGTTTTGTCCGGCGGTGCTGTGTTTGGGATGGATGCCAGGAACGCCGGGGATCCCGCTCTGGGTGTTCCCATTCAGGCAGACTGGGGGGCGGAGACCGCGGGGAGACTGCGGAGGACGGAGAGGAAAAAAAAAAAAAAAAACACAACTGCTCTCCAAAGTCTCATGGAGACCGAAGATGATTTTTTGATTTGTGTTTATACTGACCTCAACTGCGCAATATGCGCTCAGCATAATTAGATAAAGATGTTGCTTGTTTTGTTTTGTCATAAAAATTGTCCGTGAAGATATTCAACATACATTTATATATTTTATTAGCTATTTTTTATTTTTATTTTTATATTTTAATATTTTTATATTTTTTGAGGTTTTAAAATGTTTTAATTAGTTGATAATATATGAACTTATTAGATAGAATAATGATAAACATAAGCCTCTGTGATGATAAACACATGTACCTACATGTATAAACTGGCAAAGTGATCAGAGGAAAGCCAGATATACTGCTCAGACATGCAGACAATCTCTCTATAATAAAAGGTATTCTTGTTAGGATCTCTTAGGATATTCTTGTTAAAATATAATTTCTGTTATCCTTTATATCAAGCCTCTTCGTGGTAGATATATTTATTAAATTATATTTAATACTTTTTAATATAAAATAAATATTATAGTATAATTTACTGTAATATAATTTCGACGATAGAAAAGTAAAATAAAATAAGGTTCTAGTAATGTAAATAAAAATGAAAATTAAGAATATGTAATAAAACTAAGTGCATTATTTTGTGTTATATTATATATTTATATAATTTAATAACGATGCAATCTTTTATGTAAAAAAAGCTTTTAAACCGAAAGGCTTTTATTTTGTAATGGCTACACATAACCCGGAAATGGAGTCACGTCTGTAAACTCTACATGTGTGTACATATTCAGTCAAATAGCTGATAGATGACTGTGGCATAAACGACGTTCCTGGATATTTCCATCATTGTTGTGCTGATCACGAACTGATTACTGATAATATTAGAAACTTGCTGGAAATGTGCTTATTATCCTAATATCCTCTGCAAGCCAACATGAAAACTTTCAGACTGTCAGTCAGTGAAGTACAAGATGAAAAGGCAAATTTGAGAGCTAAATCCTGAATCATTATTTCCGACAGTCTCCTCCGAACCATTAGACGCCCTTGTGTTAATTCGGGAGTTGGGATGTTGCGGCGTCCCAAGCCCACAGACAGCGAGGCGGATGTGCTCCGGGAGCAGCAGCAGCTTCTGGCGACGCGCGGTCAGTCTTCTGTCGCTGTAGTGAAGCGCCCTGATAAACGCACAGGAGACGCTGCTGCAGCTGATGCACAGGAGCAGGGACACCAGAGAGATGTTGTGACTATAGAAGGTAGCGTTCTGTAAGTTATCTTTAAACATGTCTTTCTTGAACAAATTTAATGCTGAGTTTCATTAGACCTGCTTAAATAAGACCAGGCTGATATAAAACAAACTTATATTAACCTTGTACAGAAATTATTTAATCTACACCTTCAGATCTTCCAGATGACCTTCCCACCTTGACCCCTGCGCCTCCAAAGAAGTCACGCTTCAAACAGGAGCGGGTGCGTTTTGAAGATGAGGACCCAGGAGATCGACTGGACAGACACGATACCCACATCAGTGCTGTCCTATCTAGAATCATTGTGAGTCACATTTATTACAGTGTGCCTGTTGTTTGATTGGATTTCAACATGCCAATGCCCTGCTTATTGTTTATGTCTTCCTAAAGGAGAGGGACACGAGTGCAGTACTTGTGTCGCTCCCGCTTTCCCTAAAGTCTACAGACATAGATCTGTAATGGAAAGTGAGGTGAGAAAATATTATGCATGCACAAAATCCCTCCCAGCTTGTTTGTTTATGTTTCTTTTTTGTTTTTGTATTTGTGATTGGGGTTGGGGAAGGGATGATATAGTAAGGGAAGGTAAAGTATTTTTGCACGTCAAATTGCAGCGCAAAGGGTTAAGAAGGAAGATGTTCAGTCTTTAAATGGTTCAACTTCAGAGACTAGAGATCAGTCTTCTGCATCTAGACATATGAGCTTCTCACCGTTGGAGAATATGGAGACTGAGCGACCCGAGTCAAAAGTAATAGGTAAGTGCTGTCACATTGTTAAGTTTTCATGGTTAACTAAAGCATGCTTGATTTCTGATTGGGCTTCTGTTACAGAGCGTGTTGGTGGCCCTGTGCTACTTACGGGTCAAGGACTTGGGATTGCAAATAGTGCCATGGAGACGAGGAAAATCCACGAGGAGAACCAGGCAAAGTTGCAGGCGATGTCCCAGAGTGAGATCCTGGAGGAACAGAGGAAGCTGCTGGCACAGCTTGGTAAGCTCAATATCTTTCACTGACACTTCTTCACTTGATGCCAATCCTGAAACAACATACAGAACTACCAAACTTTGCTATAAGTTTGATTGCAAAATATAATAATTGCTGTTAATAGTGTTCATCGTCTGTTTGATTACATCTTTAATTTATTTTTTCTGTACATTTCTGCTAGGGCTGGGCGATATATCTAACGATATAATCATGCGCATCTAGTCAGTAAAGCCGGTTCCCTGATTAGCGCTAAATCACCATCACCTGCTTTCAAATGGACCGGCATTTAATAGACAGAGCCGTAGATCACTGACAAGCTACCCAATATCGCGTTCATTATCGCAGATGTATCGCCTTCGATAATGAACCCGATATTGCGTAGCTTGTATATATATATATTTTCTGTAAAGCTGCTTTGCAACGATTTGTATCGTGAAAAGCGCTATACAAATAAACATGAATTGAATTTAACTTCTAATGCCAAACATGAAACAAATTTATATAAAAATGTGATCTGTGTCAACAGCCCCCTACTCAGGTTATTGTAAAGAAAAAAAAATACTGTATGCAAATATATATTTGTTAGTTTGTGGGAAATATATTTATAATATATATACATGTATTATTTGGTCCCTAACAAGCTAGTCTTCTGAATTATTATAATGTGCAACCGCTGTATTTGCAAACCCATTCTAGCATATCAATTGTATAAAGTATATTTAATTTTGATGCACGCTACCCTTCAAAAGTTTGGGGTCATTAAGATTTCTTTAAAGAAATTAATACTTTTATTCAACAAGGATGCATTAAAATGATCTAAAGAGATAGTAAAGACATTGATAATGTTAAAATAGATTTTAATTTAGAACTTCCGGTTTGTCAGAGAATCCTGAAAAAATATTTCAGTTTCCATCAAAATATTAAGCGGCACAACTGTTTTCAACATTGATAATAATAAGAAATATCTGAGCACCAAAGCAGCATATTGTAATGAATTCTAAAGGGTCATGTGTCACTAGAGACAGTAATGGCTTCTGAAAATTCAGAAAATTTAAATTGTCATAAAATGTATTATTTATTGTATTTTTGATCAAATAAATGCAGTATTGGTGAACATAAGACTTTAAAGGGATAGTTCACCCAAAAATGAAAATTCTGTCATTAATTACTCACCCTCATGTCGTTCCAAACCCGCAAGACCAAAAATATCTTAAATTGTGTTCCGAAGATGAACGAAGGTCTTATGGGTTTGGAAGGACATGGGGCTGAGTAATTAATAATATAATTTTCATTTTTGGGCGAATTCCATAAAAAAAAAAAAAAATCTACTGCTTTGTTTTATTTATATCTTCATTTTTAGACCTAATTTGTGGAACATGCCTTTTGTAACAGTGACATTTTGTTCACTTCGTCCTCATGTTGTTATATTATGTCAGGCCCTAGATTAGTAGACTTTGTGAGATCTCGAAGGGAACAGATAACCCCAGGATCTGAGTCAGCATCTGGTCCTGTGCAAAGAGAAGACTTCCTGAATGAACCTCTGCCTAACAGCACGTCTCCACAGTTAGACCACACAATAAAAGCTCAGGAGTCTCAGAGGGATACCATGGAGGATGACGAGGAAGATGAGAATCAGCTTGTAGCTCAACCTCCAATTACAGGTAAGTGAGTTCAGAGCTTGTTTGGCAGAGATGGATCACATCATGTACCACTGCATGGTGAATAAATGTTGTAAAAATGTTATTACACACACAGTCAACCTATGGATTTGAGATTTATTTGACACATACTACTCCGTATTACAGCATTGCTTTAGTTTCATGAAGAAAGCTGAATGGGGATTTTGGACTGGTCTGCATGCATACAGCATTAGAAAGTAAAGCTAATGTACCGGATGTGGTCTTCTCAATCTTGTCAGCACAAGCTGGATGGTTTCCAGTTCGTTATTCACCCTCGGCTTGGAACTCACCACACATATTCAGGACTGTACACTTCGCAGATCTGTCCAGCTGAGCTGTGAGGCCAGCGTGCTAAGGCAGATGCATCAATTTCAATTAGTCTGATTAGAGCAGAGTTAGCTAGAGCAAGCACCAATTTGTTTTAAGGTAATAGAGATAAGAGGAACTCATTGACGTTTATGGATGAAGCACATCAGGGGTTACTGTTCAGAGAACAGTTCTTCCGTAGTTGCACTGCTGTCAGCATGTGATGCTGTGTATGTCAATATACATGGGAACTGGAATAGGCTTTTAAGCTAACTGAAAGTCTAGTGTTTTTTGTTGCTCTCTGTTACTATTAATCATTTGTAATATTGGTGTTATTTATTATTTACAGAGGAGGAGCTGCCAATCAAGCCTCAAAAGGAATGGCTTCACATGGACAAGGTGGAGTCAGAAAAACTGGAATGGACAAGAGACCTTCCTGAACCCAGGAAGCAGAGCACCAAAAAGGTACTAACCACTAAATCTTAGGAGTTGTTTTATTTAGGAGTTGTTTTATTTAGCTAATTTTATTGAGCACATACTGTAACTAATACTGCATTGTTTGTGCTACAGACATGAATTAAACTTCAAATTATTCGGCTTCTCAAATTTATGTAAAAATATCCCATACAACTTACTTAGGGTGGGAGATATGACCAAAATCATATATCATGGTATGAGTTGTTTTATTTCACGGTAACAATATATATCACAGTATAGTTATTTTTGCTTTAAATATTTTTTTTTTAAATAATTCTGGTCACCAGTGTCAATATTACAAAAACTAATACTAGCCTAAATTAAAAAAAACAAAACAAAAACAAAAAAATGCAATGTCATTGACGCCAGTCAGCGATTAAATAATAATAATAATAAAAAAAAACTAACTACAAGCAAAAGGACAAAAACCTACAGTAGAACAAGCAAATAAGAAATGCTACATACATTGTATGAAATAATCAAATTTATAAAAACACAGCATATTTTTCACTGTCAATTAAATATATTTCTTCTTATTAAAGTTACAAAAGTCGTTTAGTCAAAAGCAGTGAGAGATTTTCTCTTTTGTTGTTTGATTAATATAAATGACAGACAGCAGGGATATTAGACTGCTGTCACTTTAAGAGCTGCCCTGATCCAATTTACTGTTACACAGTTTCTTTCTCAGCTGTTTGCTTTCACTTAAGACCTACTGTGTTCACGAGGATACTTGCAAAGATGGGCATTTTGACAAATGTGTGCATTTAACAGTTCGAGGCCTATAATTTATATATAATTATATAAATATAACAGTTCGAGGCCTTATATTTATATATAATTATATAAATACAGCAAATATAAATTTCTATAAGTATTATAAGGCATTTAAGTAATTTCAGTTTTTTTGAGGTTGTATGAGCACGTATATGTTTATTTGTTTTGTTGAACAGGTGGTACAGGTGATAATGTTGAGATGATAGAAACGATAGTCCAAAATCTCTACCAGTTGACAAATTTCTACCGTTTTATAGTGTTTATTGGTTTTTAAAAATTTCTTACGGTTAACATTGCTGCATGCATGCAAAATGATTGGAGAAGTCTGGCATACATCACTAGAGAGAAGTCTGTCTCATCTCACTGAAAGATCAAGTTATAAAATTTTGAACAAAAATGACAAGGTCAAGTAAAAGATCCATGAAGCAAGATCTACAACATTCATTTAGAAAATAGGGTGACGTTTCATTTTATATTGACTTTAATAATGTTATTCTCTGTTCTTGTTTGCATGAATGCTTTATTAAAGGCTATGCAAGCACGTTTTGATTTTGCTGGCTCTCTCATCCCCCCCACCAAAGACGTGCCCACCCATTTAGGCTTGCATCACCATGGAGAGGAGCCAGAGGTGAGTGGGTTCAGCTAAATTCATCTGCTGGATTTTTTAAGACTGGCAGCAAACTAGAACTGATGCCAGTACTTCTTTTAAAAGGTGTTTGTATTAGTCAAATGCAGATGTGTGTAGCTGTTGTATATGTGTAATACTAACTATCATTTTCTGTCTCTCCTCTGTTCCAGCTGGCTGGCTACTCACTGCAAGAGCTTTTCCTCCTCTCTCGCAGTCAGCTGAACCAACAGCGCAATCTGGCCGTCAGCACTCTCGCTAATGTCCTAACCAAAGTAAACAAACATTTCAAAATTAAAACGAAAGTCCATTGAGTTGCTGTGAAAAGCTATTATATTTCTTGTAGATTCGAGAAAACAAAGATGGTACTATGAGAGAAATGCTGGATCCTTTCAAAGATGCACTTCTATCCGTCAGTCTGGGATAAGACATGTATATCAATGCCTTTTCATTGCTAATTATTTACTGCTTGTTTTTAGTAAATCATGACTTGATTTTTAATGCCAAAAGAAGCTATGTGGCTGTTTCTTTCTATTTCTGTAGAAATAGTCTCTTATAAACACTGTATATGGTTTCTCCATCAGGCCCGGGCTGGTGAGTACATTTCCTCTCTGAAAGGCAGCGTCTTGTCTTCTTTATTGGATGCTGGAGTCCTCTTTCTTCTGCGGTTCTCCCTGGATGACAGTGTGGAGGGTGTGATGTCAGCAGCAGTGCATGCCTTGCGAGCTCTGCTGGTTTCATCTGACGATGAAGTAAGAGACAATCATCTTGCATATCGTTTATACACTTTTGCCACAAGGAGTTACAAGTAACCACAACATTTCCGATTTGTCTCATCCTAGGAGTGCTTGGATAATGCCTTCTCATGGTTGCTCGGGATGGCACCCTTTCCTTTACTGCCCACTGCTCAGGAGGATGAGGACGAGGATGATGAAGGCTTGGATGAGACCATGAAAGAAACTGCTAAAGAGAAAGAAGAAAAAAAAAACAGATCATGATGTTGCTAGGCAGGATGTTGTCAAGGTAACTGGGGTCTAAGATTGCTCTCTTTCTGCAAAGTTAGTTGCTGCTTATGTAGAATTACTGAAATTTCTGTTTCCATCAGGGCTTTCTGAAGATGCAGGGTCTTCCTCGGCTGCGGTACATCCTGGAGGTGGTGCGGCCCTCACCCCGGGTTGTTCTTGATATTCTGGAGGTTCTGATCCGAATTGCTCGCAACACAGGTAGCTGAATTCTGAACCAGTGTTGTTTAACAGATGTTAAGTATACTAGTTTAGTATACTAAAAGTAAAATTGCAAGGTATTTTTATTAAATACATAAATTTGTAAATGTATTTGTAGTATACTCAGCATGAAGTAAACATTATATCAAATATATTTCAGTGTAAGTATATATATATTCTGTTATGGTATTTATTAATATTTTGGATTCACTTTTATTTACATTTTCATTTGAATGACATTATAATCTGCTGTTGTCATTTTTTTTATATATTATTTTAATTTCCATTTCCACTTAAGCTTCTCTATTTCAGTTAGTTGCCAATGCAATTAAAAAAAAATCTAATATGCATGCTTTATTTAATTTCAGCTTTATTTTAATTACTGAAAATGATTATTAATAGTTGTAGTTTTAGTTAACAGTAATAGCACTGTTCTGAATCCTCTGAACTTTACTATTACCTTATGATCTGAACTTCAGTGCTACATTGTGTTTTTACTTTAGATTTGGACTAATGATAAGCCAACAAATATTTCTGCTGTTTTTCATTCAAATTCCAACCGTTTTCTCTGTCAGATCCTGGACTGTCCGCGGCTAATGAACACTTTGATTTCTGAGTTTCTTCCCTGCTCCTGGGCTCCTGCCACCTCACAGGCTCCGTCCTCTTTGTATGGGCTCCCTGTTGCCTTGGCAATGAAGCTGCTTCGTGTTTTAGCAAGTGCTGGGAGGCATGCTTGTGCTAGAATAGTAAGTATCCACTATACTGTGTAGGTTAACAGTGTCAAGCACCCACTACTTGTGAATAATTATAATTATATTACTTATTGCAAAATTGACAGTCTCCCACCCACATTAGTAAATGATTGCGATGCTTATTAAAACAAGTGACAGGTCTCCTACTCAGATGTCAAAACATATTGTTGTGCTGAAATATGTCTATGTGTTTGTTTTTCTGTTGTCAAAACTTATTTTTTTGCTGAATTGTGTATGTGTGGAGTTTTTGTGTCGTTTCGTGGTTGTGGAAGCATCAGAGATGTTGCTGGAAGCAGGTGAAGCTCTTCGCTGCAGTACAGAGGCGCTGAGGCTGTTCGCAGTGGCTGCTAGCTACGGACAGGCTTGCAATCTGTACACGTGAGGAGGACCAGCCACTTTACATTTTAAAATAGATGTGTAAATTGTGAATAAACGGATGTTTGGGAATGTATTCAAAGCATGTGATTGTAGTGACGGACGGTGAGTGTGTGCTTCATTCCAGAGACCTGTATCCCGTGCTGGTGAAGAGGTTGCAGGCTGGGAACCGCCTGTGTGTTTCATCTGAGGCTGTGCTGCTTCTGGAGCTGGAGCCAATCAGAGCTCTGCTCGTGCTGCTGACTCAGGTCACTCAAACGGCAGGATGCCATGAAGAACTCCAGAGAGACCTAGTCAGGTGAGACCACACATTTATGATGTTACCATTGTAGCAAACAATGCCCAAATATATCAACAATTGCACATTATATTAATAAATAAAAATGTAAATAGAGTGTGTGTATTTGATTTGCTACTTTTTTTTGATCATTTAAGAAATATTTCAAAACTATTAATATACTGTACACTACTGTTCAAATGTTTGGATTGATAGGATTTTTTTAATGTGTTTTTTAAAAGAATTCTCTTATTTTCATTGGATTTATTTGATTGAAAATTCAGTACTGTTCAGTACAATTTATAATAACAATTTTCTATTTTAATATATTTTAAAATGTAATTTATTCCTGTGATTGCAAAGTTGCATTTTCAGCGGTCATTGCTGCAGTCTTCAGTGTCATATGATCCAACATATTCTGATTTGCTGCTCTAGAAACATTTCTTATTATAATCCATGTTGAAAACAGTTTTGCTGCTTAATATTTTATCAATTACTTTAAAATATTTTTTGTGATTTTCCAATTAATAGAACGTTTAAAAGAACAGCATGTATTTGAAATATAAATCTTTTGTAAAATGATAAATGTCTTTACTGTTATATTATTATTAATCATGTTTATAAATATTATTCAATCAGTTTTAGTGGAATATTCATTGACTGTCATGTTTTGAAATACATCATCTTAATACTAATAAAACCTGTATTATTATTTATCACATTTAATACAATTATTATACTTAAATATTTATTACAAAAATGAATTAAACATTATGTACTGACATTATACAGTATGTATATATTTAGCTATTTCATACGTCCTGCTGGAAAAAAAGGGAAAAGAAAAAGTTCACTAATTAAGCAATTTCATGGATTCCTTAAAAATAACTAGAAAGAGATTTTGAACTATTTTCTGTTTGATTAGGTTTTACAGATTGTGAGTGTTTTAATTTTTATTAAGAGAAATATGTACCACCATAGTTTATGTCTTGCTTTGTTAATATTAATATTGCAGTTTAATTTGTGTTCTATACATTTTGGATATGGCCTTGAGCTGACTCTCTGTGTGTATTGACAATGCTGAGGGTACAGAGTGTCCTCCACCTCCTCCGGTTGTGTGGAGTCATGTGACGGGTCTCCAGCCCACTGTCATTAGCTCTCTCAAGGGCTGTGTGAGAGCACTCGATGGCCCAGCTCAAATGTCAAGTGCTCTGATTCTGCTTCCGTCCTACCTGCTCTACATGGAGGCGTATTATTCACAGCTCTGTGTACAAGTAGGTATTAATAAGAAAGAAATAAGCATCAAAGCCAGTGTCACACCAGCCCCCCTAAACAAAGTTATTTAAAAACAGCCTGTTCTTCTGAAGGCATGTAAAATCAACCTGAAGCTTATATTTAGCCACTTTTAAGTACACTATTTACATTATAAATGCCTTGAAAAGTTGATAAATGCATATGTAAGGACATTAGGAGCTAAACTTTAGATCCAAACTGCCCTTCAACAAAGCTTCTGGTGTGATAAACACCAAAATATGAAAGATTATTCCACATTATTCAGCGCATTCAGTAAGATCCCTCAAGGCAAGATAATGCTGTCTGCACAAAATAGCTGCTGATAATGTATCTTCACAAAAAAGCATTTTTATGTTGTTTTTTTTTTACACTGCTAGTAGAAATTGAGTGCCATTTACAGCCTTGCATACTTTTTTCTTTCATATATTTATCCCTTTGGACTATATCAACATTTAGTTGTGGTAACTTAAACTCTTAGCGCAAATGGGCCTAAAATGACAGATATTTTAAATAATTACCTTTATATAATATCCTTTGCATATGTAATGTGAACGATCTGATCTGATTCCTTTGTAAGAGCTCTTTCCAGCCGGTACAGTGTCTACAAGAACTCGAGTCACTAACTTCAGACGTACTTTCTGCCACTGATATCCCATCAGGCCATGCAAAATATAACCAGCAGCTTTAGGTACAGTGAACTCTTACTGATATTTCCTGAGATTAACTACATCTGTTACTATCTATCTATATCCTATTAATTTAAGTTTTTTTTTTTTAAACAAATCGGTTATTAACTTTTAGAAACCTATTGACCGATAGTTTCTGCATTAAGAGAATTAAACATATCCACAACAGTATATAATGTAATGTAATGTAATATAATATAATTGCATCCAAAAGAAAAGATTTTGTTTACATAATATATGTGTGTGTACTGTGTATGTCTTATGTATTTTATGTACTTAAATTTATTTATATATAATATAAATTATATGAATATAAATATATACATGTAAAAAATTTCAAAACATATACTGTATGTGTGAGTATTTATAGATACATAATAAATATACACAGTACACACATTATGTAAACAAAAACTTTTATTTTGGATGCGATTAATCAGGATTAATCTTATGATAACAATAAAATAATGTAATAATAAAATAATGATTGTAGTGAGATTTTTTTGTAAGATTACAATTTTAATGACTTTATTTGTGGTGTTACAGTGTACATGCACAATAAAATTAATAATATATGACTGTTAGTTTTTCTTTACAATTTGCTTGTTTGCTTAAAGAATCAAGTAAAATATATTGCCTGATTTCTATTTGAGATGATTATCATTTTTTTTTTGAAGTTTAATTGTATGTTGTATTATTTTTGCCATTAATATAGTCATTGACGCTCATATGGGAAATAACTAACTAAATAAATAAATAAATATAGGATAAGACTAAGCTTATATTGTTTTTTTTTTATCGAAATTTAAAGTCTATAGTGATCATTTTGAGCCATACAAAAAGAGCAGATATTGTGTCATTGGACCATAATAGTGATTATGTTCTCTTCTCCTGCTGCAGGTCCAGCTCTATGATCTGTAACCCCGGGCTGAGTGCGGCTGGTGGGGAGGTCGTCTCCAGTCTGCCAGGTCTGGGCTGCTCGAGGATGAAGACCTCCAGCACAATGGCAGGACCCAACTCCCCTCTGTCTCTCCCTACTGCCCTCCTGTACCTGCTGAACACCATCACCTCCATCCACAAAGGCTTAATAAAGAAGGTAAATGCATTTTGATGGTAAATCTTGAAAAAAAAGAGCTGAGGTAAACTTGGTGGTAAATTTCTTTCTCCTGTCTTTCATCAGTTCAGTCCTCTCATCCTCTCGGACTCTGTACTGAGTTATCTGCAGTCTTGTATCGGAGCCATGCCCTCTGTTTCTCACATGAGTGCCTGGATTTTATGCCATGAGCACCACCTGCTGTATCTGCTGCTCAGACTGGCTCACAAGCTGGTAACTGCAACCTCTGCATTTAACAAATTTGCATACATTGTATGCATGTTTACACACACACAAATCATAATTGTAATTATTTTAAATAATTATTTAATATATATAAAATATATTGAATATATTTAAATTAGAAAATAAAATGTAGTTTTCATTTCTTTGCTTAATAAATGTAATATATTGTGATTAATTAACATTAACTATGCTTGAAACTATATAAGTCTTAAATATGATGGTTTTATTTGAAAAGCATTCGTTAGTTAATGAAATGAATTGTAATGCTTTACATTGTGACTTCATTATTTTTAGGTTCCAGTTGACCCAGAGGTGGCCAAACACGCCACCTTGTTCCACCAAGTATCGCTGGCTCTAGTGTCCTGGCTGCTGCCTGGCAGTGAATATCTGGCACATGAACTCATGTCTGTCATGACCTTCAGTCACAGCCTCCTTCCGTAAGTCTCTGATGTTTGCCGTAAAGCTCTTGTTTGTCTAATATATTGTATGATTACAATGACTTCAGTCACAAAATATTCACATTTTGTTATATAGTGGCTCCAGACACATAAGCTAGACATTATACATCAACTTGACATCAGTTGTTTAAACAGAAATGAAGAAGAAGAAAAAAGACTTTTGGAAAGGGCATAATTTTTTTTCAAATCTTTTTTGAGCAACTGTCATATTTAATCATAATTTAATTTAATTATTTAATAAATTTAATACATTTAATGACTTATGTTTATTGTCATAACAATGTCACAATTCTTTGATGTAAGAAAAAAAGGGCAAATTTGATTTTGTTTAACCTTAACTAATAGTAAGAGTTTAAGTGCCTTTAGATCAGAGGGTCTGTATGAGGCAATTTTATTTAATGGATCTCATTTTAATATGATTGTTCATGTCTTTTATGTTGCTTTGATGTACAATGGTTAAAAGTATTAATGTTCTTGGAGCTCTTCAGACACGTGCTATGAGGACATGTCTTGTTAACTGTACAGGGATAAAAGCTGAAACTCATTGGGAGAGATTAATTACACTAAGTGTCTCTTGTCTAAAATCTGCTCAGGTCTTGGCTGGAAATTCAGATTTGATCTCATATTATTGTTCATCATATTCTGATTGTATACTATTTTGTTCAGATGTTGACCTCCAGATGTTTTTCTAATTTTCTAATATAAGTATAAAACATGCTTTAAATGCATTTATGGTTCATTTTTAATTGATTCAGTGTAAAAAGAAAAAAGTGAACTGAAATCCCAGCTTTATCAAGCTGTAGTTTCACATTATACTCACAAGAGAGCAGCAAACTGCACATTTCAGACCGAATGTAGCAGGTCTTTGCATGGACAGTTGACTCTGGTTTGTTTCTTTTTTTATATATTTATTGGTATATGTTCGTCATTTTTTAAAATGTATCTGTGTTATTTTATTCTGTTTGTCTGTTTGTTTGTTTTTTTTAATACACTATCGTTCAGAAGTTGGGGTCAGTAAAGGCAACTCTAATTGTTACAACAGATTTGCATTTCAAATAAATGCTGCTCTTTTGAACTTTCTATTGATCAAAAAATATGAAGCAGAACTATTTTCAAAATTAATAATAAGAAATGTTTCTTAAGCTTCAAATCAGCATATTAGAATGATTTCTGAAGGAAAAAAATCTTACCAGTCCCAAACTTAATAGAATATGTTACAATTTAAGCACTACAAGGATGTACCTTATTGTTTATGAGAAATATATTGTTGTCTTGGAAATGAACTTCTGTAATATGACATGTTTTTTTTCTTATTGTCTGTGGTGAACCAGAGATGGCTGCTTTGGCTGAGCTGCAGCTTAAAGACAGGACTTCACCTGCCATTGGTGCTCTGCTGCGTGACGCTCTCCATCATTTGCCCTCCATCCGCGGTTGTTACCTCGCCCACCTTGCACACATGGAATCCTCTGTCCTTTCATCCCGTGACCGGTACCTCGGCCGAACGCCTTTTGTCAGCTCTCATCTCCTACCTGAACTTACCGGCCCCTCCCTGCCTTCTGATTGGCCCTTCTTACCGCTCATAAGTCTCTATGAGCGAATGGGGCTGTCAGCTGGTGGTGGGCATCAGGTTGAGTCTCTTCCAGCAGGGTCAGTGCAGTCAGTCACTAACTGCCTTCAATGTCTGCTTGTTCTGGAGAGTTGGAGAGAGCAGGCGCTCACTGCGGTGCCACCAGTGGCAAAGTTAGCCCGTCTAGCCTGTGTCTTTCTGTGCTCCAGTGACCTCTTCCTGGAGCGGCCTGTGCAAGAGCTCACTTGGGCACTGTTTCGCAGGCTAACACGGCCAGCTCAGCTTGAGGCGCTGGATCTGGGCTCACCTCCACCAGGCTTGGCTTCCTTTCATGACCTATACTCGGCTCTGCTGGTGCAGTATGAGGCTGTGTCATTCGGTGACCCGCTCTTTGGCTGCTTCATGCTTTTGCCTCTACAGCGGTGCTACAGTGTCACCATGAGGCTGGCTGTGATCGCTGAGGGTCCCGCTACAGCAGGTAAGGGGTGTCTTTGTCAGGTGACCTACAGAACGCACAGATTAGGCATAATGGAAACATTACTGTACTTCTGTCTTTGCAATTCTGGGCAACTGGAGCTGTGATCCTATTCATGCTGAGATTTCAGCTGTAAAGTGCAGTTCACAACATCAGATGATTTGAGTTGGGAAAGTCTAATTTAGTTTAAAAAAATGTTTTTTTTAGAATCTACCATAGTTTCTCAATTGCAGGGATACATGAAATTAGCGTAGTGAATAGTCAGGTATAAGTACTGTATATCAATTTATATACTTGTTTTGTTGCCAATATAAAATTCGGCAACTTTGTGAATATTGCTAAGATTTTTATGTATTTATTTATTTTTTTAGCCATTAAAGGGGTCATGAACTGTGAAACCAGCATTCCCTTGATCTTTTGACATAGAGGTCATTGTACTCTAAAAACATCCTGTAAGTTTCAGAACTCAAAACTTTGTTGTTAGTCTAAAAACAGCTTTGTACTGAAGGCTTGTGGAATGTTTTACTCTAGTGTGGATACTGAGGGGACTGAGTCCAGGGAGTGAATTTCGAGGGGGGACGGCGTTTCACTTCCAGCTGGTTAGGTTTATTTGGAAATTAAAGCGTCTTCTAAGCGATCCCAGCACATAAACGTACCGCTGTGTTTATGGCTTGCTGTGCAACACGTCTTTCGCCATAATACCTGCAGACTGCAGCCAATAGAAATGCTTCTCTATTGCTGCGCGTACTGCTCCTCACAGCACAGATCGTGAAAGCAGACTGCAGTTTTTGTCATTCATTGTAACAAACAAAGTGTAGAAAGATGATGTAAATAATAGATTCAGTGTGCAGTGTACTGTAGAGAGCTTCGTTCATTAAAATTGAGGTTTGTGAGATTGCAATGAACTAAGGAGGGTAACCGCATTTAAATCATTATAACGAGAGTTTGCAAATGTGAAATTGAATTTATACAACAGTACACAACAGTTTTATACATTTTTGATTTTTTTTTACAAAAGTTAATATTAAGTGACTTACATTTTAGGTAACACTGTTGTCAATTTTGCTCTATTTCATCAACAAAAATGTAGTTCAAAAACAGTCACAGCTGAGCCTCTGCGCATCTATAGTCTTTGACACAGCTCTGTTTCGTTTAGGAATGAATCTTTGCTTTTGAACAAATCTAGTGAGTCAATGATTCAATGACCCATTCATATAGAGAGTCACTTGCTTCGTTCCTAAATGAATCAGCCGTTTGAACAAATCGATTGAATGCATGATTCAGTGTCAAAGACAGTGACTTGCTGCCACCTACTGGCAGTTTCTGTTTCATTTTTAAAGGGGTCATATGATGTTGCTAAAAAGAACATTATTTTGTTTATTTGGTGTAATGCAAAGTGTTTATGCGGTTTAAGGTTAAAAAACCACATTATTTTTCACATAAAGTACATTATTGTTGCTCCTCTATGCCCCACTTTCTGAAACACGTAGATTTTTACAAAGCTCATCGTTCTGAAAAGCGAGGTGTACACTGATTGGCCTGCTATCCAGTGTGTTGTGATTGGCTGAATGCCTCAAGCGTGTGGCAGAAATGTTACGCCCCTCACCATACTGTGATGCTGTCTCCCTGCGCGACGAGACAAAACCAATAAAACTCATTACAAACGAGGCATTTGTTGCATCCAGTGGGGACATACTTAATGATTATAATGACTTATACTGTCTTTTTACGCGTTGCGTTGCGTATCATGCTGCGTAAACCTAAAACCATGTCTGCATTTGTGATCAGAGAAATGACAAACAAGCGCTACTCTACTATGTTCAAAACTAGCTTTTGAATCATCAGTGGCAAATTCTTTAAATACTACAACGTACTTACAGGCTTTGAGTCAGAAGCGCTAGACTGTCCTTGCAAAGTTGGAACTGCCCCACTTTATAGAAACAGCCTTTGTGTGCAGACGGCATTGTAGGCTACTTTCCCAAGTTCAGGAAACAGTCATCCATAAATTGCACTGCATACATCTGAATATTTGGGTTGACCTGTTCTGGAACAGTGTTGTAAATACAACTTAACCACTGATTTCTAGTTGTGTCCTCATTTGGAAGACCAAACAAAGTAGTTTCGCTTTCACAACGTAACACACAGCGTCTCCACGACATGACAGCGGCGGCAACAGAGAGCATAATAGTTAAGCCTTCTTTCTTTGCGTGAACATTTGGGCGGCGTTATGCAAATCTTCCCACACAGTGATGTAGACATGTGGGGGCGTGTTAGAACGAGCCGTTTTAGGGGGGTGTGATAGACTGTTAACTTTTATAAAGAATATCTCTTTGGATTTGAGACTTTAGTCTTTGCAACTTTACAGATCTTCTTTATGCACCAAGAGCTTGTAACACTCCAAAGAGAAAGGGAAACTTGAAATCGTATCATATGACCCCTTTAATTAAAGTATAAATTGAGTCATTTAAATCGTTTAAATTTCTGTATTCAAAACTGTATATTTAAAACATTGATCTCATAGCATTGTTATTATGAGATGCATTAATGCCATGTCTGAGTCTTGTCAAAAAATTTGTAAATATTCCTAAATGCTACTTCTTTGCTCTTCTGTGCCATGCAAAGATGAATTGTTGATGCTGATTTCATTTGACTGGTAACTTATTCTTCCTGTTTGTATCTCATTATTTTAATTGAATTTATTGTTTAATTTACATTTTTTTTGGCATAGAAAATGACATTCTATTAATAAATAGAAAAATTGCATTACAAAGGTTAAAAAAAAAAAAACTTTAAGGAGTCAGATATCAAAGGGAAGGTTAATTTCTGTCATTGATCAGAAGGTGTCTGTTCCTAGTTTTTTAGGAGCACTAGTACTCCTGAAAAGAAATGTAAGCGTAGAGTCCTTAAGAATGTAATATGTGACTCTGTCTGGACCACAAAACCAGTAATAAGGATCAATTTTCTGAAATTGAGATTTATACATCATCTGAAAGCTGAATAAACAAGTTTTCCATTGATGTATGTATGATGTATGTATTTGTTAGGATAGGACAATATTTGGCCAAGATACAACTATTTGAAAATCTGGAATCTGAGGGGGCAAAAAATTCAAAATATTGAGAAAATCCCCTTTAAAATTGTCAAAATTAAGTTCTTAGCAATGCATATTACTAATAAAAAAATACGTTTTGATATATTTATGGTAGTAAATTTACAAAATATATTCATGAAACATGATCTTTATTTAATATCCTAATGATTTTTGGCATAAAAGAAAAATGGATTATTTTGACCCATACAATGTATTGTTGGCTATTGCTGCAAATATAACGGTGCGATTTAAGACTGTTTGTGTGGGCCAGGGTCACATATTAAAAACTAACTGCAAACGTTTTTGCAAAGTGTAAACTATTAAATATATTATAAAAACCATTCAATACTGTACCAGTAAATAAGAAGTTTTTTGAGGGCTTTGCTAAACAGGCCAATCAGAGACACTAATCATTCTCAGTTTTTATTAAATCTTTCTTTAATTTCACTAATCAGTATTATCTTTTATTAAACACAGGGGGTCATTAATGATGCTTACATTATAACGTACAAATTCACACAAAACATATTTTTTATTTGGCCAGAATTGCAGGTGCTTGCCTTAATATACAAGAATGTTTAGAGAAAATATTAAATAAGTTGTTAATAAATGTTATAATAGATTATAAAGTCATCTAAAATTACCCCCCCCCCCCCCCCCCCAAGCTAGAGTCCTTCCAGTGAATTTTGACCATTTCCACCACTGATTATAAGTTCACGACCCCTTTATCATTCCTAATCAAGAATTGTAAAGGGAATAGTTCACCCAAAATTGAAAATTCGGTCATCATTTACTCACTCATTTCAAACCTTTACTCACATATTCATTTGTATGTCTCCATTGATAGTACATTCCACCAAAACTTTGATTCTTCAAGTTCATAAAGAGATCATAAACGTAATCTCATCTCATGAGCTGGATCTCATGCACAGGTTGCTGGAGTGGAGGGATGATTACCAATGTCATCAGAGAACAGTTGTAGTTACGAGGCAGAGGGGAAGTTATTTTGATTGAGTTTGCTGCTACATTTTTATTGCAAACCAATTAAAGCGGTCTTCATCTGAAATTTGATTTGTTTGTCCTGTACAGCTGCCTATTCCACTGGAGAAGTTCACGTCCCCCATGGAAGAATCCCTTCCTCTGTTGCGGCTGTATTTTAGAGCACTAGTAACTGTTTCCCACCTGAATGCCTTTATCTTCTCCTAGGATGCAGTGGCAGAGGTAAAGAACGGTGTTATTTTAGTATTATTTATTAAAGTATTTATAAATTT